>NC_045608.1:92787362-93087362 GCF_009762305.2 Zalophus californianus | reverse complement strand
AGATTATGAATGTGTGGCATATGCTTAGGTATCTTACAGAAGATGAACCAAATTTTCATGAACTGTCAAATCACCAACCAAAAAAAAATATTGTGTAATTTTGGCCCACACTGGCTTTTTCCAGTGACTTTGCCAAACTAGCTAAATTTATCAAGACATCTCTGGAAATTGAGAACAGAAACATTCATTTGAAAATATTGTTCTTAATGTTGAAAGTTTGCTTCAAAGCAAAATTGTGCTAATAGCCTTGTTTCTTCCAGCCATTGAAATGCCCTACATACTGGAGAAACAGAAAGACCAAATTCATTAGGGATAAATTATTAACTTAAATCTTCAAAGAAAAGCTTAAAGAAGGAAAAGCTCACCGAACGGAAAGCGAGGCCCAGCAAGTGGCACATAACTTCACACCATTGTCTGTGTATTATTACAGCTGTTATAACTAATTGATGCACTAGCGGCTAATTAGTAGCCTGGCTCCTCCAAATGTTTCGCAGGACAATTACTCTGCACTGCTTCCAAAGGCTCCGCGTTTGAGGGCGGTGTTTGTCTACCTCTGCACACTGTCCCGCGCTCCCCCAGCTTGCTCCTCATGCGCAGGGAAATGGCATGGGAGGCGTCCTACTGCACCCGCCCTGTGTTCTTTGCCCAGACAGAAATCTCCTCATGGCCTTTGTGTGTTAAATGGTGGGCAGGAGAGAGAGTCCACCGAGATTAGGGAGCGCGTAGACTCAAAAGCAGCAACCAGAGCCACTCGCGAGCTGTGGTGCCCCGAGCCCGCCATGTCCAACATGTCTCCCCCTTCAGCGTGGCCAGCCGCCCCCCACCCCCAGAGCCAAGAGCTCCAGGAGCCAGGGAAGGAGCCGGTGGGGTTGTAGTGTGTTCATGCGCCCTCCCTACAGGCACAGTGCGTTTCTCTGGACCCAGGAGATGTATTTGCAATGATCACATTGTCTTGGGGGGTTGCTAATTTTTGTGCTTCTAAATCATCTGCTTGATGAAGATGGAATTCACGTCTCCGGACAAGAGCTGCACCTTGCGTGGACTGCTGCTGCCCACAGACCCAGGTTTGCATGGATGCACTCATTTCCTCTTTCATACCATTTCTAGCGCAGTAAAGATAGCGCGTACACAGATGGTCTCTAGTGGCTCACGGGTTCCCTCCTGCCCTTTGGTTCTGGGCTCTGTGTGAGCCGAGTGGGCAGCAGCAGAGGGAGGGCCACCAGGTTTTGTGGCTTTGCCACCGGAACACGATTTGTGTGTGGCTCCCTACACACGGGTCATTGGACCACACAGAGGCAAATTGCGTGTCTCTACCCTGCCCTGAGCGGCCTTGTGCAGCTACACTTCTGCTGGAAGAATGAGCTAGAAGAATATGTGTGTCTAGGAGCCTGTGTCTCGATCTGGGGACTTTACGATGTGTGGAAGATTGGACGTCCTGTAAGTCAGATCGATGGGCGTGTCAGTCTTCTTATGCTCCTTCATACTCTTGCACCTAGGACTTCGTGGTGATGGGTCCACAATTCCTCACAGGACCGTTGGTGCCCAGTGAATATTCGTTGGATACTGATGCTTATGCTACTGAGATACCAACTTTCATTTGTAGGGGACGCTAGTAAGTCTACAAAGGGCTCTCAGAAGAGCTAACCCCGTTGAGCCTCATGAGCCCAGGGGACAGATATTGTAAGACCATTCACGTGTAAAACCCCAACACTCAGGCTAAATGATGCACCTCGACAGGTGGTAGCAGGCAGGACAGGGACTTACACTACGTCCTCTGCATAGTGCTGCCACCTTCTTACCGATTCATGAGAAAAAAGTGAGTTCAGAAAGCGCATTTTATATGGAGAATTCACTGATTCCTTATTTTGGAGAAATATGGCACCATCTGAATTAGACTTGAGGTTGGGAAGAGCTTTCTGGAGAAGGCACAATTTAAGCTATGTTTTGAAGGATGAGTAGGAGTTGGGTGAGTAACTTGGAGACAAGCATTTTAGGCAGAAGGAACGGCATCGTGCAGGCATGGAGGCAAGGAGCAGTGTTTATGTGGATGAGCTAGAGGTGGGCAGGGGCCTATATCAGGGGTTAAACTTTATCCTGAAGGGCGTGGGGAGCTGCTGACAGCCCCATGGTAGTGGAGGAATTTAGTCCACTAGCATGTTGGATGGACGCTCATTGGAGCAGGGCGTGGCACAGTGGTCAGGGAGACAGGAGGGCGGGGCTGGCCTCATGGGGCCTGGCGGCTGGCTGAGGGTGGGCAGGAGGGGAGAGTCACCAGTGACCCTGGGCTCCCTGCCGGGATCCTGGGATGGTCGTGCTGTCCAGCAGGAGACGCAGTGGGGTAGGCATTGGGAGGTCCGACAGTAAGTGCTCCAGAGGGGGTCTTGGAAGATGTGTGTGGGTCATCAGCACAGAGGCAGTTCAAGCTCTGGGCTTGGACGAGGTCTCACGGGAGAGAGCACGGAAGCTGGGGGTTGAGCAGGAGTCTGGAGGGCCCTCTTCCTGTCGGGCTGCTGGGGACAAGGGAAGCATGGTCTGCGGATACACTTGGGGGCTCTAGAAGAGCGGCCTCCCCATTTCACCACGGCTACTGCTCCTTGGGAGGGAGACTCTCTCTTCCTCCCCTTCCTCCTTTCTGAACTGGCTGCTTCGTCTCTAGCAGACCCTGCCTGCTCGGATACCTGTGGGCCCCTCCCACACACTCCCCTGTGCTGCTGGACAGGTCCCAGGTGAGAGCTCAGCCAGGATCGGGGGGACCCTTCCATCGATGGCTTGTCCCTATGTCTGAAGATACCGCTGCATGCACTATGATGACACTCGCGGTGAGGGACAGCTGCCGCCTGGCAAGCGCCTTTATTCCTGCCCGCCTGAGGCCGGTGGGGCCACAGATTCACCTCTTTGTCCCACGTCTATCTTCAATGGGCTTACTTCTCAGCTCTCGCTAAGCTGGAGCGTGAGGCCTGCTGCCTGATGACCACGTCCTCCTGGTCCACGTGTATGTGGAGCCCCACGAGGTCACGCGTCACGCTGCGTGGAGGCTCTGCTGTGGCCGTGGGGCAGGTGTGGGCCCCTCCTTGGAACCAGGCCCTCGAGGAGCCGCCATGATGGTGCCTGCTGCACTGCGAGCGGGTGGTGGGAAGGTGTTTTCCAACAAGCAAAGAACAAATCCTGCAGAAAATATACCTACTGAGATGATTCAATTTCATCTGTAAAAATGTGGCTTTATTCAGAAATTGTCAGTGATATGATACAGCTAATTAAGGCATGCATGGTGTTAACAGTTTCATTAGAGGAGATAATATTGCACAAGAAAAATAAGAAATCATTATGATGAATGTCTCAACATTACATTACATGTTAATGAAGTGTAAATGATCTAATTATTTTTGAAAGAATACAGATTCGATTAAATTGTCGGAATTAAATTGGAAAGGACAGCCTATTGTACTTTTTATGTACAGACAAGTTAACGTTAATTAGGCACAATCTACAGGAACAAATGAGGCACAACCCTCGGTGAACAATCATGGATCCATTGCTCAAGGCAGGTTTCATAAAGAATTATATTAGGGGAAAAATTGTAAGTCAATTACATACAGTTCTGCAGCAGTGGGAGGGGCCGGGAGGCGTGAGCCCCGCGTCCTCCCTTCCCGCTGGGTTCTTACAGCACCCTGTCAGTGTGCTCTCCCACCAGTTCCATAAATTCTGATTCTACTGGTCAGAGGCATGATTGATTTTCATTGTGCATCCCTGAAATAGCTTCCAGGAGGCAGCATGACCCGGCGGACAGCTTCCCACCTGAGGATCAGGCCTTCGGAGGTGGCTTCGCTGCCAGGTGTCCCCACCAGGACCTCAAAACAGGACGCTCTTTGGTGTTATTGTCATCGTCATGGCAACACGGCAGCCACTCTTGGCCATTCCTTTCCAGGTGCTGTGACTGAGCTGTGAGGGACGACTTGGGTCCCCCCTTACCTGTTTCAGATCATTTGACTCAAAGAAGAAGAAGAAGAGGAGGAAAGAAACTGTCGTGAAGCAAAGAACCAAAATCTGTAAACTTCGTCAATACTCCATCAATACACACCGATCTTTTTTTTTTTCTCTTTTGGAAAAGCAATTTTGAAAACCAAATATTCTGCATCAGGCTTTATTTCTATCTTGTTTATATTTTTATAGAATCAAAATCTGAAACTAGAGGAGTCTACTTCTTAATGGACGTGTCTGCGCCCTGAGTTTCTGGACCTCAGTGCAGCCGTGTGTCCTGCGGGGTGCTTGGTGGTGCAGGCGTGGCATGCGGCGCCCGCTGTGGCAGGCACTCCCGTGGCTCCACACGAGGCGAATGTGCCCCCAACCTCAGGAGGGAGGTTTCTTGGACCTTCTTCCTAAATGCAGACACTGCAGCTGTTGACATGTCTCTGGAGCCGCTCACTCTTGAAGTCTATGAAAGCATCAGTCTGCGAAAGCGTCAGTCTGCATCTTGGACCTCTGTACCAGGCCTCTGTTTGCAAAATGAAACTATACACCTGCTAAATTATATTCTTGTTTAATTATGGAGTTGTCCTACTTTACTAAAACCCAATACACAAAAATATGACTAAAAACCTTCAGGGAAATGAAAAGATGATTATTTACAAATAATACAGGGTTTACTGCTGGGGTCCTGTTAATTCTTCTGGTTCATTAAAAATAAGATATAGTTGGCACATTAGCCCATGAATATATTTATTTCATAAAACAAGGGATTCAGTGTCCCCTCCCCTTCCTCTCCCTCAGTAAGTTTCACTGGGGGTAAGAAGGAAGAGGGCATAGTCTTTTGGTTTGCAGAACAAGAAATTTCTTTTTACACCCAGCTCCAAAACTTTAGGGTAATTATTAATAATTAGAATTGAGTGAAAAACCCACACCAAGTGAGTTATTCAGTGTAATTTGCAGTTAACAGTAGTTGCCTTTTTGAAACCTCAGGAGTCAGAACAAGAGAGTCATACAGTCTTTTTGTTTTAATTTCTGGCAGCTGAAGGGACCAAGATTTAGAAAAACCCTATAGAGGGAACCACATGCTTAAGAATTACCAAAATAAAAAAAAAAAGAGCACACACATCAACAACAACAAAAAGTAATTTGTAAAATGCATGGAATTTGGGGTTTTAAATAAAATATATTTGGACTCTGCTCAAACAATGTTCACAAAAGGTGCTCACAGCAAGCTGGGCTTTTTGTTTTAAAAATTTTCAGTATATGCTAACAAAACTCCATCCTGAAAAATATTCCTGGGGGAAGATTCCAAGGCTGTGAGCCTTCAGTTCCTGGAGCACCGATGATCTAGGCACCAGGTGGTGACCTCTAGGCACCGGGTGATGACTGTGGGTACCAGATGATGACCGTGGGTCCAGGTGATGACCACTAGGCACCAGGTGATGACGGTGGGTACCAGGTGAGGATCACTAGGCACCGGGTGATGACCATGAGTACAAGGTGATGACTGTAGGTACCAGGTGATGATGGTGGGTACCAGGTGATGACCACTGGGCACCGGGTGATGACCGTGGGTACCGGGTGATGACCACTGGGCCCTGGGTGAGGACCATGGGTCCAGGTGATGACCACTGGGCACTGGGTGATGACTGTGAGCACCGGGTGATGACCATGGGTACCAGGTGATCACTGTGGGTCCAGGTGATGACCACTGGGCACCGGGTGATGACCGTGGGTACCGGGTGATGACTATGGGTACCAGGTGATGACCACTGGGCACCGGGTGATGACTGTGGGTACCGGGTGATGATGGTGGGTCCAGGTGATGACCGTGGGTCCAAGTGATGACCACTGGGCACCGGGTGATGACTGTGAGCACTGGGTGATGACCATGGGTACCAGGTGATCACTGTGGGTCCAGGTGATGACCACTGGGCACCAGGTGATGACTGTGGGTACCAGGTGATGACCACTGGGCCCTGGGTGAGGACCATGGGTCCAGGTGATGACCACTGGGCACTGGGTGAGGACTGTGGGTCCAGGTGATGACCACTGGACACCGGGTGATGACTGTGAGTACCAGGTGATGACTATGGGTACCAGGTGATGACTGTGGGTACCAGGTGATGACCGTGGGTCCAGGTGATGACCACTGGGCACTGGGTGAGGACTGTGGGTCCAGGTGATGACCACTGGACACCGGGTGATGACTGTGAGTACCAGGTGATGACTATGGGTACCAGGTGATGACTGTGGGTACCAGGTGATGACCGTGGGTCCAGGTGATGACCACTGGGCACTGGGTGAGGACTGTGGGTCCAGGTGATGACCACTGGACACCGGGTGATGACTGTGAGTACCAGGTGATGACCTTGAGTACCAGGTGAGGATGGTGGGTCCAGGTGATGACCGTTGGCACCGGGTGATGACTGTGAGTACCAGGTGATGACCTTGAGTACCAGGTGATGACCGTGGGTCCAGGTGATGACCACTGGGCACTGGGTGATGACTGTTGGCACTGGCTGATGATCGTGGGTACCAGGTGAGGATGGCACAAGATAATGGCCAATAGATACCAGGTGAGGACAGCCCTGGAGAAGAGGCACGCAGCACAGCCCCTCTCGCTTGTGGCCACAGCCAGGCTTTGGTGTTAGGTCCTGGAATGTCTACCACTGGCCCTGCCACCCATCCAGGCCCTGCAGTCCTGGCTGCTCAAGGCCCGGTGCTGTGTCTGGAAAATGAGTCTCAAGAGGGCAGGTACCTCCTGAGGTTTTGTTGGGAGTCAGGAAAGTGCCCACAAAGCATCTAGACACCTAGTCAGTGTGGTGACAATGAATACTTTATGAACTGGGCGGTGGGCAGTGGTTGGCACAGTGCTATGCGGACATTCCTGTCTGAGGGTCAGGAGTCCTTCTCAGTGGTCTAGAGCCGTCTTCAGACCTAGGTTGCTCATGACGAGTCTAGCTGTGGATTCAGAGCTGGGGCAGGGGAGGGGCCCGAGAGCACGCATTTCCACGGCACTGGGAAGGAGCGTGCCACCCTGCTTGGTTTCTGAACCAAGACTGTGAAACAGCCCTGCTCAGCGGGAGGAAAATACCACAGCGGTTTCCAGGTACCTGCAGGCAGGGGAGTGGCTGCTGCTGGGGGGTGTCTCTGCATTTCAGGGTCCTGGGACCCTATTTTTCATACGAAGGCTTCAGTTTCTGAGACCCAGTGTGGCTGCCAGAGGTGGCTTAGCTGGAGCAGGATGACACGTGATCACAGCAAAGGAGGCAGAGCTCAAGAACATCCAGGGTCCTGGGCTTTGCCCTAGTTACCCTCTCCCCAGGCCAGCGTGCTGACAGCTGCCTAGACCCTGCCTTCTGTGGGCAGGCCGGCCGGTCGGCCCCTGGGGGCCGGCAGCCTCAGTGGGGAGGCCAGCGGTGGGGCCGGGCCTGGGGCCCCAGGCACGCCCTGACACCACGTGTGACGCCCTGCGTTCTCTTTTTCCCGTGTGAGTTCATCCATCTATTGCTCAGCCCATAAACCTGACTAGAGGATGGCATTGTGCCCCCTGTTTATTAGAGACAGTTTTCTGCACACTTACCTGCTAGTCTTTGTGAGTTATATTTAGAAAATAAAATTCCCTGCACACAAATATCTGTGAAAGATTAGCAAATGTCAGAAATCGTATTTAAAATCACTATTTCCTTAGAAGAGAAATATTTAAAGACAAAATATGCTTCAAAGCATATCTTGAATCAGTGGACACTTGGTGGACTATGGGTATATCACACGGCCACTATCTTTCCCAGCTAGAAAGCATCTTATATAATCTTCACTTTAGAAATATTATGAATTTCCCTTTGTAATTCGGGGTAATACTAATGGAAAGCCCTTGATAATAACTATGAAGCTGGCAGAGAAACAATGCAATATAACCATGTGAACGAGGATATAGCATCTGTGTGGTAACATGTAAAATATACTATTTTGCCAGTAGCTAATAATGCATTAACAATTATTCTCTTATTCCTCCCAAGGGACTCAGTATAATCAATTTCAGGTAATATTTATTAGGTTCATATCCTGTATATCAACCACTCAACTGGGCTTTGTAAACTTTTTTCAGGGGGGAAAATAAAATGTTTTATTCAATAGTATTCAAAATAGTAAAATGTTATTTAACTGAGTTTCAAAGGCAGTGCGGGTATTGGGGGTAAGAAATATATCTTTGCATTCTTACCTTAGGATACCATGTTCCTGCATTATTGAGATCCAGACCCTTTAATTATAAACACTATATCGAGTCAGGCAGTTACTGGAGCATAATACTCAGATGAACATGGCTAATATCAGTGTTATTAACATGGTCACTCGGAAACTGATTGTAGAACACAGCTAGGGTGTCAGTCATATTGTGCACTAATGCTACACAATGAAAGATTAATAATAGCAAAAAGAAAGGAGAATCTGTGACTGCCAAACTTCGAAGCCCAGTTGCCAAGATGGTGGGAAAGCTCTGAGAGAGGAGGGGCCCGCCAGGCAGAGATGGCTTCCAAAGAGAAATTGTAATTTGTTTCTGTTTTTTCCAGCATTGTGGACATGCTTTTCTGTTCAGTTTAAATTGATTTTTCAATGTGATCTCAAGCCAGACTATATGTGACCTGATGAAGTCTCAGCCCTCCCAAGCCCAGATCTTAATCTCTTGTCTGAAATAGTTAGCATAGTCTGTGTCTCCTGCATGGAAACCGAATGGACTAACGGACTCCTCTGACCATGGCTTTAAACAAACCAATTAGGTGTCCTCTGTTGGTGAACTATGGTGTCAAGGAGCAGTGAAAGCAGTAGCCACGTTCCTCTCAGTGCCCCATGCAGCAAGCAGGACCTCATCGGTCACGATCTCCCACCTCTGCCCACAGCCTGGCCCCTACCCAAGGAGGGCTGAGGGCACCAGGCAGCCTCTGGAGCCTATGTTCTGTGCACTTAACCTCCCTGGGTGTAAATAAGCCAGGGGCTGGAGCTTCGACAGTCACCGGGGGATTCTATTCTTTTGAGTTCAGTAGTTTAAACGTTCACTTGTGTGATAAATGTTGTCTCCTCTTGATATCATTGCGGTTGGAAATGTACAGGACTTCAGGGATTCAATAGGAAAAATACTGGGTAAACTTTATTCATGTCTCAGGCCAGTGTAGCTAGTGAACAAGTCTTATGTGCCCTGGACTATTCCTTGAACTCTTTCCATCCTGAGCCCACAACACGGTTCTTTAGTTTTAGTTTTGCCAAGGGTTGGGTCTCTTCCCTCGCCCACTTTTCAGCTGTCTCCTTTACAAAGATACACTATTCTCATCTGTTCCAAGGTCTTCTGCTAAAGCTTCTCTTTACCTCTACACCTCCTAGTTTTCTCTTTTATTTTCCTCTTAGTTATCCTTGGTAGGAAAAATGGGTGAAGAATGGGAATAGGCCTGCTAGTATCTGGAAGGGCTCTGGCTAACATGTATGGGGCCAGACGAGGCAGGGTGCTAGCTCCTGCGAATGACTCACAGGTTATCTACGACTATGGAACATCAAGAGACATGTCGAAGACTCCAGGATCCCGTAAGATGACATGCAGAAAATACACAAAACAACCAAGATATTGAGAAACAGAAGTACAAATGTTGTCTTCTGTGAGGTTGGGCGACGTCTGTAACCCCGAGGAGTAATCTGTGGGGAAGGCCTGCCAAACGCTATGAGGGTAAAACCGGAATGATGCAAGCCGCCCCAAGAAGATAGGCACAGCTCCAGGTCCCCGACAGCCCACAGAGCTCGGTTCACCCTGCAGGGCAATGAGTTTGGAACAATCAGAAATGGGTGGAGGGTTGGAGCGGGTCTTGACTAAGATGGACTTGAAGAGGCACAGAAGGTGGGGCTGAACATGGCCTTACACAGACAGACCCCACTGGCAGTAAGCTGCTGGTTGGTAAGTCAGAGTGGGAGAGCCCCTAAATCCTGAGCAGCCCATTAGTTGCTGATCTGTGAGAAGCAAGAGGTATACCTTCGATACCTACAGATTTTTACATGTCAATCATACCCCAATAAATTAAAAAGAATGCTGTCATAGGGCAGATAGAAATCGTGACAAAATATATTTTTATAGCTTAAAAAACAGATACATATTTTCTGAAGCAATCACTTCCACAAAACAAGAGGCCAAAGAAGAAGTAGTGGATCTAAGAGGCAGTACAATAAGACAAAGGAAGAGATAAAGCCAAAACTGATAGAGCTCATGAAGGAAGTGGGGAAGGAAAAACATCACAAAAACAAAGTCCACATTAGAAGGAGCATAAATTAGACGGGACACTGCCGGGTCCTAGAAAGGATGCACAGGGCAGAAGCAGGAGAGAAAGCAAGACGAAATGAAAATGAAGACAATGTTAAAGGAGTAGATGGAAATCACAGCTATGGCAGATGGGAAATAAGGTATAAAATATGCATAAATGACTTTCAATGAAAAAGATGATATAATAAATTATGTTATAAAACAGAATCATTTTTTCCCCAAGAATAAAAAGAAGCCTTGAAGTTTTAGATTTTCACAGTATAAAACAACATAGAACAATCAAGATAGGAACCGACTCTGATAATGTTATTGGATTTCAAAGACAAAGAAATAATGTCTGGGTCTCCCAGCCAAAAACACCCACCAGGAAAAATCATTTCAGACATCTCTGAGGCAAAAGTCTACACTAGAACACAGCTGGGCAATGACTACAGTGCCCTCAGAAGAGGAAAAATGTGAATCAATAAGTTTGTACTCAAACTATTATTCAAGTGGGAAGACAAGAGACAAATATTTTGAATTTCAGTCACTAAATTAATACAGTTTCATGATCTATTTTAAAGTTAGCTATGATGAATTCTAGCTAATAGACAAATGTAGAAGACAGTCATTGGGTACCGAATCCATATGACTGGCAGATGGACAGGGACATGGCACTGGGCACTGTTGGGTATGGGACAGAAGGTAAATGTTACAAAATCTAAAAATGTGGACATCGTATAGCGAAACTCAGGAGTAGACGGAGGAAGGGAAGGTGAGAATTAGTAGCAGAACTTGGGTTCCATGGTCTTTTATGACTTGGAGTATAAAAATATAGAAGTAGTCGAAGCATAGGTATATTTAAACTGTTGTAGTCTATGGATTGAGATTCCCTGAAGATGAGCAGTGTCCAACATGAATGCATGTACATGTAGATTCTATTTCAAGACAATAGGCTAAATTCTAAAAAAAAAAAAAATGATCAAGTACAACCAGTTATAAGGGGGTGGTGATGCATTGGGAAGGCATTGAAGAGTAGAAATGCCCTAATTTCATTCTTGCTTATGGTAAGGTCCAATAAAAACTGCCTAAAAGCAATAAATATATCACATAAGTTTTTTGTCAAACATGTAACAGCTAAAAGTGCAAATCTTTCTGCATATGGAAACACACAGAAAACAAAGCAAACACAGGATATGTAGTCAAAGAGGAAAAGGCAATAACGGCAGAGAGCATCATGAGATGTGATAATGGAGCCAAGACTATGCATATACCGTGCATCTCTACTTGTAGATGGACTAAATGAAAATATTGAAAGTACAAGGATATTTTTAACATCACTGAGTCCAGAATTTATAGAATATAAATGGACCAAGTAATAGAGAAACATACAGAAATAGGGCAGGTATGCCAGGCCTGATCTCACAGGAAACCAGTGAACCTTTAAGAAATAGGTGTCGGCAAGGACACTGAAGTTGTGTCTGTGTGGGAATAGACTTCCAAATTCTCTCGATGGATTAAAAACTGATAGCAAAATCAGATGAAAATAGCAGGAAAAAAGAGAGCCTCGGCTGTGAGCTTGGTTAAAAGAACAACATCTGTCCTGAGTAGAACTCTAGAGAACACAGTACGGTGATGGAGGGAAAAGAATCGTGTAACTTATGCGATGGGGCTTATTTCAGGAATCCCAAATTCACTATAGTGTATTTGTTAACAGTGTTTACTACATTAATAAAAATTTACATAGATGTGAGAAGCACTTGTTAATACTCAGCACCTATATGTGATTAAAAGACACTTTCATGATTCTGTTTCTTTTTTTTTTTTTGCAGCATCAGATACACATTTCCGCGGTGCTACAACACATATGTTCAACTACATGGCATCGTGTGTGATGGGAAAACGCAGGAGCATCCCATTCAAGGCAGGAAAAAAGTCAACCCGGGATAACCATTGATATCATTGCTTTCTGATACTCTGCTGGACGTGCTGGGTAATACAGTCAGAGGAGAGCGAGTTATGCGTCCTAAAAATTAGAAAGAATCAAAGCCATCATTATTTTCAGAAATACAATTATTTACTTAATAAATCCAAGGGAATAAATTGAAAAGTTGTGACAAATGAGAGAATTTTGTGAGGTGGCTGGATGTTACGTATATAGAAATTAATACCAGAAATATCCATTTAGAATTACTGGAGAAAATAGGCCACTTGCAATTGCAACAGTTAAAAAAATACCAAGAGATACACTTCACATGTTCAAGTCCTATCTGTCTGGAAATGTAAAACATAGTGTGGGATCCAGAAAAAAAAAAAAAAAGAACTTGGAAAGTTCCAAGCCTGCTTGGAAAGACTCATCATAAGGAATCACTTTTCCCTAAACTAACCTATGAATTTAGTTGAGTAGCAATCCCACAGGAATCTATTAGGTGATTCCAAGGTTATATTGAAAAATTAGCAAGAATAGTGAGGAACAGGTGGAAAACTTAGTGCAAGCCAGCACTGCTAGACTTTAAATGGTAATGTTGCGAGGTGCTTGTGTAATACTGGACAGATAGGTGGTAAAAGATGTTAGTGCATGAAAGAAAGAGTCCAGAAATAGTCTAAATACACACTGCAGTTTATTATATGGTAAAGATCAATGGCCCAATACATGGCATAGGGACACTGGGTAATGCTCTTTCAAAAATAAATTAATAAAACAGGACCTAGGGCACGTACTGCATGGAGCACTAGGTGTTATATGAAAACAATGGATAGTGGGTCACTACATCAAAAACTAATAATGTATTGTATGGTGACTAACATAACATAATAAAATAAAATTTAAAAATTAGTAAAAACAAAAAAAATAGGATCTATCTCATACCTTCTTTCAAAATAAATATCAGCTGGACCAAAGATTAACACAAAACTATGAAGGTGTTCAACATAAAATTAGTATTTCCACCCCTGAATCTTGGAATGGGGAAGGTCTTTTTAAGTGTAAAACCAGACCTACAAGGTATAAAAAGTAGATTAAGTAATTCAACTACCTTAAAATCAAACAATTTTTAATGACAACTATAACATAACAAAATCAAAAGACAAATGACAAGTTGGGGAAAATATATGTAATTTATATCACAGACACAAGGCTAATTTTCTTAATATGTGATCATGTATACATAAGTTAAAAAATATTTTTTTAAAGATTTATTTATTTATTTATTTGACAAAGAGAGACACAGTGAGAGAGGGAACACAAGCAGGGGGAGTGGGAGAGGGAGAAGCAGGCTTCCCACGGAACAGAGAGCCCAATGTGGGATTCGATCCCAGGACCCTGGGATCATGACCTGAGCCGAAGGCAGACGCTTAACCAACTGAGCCACCCAGGTGCCCCATAAGTTATAAAATATTTAACAACCCCAAAGAAAAATGTATATGAACAGTTTACAGCTAAGAAAATACAAATGGATCTTAGACATTTTAAAAGATACTCAACCTCACTCATAATTAGAGAAATACATTAAAATTATGCTGAGATTTTTTTTCACCTATTACATGCACAAAGACCAAAACTTTGGTAATACAATGGTTTGACGAGAATATAGAGAAACAGGAAGCCCCCTCATTTGTTGTAGTTACAGTAAACTATAAGCCTGCATATTTTTTGACCCAGCCAGTCTATGTACAGGAATTTATCACATACACACATTTAAGCATGTGTGAAATAGTGTACATGGATATTCATTGCATTGTTTGGAATAGTAAAAGATTCAAACAATCTAAAAATTCCACAAAGAGGGAATTAGATAAATAATTCACAGTTCATTTATTTTTTGGAATATTCTCTGAAGGTGTGAAAAGTATGGAGCAGTTCTACATACATTCATACGGGAAGATCTCCAAGAAACCGAACACCGCCCCGCCAAAATAAACACATGGCGTCGTAGGCTCACGATTTCAGTAGTAATACCCTTTTACGCATTTTGTTCTCCATCAGCTGGCAGTGGTGGGTGAGACCCTTGGGGAGGGCTCTGGGAGGTGGGGGAGACCAGGGGGTGTCACATGGTACTGGGTGCTGAATGGCCCAGTCAATAAGATTAAATGACATTTTTGGTTGCTGCGTAGAGGGAGCAAGGATTGAAATTGCACGGCTGCTGCCCCGTCTATGGACAAGGAGGAGGCTGGTGAGTTCCAGCTCACGTGGGGGTACTTGGTGGTGATGAGGTTGGATGCCTACAACAAACCTCCTTAGACCTGGATGAGAAGAATGGGGACCAATCGTCAGGTGTAATAGTTGCTGCTGATCACCACAGGATTACTGTCACCACTTCCGTGGGGTTTGAGCTGTGGCTGTGAACCCCTTGGCAAGCCCAACACTGTCAGCAGATTATTCTCCTGGGGTGGTCTTGTAGACGGACGACTCTTAGTGCTAGGTTTAGTTACTTCCTTTGAAAAAAGGTTGTGAGTTTGGTTAGCTTTGCAGCGTAGCTTATCACTGGCAATACTCCTTTGCGCTCTTTTAGGTAATGGTCAATTCCTGGTCACAGCACATCATTTCCAGTCAACACCTTCATACCTTCCACTGTGGAGAGGCGGCCGTGACCTTTCCTGAATGTGGGGCGCAAGTCTCCCCTAAAGACATCTTTCAGAGGCAGACTTCGTTGATGCCTTGCAGTTGGCTTGGTTGAGGAACACTTCCATCTGGAGTTCTGTGGCTTTGGAAGGTGGCCAGATGTACTCACACCATCAGTGGTGTTGACAACATCTGGTCCGTTAGCGGCAGGCGAAGTGGCTGATGTCAAGTGGCAGAGCCGTTAGGATTGAACAAAAACAGAAGGGAAAGACATCACAGTTAATATTCACTAATTCCTACTATGTTCCCCTTGCTATCTAAGCAACCTATTGGGATGCCTCTTTTCCCTTCCGTACGGATTCCCACGTTGCATGTGTCGATGCTGGGGCCACGTGTGCAGACTCGCGGTTAGCTGTGTCAGAGCTGGGGTGCAAAGCATGTGTTCCGGGTGAGCCCACCAGTTGGGGGGGTTTCTTGCGGCCGCACGAGAACGAGAGTGGGCCGCTCGGGGTGGCACTCAGCGCCGCCAGCATAGCTGGTCCTCGTGGCATGAGCCCCCCCGCCTGTCCCAGAGTCCAGCTCCCCCACCACAACGTGGAGCGGGGCGTCCTGTGAGGGGGCAGGGTCATGGGCGGTGAGGCTGCCGGCCCCTCAGTTCTGCCCCGAATGTGGTGCTCAGCAACGTCAGCAAGAAGAGTTTGGCAAGTTCTGTGAGGCTGTTTGCTGATTATTGATGTGCTGCAGAAGCAGGCTGCATCTTTCCCGGGAGCATTTATGATAACTCAAGAAAACACTGCTGCATCCTGACCCATCTGGGCTGAGTCCTCGGAATACGATACAGTTGTTTGATTTTGCTGTCCTTTGGTTAGCTGAGAGGGGAGGATGTGGCTTCCGGGCAGATCTCTGGGGGGCGGGCCGTGGCAACCCTGGAGCCTTGCTGACTGTGTCCACAAGGCACGGGCCAAACTCAGGACAGCAGCTATGCTGAGTTAAAGACAGACGCCCTTTTTTTTAAAAAATTTTTTTATTGTTATGTTAATCACCATACATTGCATCATTAGTTTTTGGTGCAGTGTTCCGTGATTCATTGTTTGTGCATAACACCCAGTGCTCCACGCAGAACGTGCCCTCCTTAATACCCATCACCAGGCTAACGCATCCCCCCACCCCCTCCCCTCTAGAACCCTCAGTTTGTTTTTCAGAGTCCATCAACTCTCATGGCTCGTCTCCCCCTCCGACTTACTCCCCTTTATTCTTCCCCTCCTGCTATCTTCTTCTTTTTCTTTTTTCCTAACATATCTTGCATTATTTGTTCAGAGGTACCGATCTGTGATTCAACAGTCTTGCACAATTCACAGCGCTCACCGTAGCACATACCCTCCCCAATGTCTGTCACCCAGCCACCCCATCCCTCCCACCCCACCACTCCAGCAACCCTCAGTTTGTTTCCTGAGATTAAGAATTCCTCATATCAGTGAGGTCATATGATACACGTCTTTCTCTGATTGACTTATTTCGCTCAGCATAACACCCTCCAGTTCCAATCATGTCATTGCAAATGGCAAGATCTCATTCCTTTTGATGGCTGCATAATATTCCATTGTGTATATATACCACTTCTTCTTTATCCATTCATCTGTCGATGGACATCTTGGCTCTTTCCACAGTTTGGCTATTGTGGACATTGCTGCTATAAACATTGGGGTGCACGTACCCCTTTGGATCCCTACATTTGTATCTTCGGGGTAAATACCCAGTAGTGCAATTGCTGGATCATAGGGTAGCTCTATTTTCAACTGTTTGAGGAACCTTCATACTGTTTTCCAGAGTGGCTGCGCCAGCTTGCATTCCCACCAACAGTGTAGGAGGGTTCCCCTTTCTCCACATCCCCGCCAACATCTGTCGTTTCCTGACGTTAATTTTAGCCATTCTGACGGGTGTGATGTGGTATCTCATTGAGGTTTTGATTTGGATTTCCCTGATGCCGAGCGATGTTGAGCACTTTTTCATGTGTCTGTTGGCCATTTGGATGTCTTCTTTGGAAAAATGTCTGTTCATGTCTTCTGCCCATTTCTTGATTGGATTATTTGTTCTTTGGGTGTTGAATTTGATAAGTTCTTTATAGATTTTGGATACTAGCCCTTTATCTGATATGTCATTTGCAAATATTTTCCCCATTCTGTCGGTTGTCTTTTGGTTTTGTGCACTGTTTCTTTTGCTGTGCAAAAGCTTTTTATCTTGATGAAATCCCAATAGTTCATTTTTGCCCTTGCTTCCCTTGCCTTTGGCAATGTTTCTAGGAAGAAGTTGCTGCGGCTGAGGTCGAAGAGGTTGCTGCCTGTGTTCTCCTTTAGGCTTTTGATGGACTCCTGTCTCACGTTTAGGTCTTTCAACCATTTGGAGTCTATTTTTGTGTGTGGTGTAAGGAAATGGTCCAGTTTCATTCTTCTGCATGTGGCTGTCCAATTTTCCCAACACCATTTGTTGAAGAGACTGTCTTTTTTCCATTGAACAGTCTTTCCTGCTTTGTCAAAGATGAGTTGACCATAGAGTTGAGGGTCCATTTCTGGGCTATCGATTCTGTTCCATTGATCTATGTGTCTATTTTTGTGCCAGTACCATACTGTCTTGATGATGACAGCTTTGTAATAGAGCTGGAAGAAGACAGACGCCCTTTAACTGTGAGGTGTGTGATTTGCAGAAGAGGGGCTTTTCCTGGGACCAACGGAGGGCTCCCGTGAGGCTCTCACACTGAGTCTACGGGAGGGGACATAGGTGAGCAGGTGCACCTTGGGGAGGGACTGGGGGCCAGTGGGGAAGCGTGAATGCAGTGCCTGGGGCAGTACATGGCCTCGTCATGGGGGCGTCTTGCTCATGGCCTGTGTGAGTGCTCTTGGGGGACGGACAGACATCTCAGCAGTGCAGCGCCGGAATGTAAGCCAAGGGACTTCAAATTCTTTGGTGTGAACCAAGAGGCCATTTGGGCACAGAGTTTTATGAGATCCTGGGAAGAGGTTGGGTGGTTCCTGAGTGGATGTGAACTCCTCCCATGGCATCCAATCTATGTAACTGAGCAATGGATTTGACTGACATCTTTGTAGCACTTGCAAAGTGCTGTTTTCGACCCCCACTCTCTCTTACTGTAGTATTTTTCTTCACTGATCATGAGGACTCAGTAGAAACAAAATACTAATATTCACGTCTCCCTTTCCTTCCTGGCCTTTTAACCCCCACCCCCAGCCCCCAATGTACCTAAATTTGGCTGGAGGCCATTTGGACTTCTGAGGGGCTCGTCTGAGGATTTGGATGGAGATGAGGCTGGGGTGGAGTCCATCTGCTGGGGTTGGATTGCGTGAGAGATCCGGGAACCAGGACACTTGAGGACCCCCAAGTTCTGTCCAGGTTCTGTCTTGTGGCCTCGTGTCTAAGCTGCCCTCCCCTCCAGCCAGCACCAGCCGGGCCTGCGGGTGCTGCCCTGCCCGAGCACAGCCCCGATGGGCAGAGCACAGGCGCCCAAGGGCTCTCACGAGGGATTTCTGGAACCGACGGGACCTGCACGTGCTGAAGGCTGTAAGAGGCTGGGGGCCGAGCTGGGGGAATCCGCCATCTGATTGTCGTTCAGGCCCTTGTGCCTCGTCTCTCCCAAATGCAGAGATAGCATGCTCCTGAGGGCACTGAGGCGGGGCATTGGCCTCGTGGAAGGGTCCACGGGACACTGGGGGGTGCGTATGTTGGCTGTAGAGTGTAGAGTGAGCGGAGGCAATGTGGCAGGGAAGCCTTTCTCTGTGCTTCGGTCTTGAGTCTGCCGCTTGCCACGGAGATGCAGACCCAGAGCGGGGCACCCAGAGAGCCCCCACACTCACTCCGTGCCTGGAGCGTGGTTTGCAGGACCTCTGTTCCCCTTGGTCTCATTCATTGAATGTTCGGCTTATTTCTCTTTCTCACTCTACATATTTCATTTTGAATCAGGAGGGTCTGTTGTTTGGGAAGAAAATGCCCATCTGTGACCTGACACTTGTCATGTCCTTCTCGTGAGTGTGAGATGCTAGCTGTCCTTGTTTCCCTGCGTCCTCGAGAACCATGCCCCTTAAAGCAGTTACCCAGCACACGCCTCCCCTAGTGACTTGTCCCGAAGATGCGTCTTTGACGGTTGGCTTCACGATCCCCATTAGTTTACAGGGAAGACAAGAGAATTCAGCAACGGAGTGGATTGGACCAAGTGGGTAATGCTCCTGGTCTCATTATATTCTTCCCATAACCCTTTTGGGTGGGTTCTGTTATCCCCATTTTACAGATGCAGGGATTGAGGAGCACATGAGAAGTAACCTGCTCAGAGTCAGACTTCTGGGACGGTCTGAGTGGGGCCCTGTACCAGCGCTGCCCGTCTCAGAACGGCTCCCACGTGCCACAGCTCAGGAGAGCATGGTGTGGGCTGCAACCTGCCCACGTTCCCCAGCTGGCTGTGTCAGCCATTGCCTACTTTCCGGGACATTGTTGACGAGGTGGGCAGTTCGTGCGTGATGCTTGTACTTGGGCTTTGAGACAGGGCTGTGAGTGCGGTGGTGTGGACCGAGTCCAGGGTCTGGGGCACCTTGTGGGGTGACCACCATCCAGCACCCTTTCCAGCAGCTCAAGGGTACCACTTTCTTCAGAGATGATTCATCTAAAGGCAGCCATTTCAACCAACACAGCTCAAGCTAATAAACCTCCCAAGAGACTGATGTATAGACGTAGGAATGCTGATGCATTAATTTAGGTTAAGAAATATGGCTAAGTGACCCCAAATAGTCCAATCCATAGGCAAGTTCCTTTCTCGTGGAGAAGTTTTTGTAAGCCCTGTCTTGAGAAGTTTCTCTTTGGTTGGATGGAAGAATTGGTTGAGGGTCCTGTTGGGAAGCTCTCCTGCCCCCCGTGCACGTATCAGCCCCCTTCAGGAGGAGGTCACTGGCAGGCGATATTTTGTGCACTCCTGGAGGACACGGGCGCTTGGCCTCGCTCGTGGAAGTGACTGTACCCCACGCAGCACCACGCAGCACACCCTCAGGCCATTTATGTTGCCTTCGCCAGCTCTGTTTCCTTTACAACAGACAAGTTCACGCGGCCTTAGGACACTTTCCCTCCCACTGGTTCCGGGTGGGTGTGAGCTGGAGCCTCTGCATCTCGCCAGCTTCCGGGCCCTCCCCCAAGACCAGGTTAGAGGTCACACAGTATCGTCCTCACCTCTCTGGTGCTGGTAATGCGAGACGTTGGGATGGCTTCCAAGGCAGGATTCCACCCTATCCCAGAGCCGGTCGTTTTCTGGGAGGCTCCAGTGTCTCTGAATACAAGCCCATGCAGAGCCCACCCTTTCTCCCGTTTATCTGATTGGCGCTTATCCTCAGCCTGGGACGGTCTGCTGGTGGGAGGTGTGGAGACGGACCTCTTCTCGTGACCTTGGTTAGACCAGGAGGGTCCCCTGTGCCTTTACTGCTTGAGGGAATCTCCCCAGCGTGGGTGACAAACTCGGAAAACCTCGAGGTCAAATCCTGAATCCACCACTTTGATAAGTCAGCCAGCCTCTGGTCCTGGTCCTCCTGGTGCGTGGGGACGGTCACAGACCCTTAAGGTTTGGAGGAGGGAGGGACAGGAGGGCCCTATAACTCTCCAATTGCTCTTTGTGGAGTCGACTAACATCCTTGTTACTGTTGATTCTGCTGTACCTACTTTGTCCGAGCCCCTTGAAATAGTGGGCTGTGCGATCTGGCGTCTCACCCAGGCTGCCATACTGTTCCTTTGGTCTTTGTCCCTCGGCTGAGCTTCGTGCCACATCTTAGGTGGGGTCGGGATGCCGCCGAGCCAGCTCTGTTTGGAGCTGATGTTATGACTTGAGGCAAGTCACTTCCTTTCTGGGGATTCCTGTGTGTCATTTGTGACATGAGCCCTGACTACACCACCCTTAGTCTTCTTACCAGGTCTGACATTCTGTGTTTTCAAGGGTTGTGAAGGTAGTGAGGGTCGCAGTGTGCTGAGCAGTCAGACACCTGAGCCTCAGATGGGCAGAATCACAGTGCTGTGCTGGGCCGGCTCCCACCCGTCCCTGAGAGCCCGTGTAAAATTTTCAGTTTTGTGAGCCATTATTGAAAATCGAGTTATACAAATTTACAGTTGTATCTAGGTATTTGTAGCAAATTTTGTAAAGTTACAATGAACAACAGCACACCGTGTAATGTTACATTGTACGTAACTCTGTACGCTCACGCCTACCCTCTGCATGAACTCCTCTGTGTACGGCTCGGGCCACGTTCAGCGCCAGCCCCTGAGCTGCGCAAGTCCGAAGGGTCTCTGCTCGCTCATCTACAAAAGAGCGCCTGGACTCCCCGCCCCCCAAAGCCGTCATCCCTCCATGCAGAGCCCGCCAGCGCCCTATCCTCAGACAATACGTGAACGTGGTCTCTTTGGGGCGGTCGGAACTGCAGGGGGTGGTCCCGCCTTTCTCTCCGTCCAGGTTCAGGTACTGCCGTGAAGGCAGGGACATGGATGGTCCCCATCGGTCTGGCGACCAACATAGGACGTTGTGAGGAAATGCTCTGTGGACAGGAAGGAAGGAGTAAGAGACTGTCCCCCGCCTGCCCCTGAAGATGGAGGCTTTGGTGCCCTTCATGACTTTCCTGGCAAAGGATTTGTATGCGGGGTGGGTGCACACGAAGCAGGAGGTGGGAATGGGGTTCCTGTTCCACGGTTACTAGCTGAATGCAGACTGGACGCTGGAAGGACAGGCCCCGGAGCTTAGGCTGGGTGAACTCGCGTGGGTCTCTGAGGGAAGCAGCTCTCTGGGTGCGCATGTCTCCCTCTGGTTAGAGTGGGTCCCACAGGTGCTCAGAAAGACCATGGGCCTGCTGTCCATGACCCTGGTGTGAGAGCCACACCGATCTGCACTTGGGGAGGGGGCTGTGCCTCCAGGGGCCAGAGTTTCTTTATCTGTGAAACCTCCCTTGCCATTTGGAGCAGCAAGGGTGTAAATGGGATATCTCAACATCCCAGATACCCCGAGGAACTCGAGCTGTTGTGATTCTTAAGAATCCATTCCCCTGGATGGAAACTCCCAGGAACAGGGGAAATGTGCCGGCTTTCCTTCAAACCCATATTGTTTCAGTAGGCATGTCCTGCCCTTTGCTGGCACTCAATGCCCCCGCATAGTGAGGTTGAAGGGCGTCGAGTCTGTGTCATTGGAGGGACAAGCCAGTCTGTGGGAAGCTGATCTCGTTGGCAGGGAGCTACAGAAGAATAAAGAATGAAGTTTTGGAGCCCTTGCCGAGTGCCGTAATTCTACGCAGCATTCACAAAGGCCCCAGCGAGACAGGAATTGCTCCGCCACTTTACAGATGGGGAGAGGTGAGACCTGCAGAGTCCTGGGGCTGGTGTGTCAGCAAGCCCCTCGAAGAGCAGAGGCAGAGGACGTCTTCAGGAAGCACGAAGGATGACGATGTGTGAAGAAGTCCAAGTATCCCCTGGACTTGTGGGGCCGGGGAAGGCGCCGCAGTGGAGACAGCGGGGTCAGCCAGCCATTTACCTCGGCCACCGCGCAGGACCTGTTTCGACGCTCAGTGAAGAATGACCACAAGGCACACGTCTGCCATGCGAGTGGCAGTGGTCCTGCCTGGGGCTGCGTAACGGGGCCCATGGGCCACACACGAAACATGACAGCCACGTGGCCCTTGCGGTCTTGTGGGCACTTTGTGCTTTTCCATAGGGAACCTTAGGGATTAAGTAAAAAAAAAAAAAAAGAAGCTCCTTTTTCTGGTGATTCTTAGGGAGGCTATGATTGCATTACGTTCTCCTAATCTAGCCATCTCCCCATGCAAAGATCTCATCAATGAAAAAGCAGACTCCTTTCCAACAGCGGGCTTAATCGCTCTGTGGTTTGATAACCACAATGACAATAGGTCAAGTGCGCTGACGGAACACGAGAGAGGCTGTAGGGAGCACGGCTTGCCCTGCGCCAAAGCGCCCAATTCCTGGGAGCTGCTCCCCATTAGGGGCTGGGAGTCATTGAAAACTTGGCCTTGGGTTAAAATCAGAATTCCGTAGGTCAGTGTAGTTCAAAGTCATGGGGACCAGGAAGAATCTGGCTGGAGAAAGCAAAGGAGGGTGCAAAGTGAGGTCCAGCATGCGATAGCCGCCTTGTCCACCCGTCTCTCCTGGCGGAGTGACCGCCTCCTCATCTGCAAGCCACCTCTCCGCACCTGACTTTTTGTCCCCAGGGCACTGGTAGGGAGTAATAATCAAGAATTGGTTCAGTTTACAGGGAACTTGGGGCATTACTGTTATGAAAACTGATGAAGTAAAACCAGTAAAACTATGGGAGACAGAGATGCTTCCTGTCATTGATCGGCAGAGTCCCAGGTGTTTCCGGGTGAGCACAGGAGTGGCATTTGTCGAACAAACTTTAGTAAAACCCACATTGTAGCAGCATGAATTGTGCCAGCCAGCTAGCCCATGGTTGTTAAAAATGGTAAAAATCATTTCTGATAAATTTAGAAATAGAGCAAAGTATCCTGCTGCCTAAAGTGAACAGCTACAGGGAGGGTGGAAACGTGGCTGAGAAGAGAGCGCCCTGTGTCCCCCACCACGCTCGGGCCGCTTTCCGAGCTCAGTGTACCTGCTGGCACCGGCCCCGCGGGAGGGGGGTGCTGCATTCATGCACTGGTTTTGGAGGCGCTGTCTCTGCGGAGATGTCCCTCCTTCCACTGCTCTTCCTGCCCCCGCCACCCCCACCCCCCACTTCACGCATTTTCACGGTTGTGTGGTTTTCTACCTTCAAATAGACACTGTCACTGATCTGTTCCTCTACCAATGGACGCCTGGGTCATTCCTGGTTTTTCTTTCTCTGTAACAGGTCCGCACTGACCACCCTTACGTCCACACAGGGCTTTCTCTAGAGTCAGCAATGAAAGTAGAATATTACAGGGTCATCACATACGCACCCCTTCAAAACCTAACTAGTGTCTCTTCTGTAAATTGGCTTGAGAAATATGGAAACACTGTGTCTTGGAGAACCTCTGTGAACAGGTTCTTCTTCATTCCCAGAACAGATTGAGGTGCACGGTGGTGTCTGAACTTTCTCCCTCTTGAGAGGCTCCTTTTCTCTTTGTATCCCAAATCCTGACCCCAAAGAATTATAAGCAAATAATAGTGTCCATTCCTGTAAATGTACAGCTGCTCGACCATGAAATAATCAACAACAGAATAGGCACCACGGGAGCGGTTATTTCTGGAAACCATCCTAGGAAATAAACCAAACCACTCTCTGGGATGCTTGTTGGGCTGTAAGAACAAAGACACGTTTTCAGAAAATCAACGTGGTTTCCTGGAAATGGTTCTACTGTTTCCTGTTCAAATCTGCATGCGGAGCCCTCGGAAGCCTGGGCCCTGGAGACCGGAGAGGTCACTGGATCCACAGCTGGGCTGACTCTGGTTTGCCTGGCTTCTTAATTAATGTGGGATTTTCTGGACAATGAGCTGACCAAGAAGAGGTCTGAATCTCTCACTGAAGCTCCGAGGTGAACAGCAAGCCCGCGCTGCAGTTTCTGTCTGTCCGAGCACGAATATGACACGGGTACAAGCCTTCACCCCACGTGCAAGGGCAAGCCCTGGTGGGCAGAGCTGGTGGTGAAGGCCACCTCTAAACTGATGGCTCTTCTTTGTTCCACGCCCTCTGCTCTGGAGCCCTGGACGAGGGTGCCCTGAACCCAGCCTTTGAGCTTCCTGCCCGAGGCCGGTGCACAGAGGTCAGTGAGGAGAGGCCCCCTCAGTGCGGAGTCTAACTGGGGCCCCCAGCCTGGACTGCTTCCCCAGCGTCGGGCATGCCTGTGCCCAGCCCACCTCTGCATTTGCTGCCACCTCACCTCACATCCAGGGCCAGATGGTGTTACCAGGATCATTTGCCACAAGCCCTCTGGAACGTTCTGGGGGCTCACTGTCCTGACACCACCCACCTGTTGGCTCTGAGATGGCAACACGGGAACAGAGTCACCGTCTTCCCCTCCCTCCCTCCTTCCCCCCTCCCTGCTTCATCCATCCATCAATCCATCCATCCATCCATCCATCCATCCATCCATCCATCCAAAAAGTGCTTACTGAGCTCCTCCTATGTGCCAGGTGTTGTTGTAAGTGTTGAGAGTTTAGCAGGGAACAAAATACGTTCCTACCCTCTTGGATCTTATAGCGGGGCAGACAGATAGTAAGCGACTAGCCCGGGGAGCTCATGGTGTGCTGGTGCAGAAACAGAGACCCAGCTGGGGGAGCATGTGTGGGTCAGGTTAGATGGGGGGTCAGCCCTCTGTGTTGCACCAGGCAGCAGGACAGAGGGCAGTGGACGAACCTGCACCCAGCTGTGAGCCGGGGAGGAGCAGGTGCAGAGTGGGGAGCATGTCGGTGAGTGTCAGGGAGCCAGGGGCGCTGGAGGGGAGGGGCCGAGGGCAGGCAGGTAGAAATGAGTCCAGAGAGGTCATGGGAAGGTGGGGTTGCTGGAGGGCCTGGCTAAGGGGCAGTGAGACACCAATACCCTTGGTTCCAGATGCCAGGTGGGGTTAGGTTGTCAGTGTTGGCAGTATTTCGGGAGAGAGGGTATAGGCGATGACCAAGTGGTCCTAGAGGGGTTGGTGAGGGGTGGTCATGGTCCAGACACATTTTGAAGAAGATGCCACAGGCTGGGATGTGCAGTGTGAGGGAAGGGGGACAGGGAGGTTTGGGTCGGAACAACCCGGAGGCTAGAGTTGCTGTTCACGGAGATGGCACCCCTGGGAGAGGAGCAGACCGGACCTGGTTGGGGACCTAGTGCCCACCAGACGTCCCCGTGTGGGTCCTGGTGGGTGAAGCCACGGCCACTTGGAGGCTCCCCTGGGAAGCACGTGTGCACGAAGTTTGCAGAGAGGCCTCTCTGGGAAAACCACAGGTGGACGGTGAGACGGGGTCATTTGGTTTACAGACAGATTTGTGAAGTATAGGCCTAGCGAGGCCACCACCCCACCTGACACTCTAGGCCTCTGACAAAGCCCTAGAGGGCTTTTATTCCGTCTTATTTTTATTTTGATGAAGTGGGTGCTGGGAATGGGCTATTCGGCCGCCATTTGTGGGCATCAGTGGCCAAAGCCTCTGAGGATGTGGGCCGACCTTATTGTGGTTTTGCTGAGCTTACTGGTCCCCGACTGGACCAGAAAACCACCCATTTCTCTCCAGAATCCGAATCTCTAAGCTCGGGCAGGACCCTGGAAGCCGCGCTGGGAGTGGGACCCTGGCTCCACCAGCGGCCGCGGGTCTGGAGGGCACCCTGGCAGATTGCTCACCTGGTTCCACGAAGCTCTCTCTTGGGTAAGACTCCCAGGTAGGCTGCACAAAGCACGGTTTTCTTGTTCCAGTGAGTGGATTGAGCACATTTCTCAGGCGGAAAATATTTATCGATGGGCTTTTTATCATAGATGTCACCTGAATAAAAATAATTTTCTAGGACTCAAGTTGGCTAAAATACAGGCGTCAGGACAGAGGCCAGTAAATCAATGTAAGATGTTGATACAGCCGCCCACGACACTTTCCGTTCTGAGAAGCAGTGTCGCTGTGCGAGGCGCCTGACGGCCGTCTGTCACCCCACACACTATGAACCCAAGACACCACAGACTCTCTCTGTGATGTGCTTGCTCTGCTCCCGGCTGCATGGTTCTCTGCACGGCCTCCCAGAGAAGCTGCCTGCAGAGAGCCAGCCTTGGCTGCACAGGGACCCCCCCGCCGAACCAGGCCAGAAGTTGGCGTCAGCGCCACAGACGTGACCCTGGGGCCGCCTGTTTGCTTAGGTAAGGCTCCTTCACCGTCGCGGTGTGTGGGAGTGTGTTTGCACATCCTTGTCCTAGCTGTGTGCCTGGAGCCCGGCGTGGGACAAGCAACTTCTCTGTGCCCTCATTAATACTATTCCAATAATGATATTATTAATTAATTACTAATCAATAATATTCCATAGGAGTTCTGTCCATGTCCTACATGAAGAAACCAAGTTTGCTTTTATTTTTAAGGACAGCACAGGTACATTTTTGAGAGCTGCAGGCCTGACCCTACATCCTGGGGCCGCCCTTAGACCCAGACACGTGACTGCCTCCCACGAGCTCTTGCTTGCCTGTCGCCTCCAGGACTCAGACTCGTGGTGGGCCCATCAGACCTGGAGAGCAGGGGTCCCGGTGCGGCCCACATGTTGGGAGGCCACATGGGCGTGGCTGCGCGGCTTGTGGGAGGCCTCCCCACAGTGGCCCACGTCTCCCCTGGCTTGTTCCTTGTCCCCACGCATTCTCAGCCTGCCCTGTCGGGAAAGGGCCCACTGGACCACTTAGCCTGCTTGCTGATGTGCTGATAAGTCGAGAGCCCAAGACGGCGTGACGGGCTGGGTGATAACCGCTGGATGTGGTGATGCGGCCTGTGGCTGAAGCCCAAGTCTGCGGAAGCCCAACCCGCGCACATGGCACCTGCGGCTCTGGGTGGCTTTCCTCTGCCTCTTCCAACCTCATGGATTAGTTTGCTAGATTGGCTGACTGTCACCTTGGACCAGTGCAACCACAACAGCCCTGTGGGGGTGGGGCTGACGGCGTCCGGCGAACACTGGGCACGGGGGCTTGAGCACGGAGAGGTACCCGGCCTGGCAACCGCCTCGGGTCTGGCCAGGCCCCTAGCAGGCTGAGAGCCCCGGGGGCATGGATGGAGGAACCGGTCCGCTCAGCCCTGGCTCTGTCAGGCCTGCGTGCGCTCGACCGCTTGGCTTGGAGAGTGTCTGTCGTGACAGACGATGAGGGATAATTTTCAGAAAAAAACTGGTTTCTCCTTGAAAAGGACAAATAAAAAAGTAATTATGGATCTTTGCACTTTCAGATTTACGCCCTCATTTCGGCCCCGCACTCAGAAAAAGTTTTCATTACATGGTTCGTGGTTGGAAAATTGACGTTCAGCTGATAAGAAAACCCTTGCTCTTGTGTTGGAAATAGTATAGTTAACTCAGAAATGATGTCTAACATGCACTTCTCAAGTACAGTCCTGAGGTCAGGGTCAGATTTGCATTCTGTAAAATTTCCATCATCTTGGGTTGATTTGTGCTCTTTTGACCCTCAGAGGATGTTAGAAATATGGTCAGCATCTTGAGGTATGATATTGGGGTTTTGTAAATAGCATATCATAGTAAGTAGAAGAAAAAATATCAATTTTTTTGAATCTCTGGCATAAAGGGTTTTAGTTTCTTAAGAGATAGTAAATCAGGAGTCTCAGATTAGAGACACTGACTTCTTTGGATGATTATGAGTTCTCTGTGTGTGTCAGGTCCCAAATGGTCAGAAAGGAAAGATCAAGAGGGCAAGTGTCATAAAAGGATTTGACGGGCAGGTGACCTCAGCATCTGGGGCCAGTCCCCTCAGGAAAGAGCCTGCCCCACCTGCATGTAGAAGGTATGAGAGGGATGGTTGTGGATTCTCTTCCACAAAGAGCCTGCATGTTCCGATGGTTTTGGTGGTGATGCAGAGAACATAAATCCTACTCAGGATGCTTGAGAAGAAGGGATCCTGAACAAGCTCTATTTTGGGGGATTTCCTGTAACTTTGCAAATGCTTTCCGGGAGCCCTTGACTCTTCTGAAATTTCATGAATAATTCCAGGCATTTTTCCCAAACTTACCGATTTTGTTGAGATGCTGTTTTACTGTTTTCTGTGAAGGCTGAAGAGTACCACATCTTAGACACTCGGAAACACATTCCTTTGGGATCACCCCATATTTGTTGGCTCTGTCAGCTCGAGAACCTCGTGCTGAGCTGGACTGGGAGGGCGTACGATGAGTGTGGACCAGGTACACTTACCTGCACTACCTTCCACCTGCCGATCATTGCGGCATCGTCCTCCCTGGCTCTGTTTCTCCTGAGAGACTAACCCCATCTCCCACTTTTCTAGATTTAAAGTTATGTCCCACTTAGCATCTCAAAGACGATTAATAATGTCTTTGAACATCCCAAGTGAACAGGACATTTATGTTAGTTGATGAAGATGAAGTTTTGGAATAACAAAGCGGCAGTAAATTTTCACACTATAGTACAATTTGGCACAGCCCGACTTAGTCATGGTCTTTAAACAAAGAAAGCAGAGGCGCAGACTGACTGAATGCCAAAATTAGCCAGTCCCAGTGAGAGCTAGAAGCTGATTCAATCATTTTCTGGGGGAAAAAAAGAGAAAAGGAAGATAATCCACAACCATCCCTCTCATACCCGTAGTCCAGAGGATGAGAAGCACCCACCTGCCTCGGGCTCGGGGTCTCGGAGGGAGCCCGGTCAAGGGCGGAGTGGGTTTGCTCTCGGAGAGACCTGAGATTGAACTCAGTTTAGCTTTGCGAAAGTGCAGCTGGGGCCCTCGGTGTTCATTTTTAGGATTGTTATGTGAGCCTGGCAGGGCTGGTATGAGAGATACGTACCATAGCTAAATAAAACAGAAAATTAAATAAAATAGTATGAAGAAGACATGCTAGGTGCTCAATAAATTATCACTCAGCTGAGCTATAACCAACCTTCACTCAGTTGGAACTCAGGGAAGCTCAGTGCCCCACCCCCTCCGGTCTCCTGCCCCCTCTCCCGTGCTCCCTCATCTTCATCCATGCCACGTGATAAAATTATGCCACAACCAGGATTTGTGGGATGCCCTTGTTTTTGAAGGAAGAAACAACCGTAACTGGAACCCAGCGGCCCTTCTCGGCTCTCACGCTCCCTGCACCTGACAGCAAATGCCTTTCTACTTGCACAGCCCGCGCTGCGGCTCTGACCTGGTTCGCGGGGGAACCCGGTGTGCACTTGGACCCAGGCCCAAGCCTGCGTGTCCGGTGTGGCCGTCCTCTGCGCTACCTCCCAGCCGGTCAGGTAACTCCTGCCCGGGGGCAGTGTGACCCCAGCAGCACGAGCCCCGGGGGTCCTGGACAACCTGGACACCAGGCCCGCCTGTGCGACCTCACGGCTTTGCCTCCATATGAGTCTCGCTCGACCGCCATTCCCGACCTCCGCTTACGCTCAAGTATTCTTTGTTGGAACATATGACCACGTGGACGGTGAAAACATCTCATCTGCTGTTTGGGAGGAAGAAATGTTTTTGTGCCCCAAAGATGCCTGGCTCGGAGTATAAATATTTTGTCGCCCAGCTTTTCCTTCTAGTCCTGCCTGGTGTTGTCTGCTCTGCTCTGAGACATCACGCCAGGCGCTCAAGGAGGTTCTGGGACGACGCAGACTCGCAGGGACCGCGAAAGGCAGGCCACGGTGCAGACAGAAGTACATTCACTGAGCTCGCGAACCCCCAAAGAGCTTTAGAATGAAGTTCCATGCAGCTATCAGAAGCCGAAGGAGCCACAACTCCTTTTGTAGTGTGACTGAGTAAAAAACAAAGCAAACAAACAAACAAACAGAACCCCCAAATCTACACACCACACAAAGTTTGGAGCAGAAAAATTAGCCCTGGGAAAGTCTGGAAAAGCCCAAGATTATACAAGACATTCATCCTCAAGCTGATTTTTTTTTTTTTTTTTTTTTTGGTACAATCCTGTGTTGTGCTCCAAACAAAAATCTGAGCATACTTCTTAAAGCGAAAACAAAGCTCGGCCCCGGCCACACATCTGTGAGTTTTGAAACAAAGGCTTGTTTGTGTGTTCCCCTCACTCCTACCCATGAAAGCAGACACTTACTTGAAAAACTTTTCAGGGAAACACTCTAAACCAACATCCTGGTATAAATTTGCAAAACGCAATACAGGCCTGATTGTTTTTGGAGTGGATGCAGGCCGCATACGAATAGCTCTTTCTGAAACGTAATGTTCTTTGCACGGCTCAGTGGCTAATGTACAATAAATCAACAAAAGAGGGCTTCAATAAAGCTGGTGGGCGGCAGCAAGGCCGCTGTTATTTTATCTTTTTACAGTATTTAATTGGAAGGTTTTTCCTGAAACTTTAGCCAGCCTTCAAATTACTGGACTCCATATAAGAAGAGATTGATAAGAGAAAATTTTTTTTCCAGGATTTTTCCCTTACAAGAGAGCAAGTTTTTGCAGAGGGAGAATAAAGTTACAAGTGTCTAGCATTTTGCTGAGGGAGAATGAAATTAGATGCTGAATGGGGCGGATAGGAAACGCTGGGAAAATGCAAAGTTGGCAGCGATCGCTGCCAGGTCAGCGCAGAGCCCCCACTGTCCCTAGCTGCGCCAGGTGTCCACCGCATTCAAATGATACTATTATTCATAGACGGGAACAGAGTATTAAAACTCCCCCCAAAAATCATTTGCAACTGAATAAAGATATAATCCTGGAAATATAACTCTCCATTAAGGGTCCCCATTAGCAACACAAGAGCCCCATTGTGAAGGAGTTATGTATATTTATCAAGTTTAGAAAAAAAACTTGTCTTGGTGCTTACATGTTAATAGGAAACTTTTATAGCCCTGGTCTCAGAACTAGTTATGCATAAAATGTAAAGCATCTATTATTCTTTGGCAAACTCTTTACCATTTGACAGTGAATTGCTAATACGTGAATCTCGAATCGTCTCCTGGCTGTGGATGGGTGAGTCCCCCAGGCTGGCCCAGGGGCTGCGTGCGTGGGCCGGGACCCGAGGTTCCACGTTGGGACACGTGGTCCTGCCGGGGATGGGTTTCCCTTTCAAGGGCTCTGCCGGGGTTGTTTCTGAATAGCATCAGTGCTTCCCAGGTGAGGGGCCCCTTCACAGTAAGGGAGAGCGGTGTCCCCTGCCCCCTTGTGCTTTCAGTGTCCAGGGAGGAGCCCCCGCCTTCCCTCCGAATGCGCGACCTGCAACGAGCCAACTCCGCACTCAGAGACCCAGGCTGCTCTCCGCCAAGATGCGGCCCACATTGGCCTGCCCCTGCTGAACACCACAGAACTGCTGCCGCCCACCCACCCCGGGCGAGAGTAAATGGGGTGCCGCGAGATCTAGAGAGGCAGGTGGGGTAAACATGGTGAACAGGGTGCGGTCCTTCAAGGAAGGGCCCCTTCTCCCTGCAGGCTCTTTCCACTTTCACACCAGAACGTAATAAATAGCAAGCAGTGTTGAGATGTGAACGCCGTCCCCTTGGAGTCTGGGACCCACTTTGTCGCATCTGCTGCAAGCATGCTAGGGTTAGGTTTGCTGTGTTCGCCTCGCCTTGGGTTTCCTGTCCCAGCTAGGCGCCACTGGGATTCAGGCAGTGCTGTGATGAGTTGGCAAACCGGGTCCTGCAGGATCCTTGTGGCTTGGACCTCGAGGGTGGATGGGCCCCCTTCTGGGGTCTCTGGGGGGGAAATCCCCTTGCCCATGTCTCTGTTCTTTCCTTACTTCCAGGGTCATTGGCATACTTATTGTTACAGGTTTAGTTGCATCCCCTCAAATGCGTATGTTGGAAGTCCTCGCCCCAGTCCCTGTGAATGTGACCTTATTTGGAAATAGGGGGTCACAGATGATGAAGTTAAGACGATATCATTAGGGTGGGCCCTAATCCCATGTGACTATGTCCTTATTAAAAAAAAGGAAATTTGGACATAGAGTCAGACATGCACCCAGGGAGAACGCTGTGTGGCCATGAATGCAGAGACAGGGATGGTGCGTCTCCCCGCCATGTGACGCTGAAGCTGGCCAGAACCCCCAGGGGAGAGGAGAGCCTGGAACAGACTCTTGCTCAGCCCCCAGAAGGAACCAGCCCCGCCGACACCTTGGTCTCAGACTTCTGGCCTCTGGGAGCTGTGGGAAAAGAAATTTCAGTGTTTAAGTCTCCCCAGCCCATGATAGTTTGTTATAGTGGCCTTAGCAAACACAAACATGGACACATTGTCAGAAGTCCCAGCACAAGGAAATTTATGCAGAAGATGTCATGGCAGCTCATATTAGGCACTGGCAAAGCACAGCTCTCCTCATGGGAGCATTTTGCCCTACGTGGCATCTTGTTCCAGGCAGAGCATCCTTGTTGTACACAGAACATCCTTGATCTACACGGAGCATCCTTGATCTACACGGAGCATCCTTGATCTACACGGAGCATCCCTGATCTACACGGAGCATCCTTGATCTACACGGAGCATCCTTGATCTACACGGAGCATCCTTGTTCTACAGGGAGCATCCCTGATCTACACGGAGCATCCTTGATCTACGCGGAGCATCCCTGATCTACAGGGAGCATCCCTGATCTACACGGAGCATCCTTGATCTACGCGGAGCATCCTTGATCTACACAGAGCATCCCTGATCTACAGGGAGCATCCCTGATCTACACGGAGCATCCTTGATCTACGCGGAGCATCCTTGATCTACACAGAGCATCCTTGTTCTACACGGAGCATCCTTGATCTACACGGAGCATCCTTGATCTACACGGAGCATCCCTGATCTACACGGAGCATCCTTGATCTACACGGAGCATCCCTGATCTACACGGAGCATCCTTGATCTACACGGAGCATCCCTGATCTACACGGAGCATCCTTGATCTACACGGAGCATCCTTGATCTACACGGAGCATCCCTGATCTACACGGAGCATCCTTGTTCTACAGGGAGCATCCCTGATCTACACGGAGCATCCTTGATCTACGCGGAGCATCCCTGATCTACACGGAGCATCCTTGATCTACAGGGAGCATCCCTGATCTACACGGAGCATCCTTGATCTACAGGGAGCATCCCTGATCTACACGGAGCATCCTTGATCTACGTGGAGCATCCTTGATCTACACAGAACATCCTTGTTCTACAGGGAGCATCCTTGCTCTATATGGAACATCTTTACTGTACACAGAGCCTCGCTGCATCACAGGGAAGTATCCCGTGGCTGAGGGTCATGCTCCTAGCAACAGGCTGCAGTGCTTAGCCAAAACTCTCATTTTGACCATTTAAATTTCAGGGAGACCACAGCCATGCAGGGCCCGGTGTAGAAAATACTGAGGCTGCTGGAGATCATTATGCCCAGGACCATGATGGGGTGAGACCAGACCAGCAGGCGTGCAGTCTCTCAGTTACATGTGGTTATGGGCCGTATATAAATAGAGAGGCAATGCTCTTGAGTTAGAGCCACGGAGACTTAGCTCCACCAGTGCGTGATGCACGTGAAGACCGTTACCCGGCAGAGCTGAAGCCAGGCACGGGAAGGCGGCATGAAGGAGGGACGAAGCCACCCCAATGTTCCTGGTGGGAAGCTGTGGCTCCCACTGGTGCTCAAAAGCCACTTGAATGGTTTGTAATGTGACAGCAGCCTTAGCTCTTCCAGACTGCCCGGTGGAGCTCCAGGAGGCAGGACTGGCCCAAGTGTTCATCTGCAGGTGTTGGTTGTGGGAGCAGCGGCCACGCGAGACCCCTGTGCCCTGTTAGGATTAGTTGTCTGGGAGGTGACACTGTCTTGCCCCATTGCTTCCCCTGTTCACTGCATCTCTCTGTTAGTTATTTCATAGGGCACGCGGTGCAGAGGAGTCTGGAGGGACCCCTTGGCTCTCACACGCACTCTTTTTGGCTTTTACTATCCCCATAATAATGCATCTCTTCTACCTTTCTCGTAAGTATTCCTTAGAAACACAAGCAACTGTAGCGCCACAGCTCTCTTGGGTTTCAAGATCATGGACGAGGAAGGTGGGCTGGCTGGCTGGCCTGGAGGGCTCACTGTTGGGTGTGGTCCACCCAGACCTGCAAATTCACAAGTGCTGTGTGAGGTCCCTGGCCAGGTCCCTGCCGCTCCCACTTCAGAAGACAGTGTTTGCCGAGCTTCACTCTGGACTGCAGTAGATGAGAGCGGAAAGCACGGAAGCTGCCTTTGGAAGGCCATGGTTACATTTTCACCCGAATCTGGGCAGCAGCCGATTCTCCTTTTCACTCCTGATTGTGTCGGTGTTGCATGAACCTCCAGAGGCTGATAAAAGAACTGTGAGCATGTCCACAATAGCCAAACTGTGGAAAGAGCCAAGATGCCCATCGACAGATGAGTGGATACAGAAGAGGTGGTATATATACACAATGGAATATTATGCAGCCATCCAAAGGAATGAGATCTTGCCATTTGCAACGACATGGATGGAGCTGGAGGGTGTTATGCTGAGTGAAATAAGTCAATCAGAGAAAGACATGTATCATATGACCTCACAGATATGAGGAATTCTTAATCTCAGGAAACAAACTGAGGGTTGCTGGAGCTGTGGGGGGGTGGGAGGGATGGGGTGGCTGGGTGATAGACATTGGGGAGGGTATGTGCTACGGTGAGCGCTGTGAATTGTGCAAGACTGTTGAATCACAGATCTGTACTTCTGAAACAAATAATGCAATATATGTTAAGAAAAAAAAAAAGAAGGAGATAGCAGGAGGGAAAGAATGAAGGGGGCGAACTGGAGGGGGAGACGAACCATGAGAGACAATGGACTCTGAAAAACAAACTGAGGGTTCTAGAGGGGAGGGGGTGTGGGGATGGGTTAGCGTGGTGATGGGTATTAAAGAGGACACGTTCTGCGTGGAGCACTGGGTGTTATGCACAAACAATGAATCATGGAACACTACATCAAGAACTAATGATGTAATGTATGGTGATTAACATAACAATAAAAAAAGAACTGGGAGCAAGCCCATCGGACTGGAGGGCAGAGTTTGGGGTTTGAGCAGGGAGGCCAACAGAGTGGGCATGGAGCAGAGCTGGAGTGAGATGGTCTCACCCATTCGGATCGAAGCCGTTTTCATTTTGACTTGTTGCCCAGAGCGTCATTTAGCCATTCGGAGGCTCAGCCCCTTCATTTACAGATGGGAATAATAACACGTCTCAAAAGTGATGAAAATACCCAACAAGAACCGTGGCCCCGCTCCCGGGCACGTCCTCACGAACGTCCCTCTCTCTTTTCATTTCTTCCTCCCTCTCCCTCCCTTCTGCTCCGTGGAGAAGTTGGCCAAGGTGACAATGAAAAGATAAAGATCAGTTTTCCTTTTATTCTTGTTGCTCAAAATTCCACAAGTTAAAGCCAGAACATTTCAATGGAAATAATGTCACACACGTGTATCGCTCCCATGCATGACAACACAGCACAGCACAACAATGCAACCGTCAGCCTCCTCCCTTATTAAATACAATCCAGATTAGAAAACCATGCTGTTTTCTGGTAAAACTATTTCTTTTCATCCATGTGGAAGCTCTATAAAGAAAGCAGAACCGATAATAGCACCTACTACATGCCAGATATTACATATTTAATCTCAATTTTTTCTCTCTTAGACCATTGTTCATTCAAAGTAACTCAATATTTTTTGGCGGTCTTTAGAAAGGGTACACTCAAGATATCTTCCCTGATTTTACTTTGCTTTAATGAGTGGATCAATTTTATTGAATCGCTGCAGCATTATGGGAAGGCTATCCTTGCCTGATTTTATCTGGGAGGAAGCTTGCCCCAGTCCGTACAGGCTGCAGACCAGCCACGGGTGGGGGGGTCAGGCAGCGTTCCTGCCGCCCCAGGCTGCCCCCCTGTTCAAGGTGAGAGGAAACATTCATGGGGCAGGACCTCAGCTCAAAACCAGGATTTTTTATTCATGTCCCCTGCAGTGACTGAAGAGAGGGGCGGGGCGGGTGGAGCTGGTGCGGGGGAGGGGGGCGTGGGGGGAGGGGGGCACCAGGGCCGCACTAAGCTCGTGGCAGCGAGGAGAACTGCTTGTCCTGCGTCCACATGCCATCTCTCCCTCCTTCAGGCACCTGGACGTGTCTGGGCCCATCTTCCACTTGCCCCTCTCGTCAACGTAGGACTGTTTAGGTGGGTAGTATGCCGCCCTGAAGACATACTTGCAAATATCCCGTTGTTTAGTCTTTGTGTATCTCACGATTTTTCTAATTCAGGTACAGTTGGTACACAGTGTCACGTCAGTTCCAGGAAGGCCCTCTGTTTGCTCTTTAGCTCATTCTCATTCTTTAATTTTAGCTGGACTGAAACATGGCTTAAATCATTGTCTGTCCTTCTGATCCTTCACTGAGCAGTAAAACAATCTTTGGCAACCCATAATAGCCAATATACTTATTAATTTGAAAAATGGGTCAGCGATTACATTCATGATAACCTACCTCCTTGGGCTGTGTCAAAGAAGGGTTTTCATGCTGTTGCTATTGTGCTATGCTCTTTAACACACTGAAAATACAGTGAAGAATTTCCTGGTCTTTTTAGTCTAATAATCTTGCAGCAGAACATAGAAATACAAAACAAAACAAAACAAACAAAAAAACCCCACATCTAAGTATGTACTACAGTAAATTTAAATCTAATACCATAGTTTTAAGATGTGAAAATACCAGATCACCATGTTTCAGAACAAGTTCCTCTTGATCACACTGATGACAACATGTCTAAATACAGCAGGTTATTTTCTGAAAAGATCCAAATAATTTCAGCTAGTTCAAAAGAACTCTCTAAGTGTGACAAATAAAATCAGTCTGAGCAGCCCCGACTGGCGTGCATGTGCCCCCAAGGGAAGGTGTGGGTTTCAGCCTTCTCTGTCCAGGTCTGATGGTCGACAAGTGTTCACGCTATTGTCAAACTTTGCAGAAAATCTTTCTGATGAATTTTGCCTGTTTCCTTGTTATTTGATTGCTCTTTAATACCTCTCTACCCAAAATGGATGTTTCCCACTGAAAACACATTCGGGCGGCGCCGGCCATGAGCAGTAGCTGGCCCTTGGGAACTGTGGCGTCTCCCTGGGTCCTCCCAGAGCCCTGATCAAATAAAACAGGCAGGTGCGTGTTAGAGGGGTTCCCGATTATTTATGGCTTTTAGATACTTTGTGGGTTTAGCTGGTGAGAAAAGTTTTATTCCACTCACATGGACAAAACCCAACCAACTGTCTGGGCTGATTAAATTCGCATTGTTACATGAGCACATGGCAGGCAGGAGCAGAGTTATGAAATCTCACTGCCCGTGCCATGGCAACTGGGCGAACAGCTCATGGGAAGAATGTGGATAATAGGAAATAGCAATATTTCTCTTTGTGTTTTCACTGCTGACAGTTTTATCCGTACATCTGCCCAATGCCCAGCGCACAGCAGCGGGCCGTCTGGGGGGCTCTTGCGGTCCTTTCTGCCTCCCTCACCTCACTCATCTGCTCAGTGAGCTGCCTGGAAGGTAACACTGTGCACGTAAGTTGCAAGGACACAGATGAGGGAAGTTTACCTTTCAAGTAACTGAAGACGAAAGGCAGTAATGCAATCAGCCATTTAAATAAATCTGATGTAGTGTTATTATGGCTTCTTATTTACTAGGACAATCCATGTCAAAGGCAATGCGCGCTCGAGAGACCAGCTCTCAGGAGCTTTGACCTAATGTGAAAAGCTAGGAAACTTGCACAAACACAGCTCTCAAAGTGTTGCGTGAATTACTTTTTTTGAGAGTGAAATTGGAAAAGACATACTCTTTCCATTTTTTCCAGAAACAAATAGTATGTGTGGTTACTCTCTCTCTCCCCTTTGTAATCTGCCAGTGGCCATGACGCTCTGGAATGTTCCCTCTGCTCCCACGTTTTCCTCACCGGCAGCCCCTCCTCTTCCGCATCCGGTTCCGCATCCTGTGGGGGGGATGGGCAGGACCTCAGTCCTCCTGGGCTGGGAGTCACTGTTTTGCCCTGTTAGGCAATAATTCTCCAGGACCATGGACAGCAATGCAATTGGGGCTGGGGGCGTAGTCCTGAAGTCCTGTCTCTCCAACAGCGAGCTATCTGTTTTTAATTCCACGAACTCGGATCCCGCAGCTGCGATTCTCTGGTTTTCTCTTCTTCTCCTTTAGAATTTGCCTACTGTGCGGGGCGCCTGGGGGGCTCAGTCCGTTAAGCAACTGCCTTCGGCTCGGGTCATGATCCCCGAGTCCTGGGATCGAGCCCCACGTTAGGCTCCCTGCTCAGTGGAGAGCCTGCTTCTCCCTCTCCCTCTGCCTGCCGCTCTGCCTTCTTGTGCTCGCTCTCTCTCTGTCAAATAAATAAATAAAATCTTAAAAAAAAAAAAAGAATTTGCCTACTGTGCATGTCCATTTGTGCATCTGCATATGGGTGGAGCTGTCCATCTCTTTGGCAAAAGTCCCTGCTGTGCCAACTAACTGACTTTGTGTGACCTTGGGCAAATTACTTAGCATTTTTCTTAATTGTTTGTAAAGTGAGAATAATAGTATCCTACAGTACCCTATGGGTATGTTGTGAGCTTTCGATGACAGGTGCCGAATATACAGGAAGCGCTCCATAAGGTAAGCCGCTGTGGTCACTGCTCCCGTGTGGCTGAGGTTCTGGGTCGGGTGGCTCCCTGTCACCCACGCAGGTGTTGCTATGCTCCTGATTCGCCAGCACTCCCGGGATGCACTTGCCCACCCATCACGGCAGCCGGCACTCCCCACGGTGTTTTGGGCAATTGCTTTGACCCTTTCCCCTCCAGATGATTCCGCACCTGCTCGAGTTCTGGCGCCAAACTCTCAGGCCTGCTCCTCCCCCGTGGTTTCCTGCCCTGACTGCTGAGCTTATGCTGGGATCTGGTCTCCCCAGCACTTTGGTTTCAGGCTTCTGGGAACCCTAACTGTGCTGCCTCTGGTTTTGCCACCCGGCGTGCTCTCTGGTGAGACTCTCTCATACCCAGCCACCTGGACAGCATCTTTTCCAGGCTAGTTCTGGTGCTGTACTTTTGGGACAGAGGGGATGGGGGAGGTTAGGACTCTTTGGTTTGTCCTGTTTAGTTTTTGTTTTTTGGGGGTACTCATGTCCTGTGACCCTTCATGCTGCTTGCTGGTTTTTAATCTGGGCTTTTCTGTTTTCTGTAGCTTCTGAGACCCTGGCCTGTTCTCATTCCATCCTCTCCCTTCTCTGGTTCCTGCAAAGAAAGTGTATCTTGGGCGCCCGGGTGGCTCAGTCGGTTGAGCGACTGCCTTTGGCTCAGGTCATGGTCCTGGGGTCCCGGGATCGAGTCCTGCATTGGGCTCCCTGCTCAGTGGGGAGTCTGCTTCTCCCTCTGACCCTCTTCCCTCTCGTGCTCTCTCTCTCTCATTCTCTCTCTCTCAAATAAATAAATAAAATCTTAAAAAAGAAAGTGTATCTTTATCAGTCAGCCTACCAATCAACAGTCAGTCAAATTAGTCGAGGCTCATATGTTTATTGAGTCCTTTCTATGCTTACATATTTTATTTGGTTCTTATCTACCCAGATGACCTTTCCCTCTATACTCACCTGCCTAATCCCTATTTGTATTTGGAGTTTTGCTTCTTACAGGAAGCCTTCCCTGACTCCCCAGGGCTGGGGTATGTCCCCATGCCTGGTGCTCCTACGGTACTTACCATACCATCCTGTTCATGTGACACGACGCTCACCAGGCTGCATTTCTCATCAGCTGCTCTGTAAGCTCTTTGAGGGGAGGCCTGTCTTGATCACTTTTACATCAATCCCCAGAACCCAACAGTGCTTAATAGGTGTAAACAATAATGTTCAATGAATATTGGTTTGAATAAAAGAGCTAATGAGCATGAACTTCTTGAAACCAGTGGGCATGACTTATTTAATTTTCTTTTTTTTAAGATTATTAATTTATTTGAGAGAGAGAGAGAATGAGAGATAGAAAGCACGAGAGGGAAGAGGGTCAGAGGGAGAAGCAGACTCCCCGCTGAGCAGGGAGCCCGATGTGGGACTCGATCCTGGGACTCCAGGATCATGACCTAAGCCGAAGGCAGTCGCTCAACCAACTGAGCCACCCAGGCATCCTGACTTATTTAATTTTCTATCTCCAAACCTAGCAATTGTATTGATACAAAGTCTCTCAATTGAAACATTAAAAATGTAGTTTTGGAGACATTACTAATTAGTTAATTAATTAATGTATGCATCGATTAGCTAAAATATAATAATGCATCTTAGTAATCAATCTGCTGCCACTATAAATGTATAGGGATTTTGAGACGGGTGAGAGATAATGCACTTCAAATGATTCTATGTGGTTCAGAACATGTTTTATCTATGCTATTTAATTTAAGCTTAGCTGTGGCTCTGGAAGTAGCATTATCATACCCATTTACATCTGAAGAAAATAGGGCTCATGGAAGAAAACATCACTCCTTTAGGGGTAAAGACGTGAGCCCCAGCCTTCTGATCTTAAATGCAGGGCTCTCTCTACCTCGTCGACATGGCTCCCACTTACCCATAGATACATTTCCTTAGGTTCTGGCTCCTAGACATGACATAACAGGATCTGGTAGCTAATTTGATAGTGGGTGTCAGTGTATTTTCTTTGCATGAATGTAGCATGTTTATGTTTCATGAGTGGAGACCAGAGGTCTTCTGGAAGCATGCTAGTTTAAATAAATGACAGCACAGAAATCTCTTCTGTGGTAACAGATTGGAGGCAGATGCATCTCACATTTATTTAGCAAGGATGGTCCCATTCACACAGATGGTGCAAGTGGGGATGAGCCTGGATGCACCTGGAGACAGGTACCATGTGGGCCGAGGGCTGGGGACACCAATGGCAAGATAGCTATAACTTTTGGTGCTGTTTATGCCAAGGGGAGAGCTCATCTCACTGCTTAGATACACAAGAAAACTTATAACCTGTCAGGTAAGTGTGTCACCTAATGTTGCATATGTTTTAAGGTCCCTGATGGGGGTTCACTACCACAGAGGCATCCATCAGAGAGCTCTTGCATTGTACGTCAGTTAGATACAATATGGGCCTATTATGTGTTGGTGAGATATCTGTTTATCACACATTCTTGGGAATATTTTTTAAAGATTTTATTTATTTATTTGAGAGAGAAAGAAGCATGAGCAGGGGCAGCAGAGGGAGAGGGAGGAGCAGACTCCCTGCAGAGCAGAGAGCTGGATCCCTGGACCCTGGGATCACGACCTGAGCCAAAGTCAGACACCGGACGGACTGAGCCACGCAGGCGCCCCACATTTTTAGTAATATTGAGAAATTTGCCATAATTCATTATTTTTTTCCAGAAGAATGAGAATACACACACACACACACACACACACACACACACACCTGGGGGCATATAAAGCATCTTCAGCTGATCAGGACCTGGGCTTCTCAACAGGAGGGGATCTGAGGATCTCTGAGGAGACAGGGCCAGCGGTCAGGACTGGAGGGGAGATGCTGCTGGCCTCCAATTGGGGGGCCACGGCAGCTGCTCCACAGTCCGCAATGCATGGCAGCCTCCATGGACGGAATCCCCAGATTTCAGCATTCCGAGGCTCAGAAACCCTTCTTCCCAGTGAATTTAACTCATTGGTAACATCTCTCTGTTTCCTTTTTTATTTTAATGGGTGAAAAATTACAAGGACATGTCCTGGTTTTGGCTGAGTTGGAGTAGTTCTGTTCCTGCCACCTGCTTGTTTTTACAAGTGGAAATGCCTGGCCGTAACACCACAAAGAAGCATGAGAAGACCGCAGGAGGAAGGCAGGCGGACTGGGGACCTTGAGACTTGACGATGACATCACAGTGAGTTCTTTGGGTTTCCTTACTGCCCACCACAGCCTCCGGGATGGACAGGGCACTGCAGCAGCCCCCAGCCCAGAACTGCCAAAGGCACAGACAGTAACTGTCCGAGGAAGCCAGGTTCCCTCAGCCAGAAGGACTGGCTCCACCAACAGAAAAGTTCACTCCATCTGAACAGTAGCAGGAAGCTTCACACCTTCCCTCCTTCCTGGCATTTCAGCAGGTTCATGTGGGGAACGGATCTCTTACCTTCTCCCACTCCCTCCCCAAGGAACAGGCTGCTGGTGGAGTCTGTGGGCTGAGCACTTGGCTAACTTTCACTTACCCGCCAGCTGGGAGCAGCGGGCGCTTTGATGGCCCTGCTGGGACGGTGTCCGGACACTCAACGGGGAGCGTGGGTGCCCCGTGCCTCCCTCCCTGGTGTCGGCTGTGCCCAGCGCAGAGGGGGCTATCCCCCACCTGGAGGACATGGGATGGTGGGGTCAGCGAGGCCAAGGGAGATGGAGCTCCTGCCCCATTCGTGGACAGCAAGGCTGGGTGCTGTCGGTGGGGCCAGTGGGAAACTCAGCCTACACGTCACCTGGCCCTGGACTACATCTCAACAGGGGGCTGTTGCTGAAAGCAGAAGATTGAGCAGGACCCAGAGTGTCATAATATATAATATCCAAAATATTCAGGATACGGCCAAAAATCACCTGTCGTACCAAGAAACAGGGAAATCACAACTCGCCTGAGAAGAGAATCAACAGACACTATCACTGGGATGAACCACGGATTAACCCACGGGACAGGCATTAAGTATTTACCATATGACAGTAATTTTAAAGCAACCATCAAAGAATGCTTGAACAGAGTTATAATTTTTTTGGATAAAGATAAAAAGTAGAAAATCTCAACAAAGAAGTAGTAGTTATAAAGAAGAACCAAATGGAAAAATAGAAATGAAAAATACAATTGCCTGATAGAAATAAGAATAAGAATAAGAATAAGAATAAGAATAAGAATAAGAATAAGAATAAGAATAAACATCCAGCTGGATGGGCTCAGCAGATAGAGATGACAGAGAGAATCAGTGAGACCTGAGAACAGATCAACAATTTGTCCAAACTGAAAAAACTTAAAAATCCCAAACACCTCTGGGTTGATAACAAAAGAGCTAAAATATCATTGAGTCCCAGGAGGAGAGAGAATGGGACTGAACAAGTATTTGAAGAAATAATTGCTGAAAACCTCCCAAATTTGGCAAAAGACAAATCTACAGATCCAAGAGGTTAAACAAATCCTAAATTAGATAAATCCAAGAAAACTACACCAAGAAAACTACTCCTACATTTTAATTAATCTCTTGAAACTGAAGAGAAAGATAAAATGTTGAACTCGGCCAGAGGAGTGACATGGCTTGTGGGGGCACACCAGCCCGAGTGGAGCTGGTTTCCCCTCTGGAACTGGAGAAGTGGGAAGAAAGTGACTCAGCACTTATCAGGAGCTGGGAGAAGAGAGCTGTCAACCCAAAAGTCTAGATCCCATGAAAATGCCCTACAAAACTAAAGGGGATTTGAAGGGGCACCTGCACCCCAATGTTCATAGCAGCAATGTCCATGACAGCCAAACTATGGAAAGAGCCCAGATGTCCATCAACGGATGAATAGATAAAGAAGATGTGGTTCATATATAAAATGGAATATTATGCAGCCATCAAAAATGAAACATTGCCATTTGCAATGACGTGGATGGAACAAGAGGGTATTATGTTTCAATCAGAGAAAGACAATTATCATATGATTTTACTCTTATGTGAAATTTAAAAAACAAAATAGAGGATCATAGGGGAAGGGAAGGGAAGGAAAATAAAGACGAAATCAGAGAGGGAGACAAACCAAGAGGCTCTTAATCATAAGAAACAAACTGAGGGTTGCTGGAGGGGAGGGGAGTGGGTGATGGGGTAACTGGGGGATGGACATTAAGGAGGGCATGTGATGTGATGAGCACTGGGTGTTATATACATTATATAAGATTGATGAATAACTCAACTCTACCTCTGAAACTAATAATATACTATATGCTAACTAAATTGAATTTAAATAAAAAATTAAAAAAAAAAACTGAAGAGGAAATCAAGGTATTCTCCCACAAAGGAAATATGAAAGAATTTGTTGCTAGGAAACCCACCCTGGAAGAATGGCTAAGGGAGAGTCTCCAAACTGATGGGAAGGTGTGGAGTTTCAAAAAGGGTGGAGGGGTGGGCTTGTAGCATCTCACGGGTCTCCTAAGTCATCCTCGATTGTGAAAGCATCAATGATAACACCATGAGGTGGATGCAGAGGAAATGGCATAATCATTCAAAGGGACCTCAGGGGAATTAAGTTTTCAATACTTAACTCTAAGTAGTAAAATGTTGACACCAGTAGACTGTGATAAATTATGTACTAATTGTTATACTAAGCAAAAAAAGAAAACTATATTAAAAAATATACTGGAAGACACTATTGATAAATCAAGATGAACTCCTAAAAAATGCTCAAGCAGCTGAGAGGTGAGCAAGAGAAGATGAGAAATAGGAGAAACAAACCAAAACCAAACGGACCTGAGCCGAAACATGTCAGTAATTGTCTTAAGTGTAAATGGTCTAAATACAACAATTATAATCAGGGATAGGCAGAAAAGATTAAAAAAATAAAACAACACGATCGAACAATGGTCTGTTTACGAGAAACTCACTTCAAACACAATGACGTCAGTTGGTTGGAATAAAGATGGCGGTTTCTTGCAAAACTCAATGTGTGCTCCAGCCAACACACTCTTGGGCACCCGTCCTCAAGAAAGTTTGCATTCATTTCAAAACCCCTACACCCTTGTTCTTGGTGGCTTTATGGTTGACAGTGAAGACTAGAAACAACCTGGCATGCTCCGTGAGACAGCTGGGTGCATGCATTATGGGATGGGCGTCAGCAATACATGCATCCATGCAACAGTGTGGACAGGTCTCAAGGTTATCTTCCAAAGTCGATCTCAGAAGGTTACAAACAATATGATTCCAATCATACAGCATTTTTGAAATGGCCAAATCACAGAGATGGAGAACAGGTGAGCCGTTGGCAGGGGTAGGGGTAGGGGAAGGAGGAGGCTGTGGGGACGCTGGGGTAGCTCAGGGACACTGGTGGTGGAGTGGTTCTGTGTTCTGGCTGTCCTGGTGGTTGCCGGGATGGCCTCCTGTGAAAAACAGCACACACACGTCAAGCCGTGCAAAACTGGTGAAATCTAAGGAAGGTTGATGGGTTACACCATGTTCATTTCCTCCTTGTGATATTGTTCTACGGCTTTGTAAGGTGTTGTCATTGGGGGAAACTGGGTGAAGGGTGTTCAGAGTCTCTCTGCTATTTTGTTACAGCAGCATGTGAATGACAGTGGCAATGATCTTCATGGGAACATTTAAAAAATTATAAGAAAAGCAAACTTCTAATTTTGTATATCCAGGACCTTCCAGGGCGCCTGGGTGGCCCAGCTGGTTGCATCTGACTCTTGGTTTCAGCTCAGGTCATGATCTCGGGGTCCTGGGATTGAGCCCTGTGTTGTGCTCTGTGCTCAGCGGGGAGTCTGCTTCTCCCTCTGCCCCTCCCCCCCGCTTGTCTGTTCTCTCTCTCCTTCTAAAATAAATAAATAACACCTTAAAAAAAATACCCGGGAGCTTCCAATTAATGAGCTGAGTTTGGCTGTCCCCATCACTACTCTTTCCCTTCCCAACCAGAGTGCCCCAAGGGTGGAGGAGTGGCCGGCTCCACGGGGACCCGGGGGCTCTCACACCGCCTGCCCCCAGGCCCTCACTGACCAGAGCTGAGCTGCTGGTGCCTCCATCAAACAGGCCACTTCTCCAGAGGCAGACATAGGCATTGCTTCTCTGTCCTCACCCCAGTGCTTGAGGACCACATCTGGTTTCGACATACATCCCAAAATGAAATTCCAAAATGCATCAGTCTCATTAAAATTGTTGGTCCTTTACTAAAAGCTCCAACCGCAGCTGACCCTCTCCGGCTTTGGTACGTGTTTGCTAGGTTGGACACTCGGCTCTCATATCGCTAACAGCCATAATACTATATGGTTTGGAGTGGCCAGCAATCAATTGTTCTAACACAATCTTAAATTTTTAAAATCCTGGCAGAGGAACAGCTTTGCAATGCAAAACCTGGGAGCTGTCAACCCAGAAGTCTAGATCCCGTGAATCTAGACTTTCACCAGCTTCAAAAAGAGAGCAGTTTGACACTGAAGTCCCCATCCGTTCGATATAAGGCAGATGTCACCACACTGAACAGCAAGACCGTGGGGGCCAGGTGTTGTTGGCCCCTGACTGGGTGTCCTTGGGCAAAGCCTCCACCTCTCTGGGTCTTAGTTTCCTGGTCTGTAAAACAAAGTAGTGGCCCCAATGAGCCCGCTCTTTCATTTTCTCCAGCAAAACAGTCCATGATTCTGCAAATCCTTGAGATGTTTCTCCAGCAAAGTGTGGCTCTCAGGAATTCTTTGCCCTGCAGTAGTCTTGGCCTAAGGAGAGAACAAACTTTGCAATCACCCCAATTTCCATGCACATACAACGACTAGAACCAGGTTCAATCATGGCTGACAAGATTGGACCTCAGCATTAGCATCATTTTGAGTGCGGGGAAAATGGATTTGTGATGGGCTTTTTTTTTTTTTTATGTTATGTTAGTCACATACAGTACATCATTAGATTTTTTTTAAGATTTTATTTATTTGACAGAGAGAGACACAGTGAGAGAGGGGACACAAGCAGGGGGAGTGGGAGAGGGAGAAGCAGGCTTCCCGCGGAGCAGGGAGCCCGATGCGGGGCACATCATTAGTTTTTTGATGTAGTGATCTGTGCTTCATGATGGCCTTTCCTGGAAATCATTGTCTGCACTGTAGGTTGCAGGTATCTGAGCCACGTCCTGCAGGCATGAAGGAAGGTCCCCACCATTAGCCCTGCCCCTCCTTCGGGGCCTCCTCTGATCTTGGGGCTGTGAAGTCTTCACCTTCTCCAGCTCTGCACCCCGGCCTGGAGGCAGTTGCTGCCTGCACGCCCATACTGCTCTCCAATGAGCAGGTGCCATGCTCACGACCACTCTCCCCTTTGCCTTCTCGCTTTGCTGGAGCTTCGGTTCCTGGCCCGCTGGACGTCCAAGCCCTGGGTGGCCCCCAGTGGTACCAGCTGCAGCTTACACAACTGGTTGGTCAGGAGGACATGTGACGCTGTGCCACCAGCAAGCTCAGCCTGTGGCTGTGGCAGGTGGTGCTGCACGGAGGGTACCACGTCAGGAATTGGGATTGTAGGGTGCTCTCCTTCAGCTGCTTCTGTGAATTCTTCCTTAGAGCCTGAGTTCTCTCTAAAAAATGCTTTTTTTGATGCTTTTTTTTTGTTAGACTTTTATTCTCTCTATCAAACTCACCACTCAGTCTGGTAACTTTAAATATCTTTTGAGAACAAAACAAACCTATTTTCTCTTGATTGAGCTTTAATTTACTGTTTTGTTTTAATGTTTTGCTCTGGTAATTTATAACTTGAGATATCAGAAAATTGCTTCCAAGTTCATGAATATTTGTCATTGTAACAAAGAGATGGATGGTTTGACGATGACATTTATGATGGTATTTGCTATTTTGGAAAGATAGAGAATCACCCCATCTTCACTGAAAGCCTACTCTGAGAAGACTTTTTCAAATGTTACACAAAAACAAGTGTGTGTTCAGGCAGCTGGAATTTCTGCTCAGAGCTAATGACTGTCAGGCCCAGACCTTCGTCTGTGCTTAAGATCCATGATACTGTTTCTTTTTTATGGGGATTGCTTTTTTGAATTTGGTAGTGCATCAAGGTATGTAGTTCACATTTCAACTCAAAACATCTTTTGTAGCTAAGCCGTGCACACACGCATGCACACATACATACACATGCATGCATGCACACACACACGCATACATACACACTCACACACGCACGCACACACACATACACATGCACAATACAACTCACACATGCACACACACACAAGCACACATGCATGCACACACATATATGCGCACACGTGCATGCACACATACACGCGCACACATGCACGTATGCACACATATACACACACGCATGCACGCACATATACACACACACTCACACATGCACGCACACATACACACGTGCACACATACACACGCACGCACACACACACGTGCACATATGCACGTGCACACACACAAGCACACACACACGCACACATACACGCGAACACATGCATGCACACATATACGTGCACACATGCATGTATGCACACATGTACACGCACACATGCATGCACACATACACACTCACACATGCACGCGCGTGCACACACACAGGCACACGTGCACACACGCACACACATACATACACACTCACACATGCATGCACACATACACACACAAGCACACGCGCACACATACATGCACACACATACATGGGCACACATGCACACACACATGCGTCTTTACATCCTTATGGAAATATTGATTCTGAACGGACATGAGCCGGCCTCACCTCAATGGTGTCCACAGTGAGCCAGTGCAGACAACGGCAATGTCCAAAATCGAGTCTTATTGAGAATCTGCTGCCTCATACTTAAACAAAATTCTGGGTCCTCACTCCCTGAAGAGAGAGTTCTGAGGTTAGTGCTCAAGCCCCTCTGTGAGCCACGCAATAGACACAGACGGAAGAATGAGTTAGAGCCAAACAAACTCTAGACAGGGTGGGGATGTGAGCAGGGAGAGTCCAGGGGGTATTTTCTGTAGCTCAGGAGGATTCTAGTTAATGGATTTTTGAACAACAGAGGGCATGTCAGCTTGGTGGCCCTTTAGCAATTTCTACCAGGTAAGCAGCAGCTGACAGTCTTTATAAAGATTGCATATCTTGAATTGCTGCTTTCCTGACAAAAATTACCCCAGAAGCAGACTTTTAAAAGTTCCCACACTAAAAAAAGTTCAGGAGAAGCAATTTACAAAAAAAAAAAAATCTCTTTCACTGCTCAAAAGCACTTTTTTTTTTTTTTTGGTAATTTATACTAAGCCCTTTAGAATGTCATATTGGTCCTTTATTAGTAACCTTGACAATATGATTAGACTCCAAAAAATGTCTACTTGTTAGTGAATAGCATTCACTCTCTGAACTTTAAAGAGGCTGCTCGGCTATGACCAGAGCATGCTTCATTTTTTAATTTTTTGCAACAAAAAAACACAGATGATAATAAAATATATGTTGGGATCGGGCAGTCAATGAAACATATGTGCTAACAGTTAAATAGTGTTGTAGAATCATGGATTTATTTTAGCAGACTAGTTAGACGCCATAATTTGGAAGGGGCTCTAACTTTCATTTTCTGAATTAGAGTTAACTTTAAATTATAATTGCAAAAATGATTTTGTTAAAATGCAGAGAAATGTAGTTTTTAGAAACATTTATTTTGTAGTGACAAAAACATTTTTCCTGTTAAAATGTTATTTCCTCTTTATTACATGCTGAGTTGCATTTGTGTTTTGTTTAGATGTTGCCACAATAGTGTAAACTAAGTTGCTAAGTTAAAATAAGTGAGAGAAGCCTGCACTTGTATTTACTAGAGAAGACAATGAGAGCATTAGCTACATTAATTGAAAAGCATTTTGACAACACTGATCAAGACCGAGGGCCAAAAAAAAAAAAAAAAAAAAAAGAAAGAAAGAAAGAAAGAAAGAAAGAAAGAAACAGAAAAAAAACCAAAGCAAATCCCCAAACAGCACCACCCACAAACCGAAATCAAAACTCCGACTTTAACCTTCACAGAGAGATCATGTTGTGCTTTTAAGAAGTCCCTAATATTTTTCTGTCTCTCCCCCCAAGTCACTTCACTGCCCATATGCTATTTAAATGCTGATAATCTTGTTCATGGTAATTTCAATGAGCCACAGCAGACATATAATGCTTCCTCTTTTAATAGGTGCAAAGTGAGTTATTGTCACCAAGCAGATATGAAAAAAGGATGTGAAAAGAGAATCTTGCCTAATCTCTGTAATGCGGGTGTGTGAGGGTGCTAGCATGGTCACCTGAATTATGCATGTCTATTGTGCTCGAATATCATAAATCGGTGCATGAATACCCTCCAAATCATTTTCAGTTCGTGAACATTTATATACAGAGCTCTTGAGCACTGCAAAGACAATTAGTCATATTTGTATGCCGGAATTAATTGAGAGTGAGATGCGGGAGGCAGAACAGGAGAACAAAGAATGCTTTTTGTCAGTTCTTCCAACTGACAGGGATAATTAGATATATGAAATTGAAATTCCTCAGCAGGGGGTTTCTGTTGACAATGAATTTTCCTTTGATTCCATTCTGTTATTCTTTTATGCTGTCATCTGTGGTAATTTGTTATTCAGCTTGAAGCTTAAAAAAGCAAAGCATTCCGCTTTTATGAGTAGATGATGTCAGTTTGTACACTGCTGGGAAATAGATATTAAATGTAATCTTTAAACTAAAAAAAAAAAAGAAAGAAAGAAAAGAAAAGAAAAAAAATAAAATCAGTTAAAGAGACAGTGCGCTGTTTATCCAGCCTGCAGAAGAGAAACTTTACAAGACATTGTCAGAACTTGTTCAGTGGTATTTGAAGTTGGTCAAGCTCCATTAATCCTGGGCCTTCACTGAGGCTCCCACTATTCTTCTAAGTGGATGCAATTTAGTGCAGGGACTCAAGGGCACGGCGCCGAGGCAGTACCCGTGCTGGCGACTGCTGAGCGCCGCTGCTCTCCTGCTTAATCTCGTTTCATCCGCCCCTCCGTTCTGTCTCCACCACACCAAGAGCATTCTTCACAGATTATCTCTTGCTTTGCTTCCATCTGAGTCAAATGCATTCTCAAGAAAGAATCTAAAGAAAGCCCTAGAGCATCCCCTTCCCCCTGATACGGTCCACTGTATTATCAGCCCGGGCTCCTTGGTAAACTGACTCTGGCCATACTTCCTACACGGGACTTCAAGACAATGGCCATTAGCCTGCAGCTCATTGGCTCCTGGGGTCTTTCCATCTGCAGAGGTGGTCTCTTGGTGTTGGCGTGGCGTGGACCTGGGTCCACATCCTGCCCCTCAAACTCCAGCTCGTGGGCTACACGTTCACTTGCTCGACCTTTCCCCCTCAACTGCGAAGAGAGATCCTTTGAACAGCTGACTCCCCGTTTCTGTGAGGAAGGGCTTCGCGTGAAGCCTGGAGCGAGTGGGCACGTCTGAAAAGGCAGATCCCACTCCCCGTCTTGACGAGAGTCGTTGCCCTTCCCACCTCTCGCCCGCTCATCTCTGCTGCATGCTCTCCCCGTGCGTTCTTTGGAAACATGCCTGTTGAGTAACTCACAGCGAAGGCGCTGGGCTGGATCCGGGGGCAGAGTGAGGGGCACAGGTGCGGGGCAGCAGGCCTGTGGGGCTGCGGGGCAGCATTTCCCAGGTGTCTCGAGGGCCAGCAGCGCTCTAACCTCCCACAGTGTGTTTACATGAGGTTTCTTGGGCCCCTCACCAGACCCCCCGAATCGGATATTCAGAGTGCGGTGTGGCACTCCGAGTTCTCTGCCTGCCCAGGTGGTTCCTACATGTGCTAATGCTTGAGAAGCACTTGCTTCTCATTTTCAGAGTTCCAAAAAGGGTCAGATCTGTGTTCATTTTGCTTCTGTTTCATGAACTGAAATGTTCATGGCAGAGGCGACATTTCTGAGCACCTTGATTGTCACGCTCGCCCAGGTCCACAGAATAAAGGTGCCTGCAGGACAAGATCTGAGGACAAGGTGTGGACCTAGGCCCATGTCACACCAGCACCAGGAGGTCATCCCCCTGCAGATGGAGATCCAGAGACTCTAGCTCCTGCCTCTGGTTGAAAAATGACCCACCAAGGCCAATTCAAACAGTTGCGTAGGTGCTGAGGAGAAATCAGGATACAGAAATAAGAATGGGCTTGGGGCCGTGTCTGAGGATGCAAACATGGGGGGGCATGGGGCCACGTCTGAGGATGCAAACGCGGGGCGGGGTTGTGTGGCTGCATCTGAGGATGCCAACACGGGGGTGTGTGTCTGGCTGCGTCTGGGGATGCAAACACGGGGGTGTGTGTGGCTGCGTCTGAGATTGCAAACACGGGTGTGTGTGTGTATGGCCACGTCTGAGGATGCAAACACGGTGGGGGTTGTGTGGCCGCGTCTGAGGATGCAAACACGGGGAGTGTATGTGTCCGCACTATTTGCCTGATGGAGAATCAAGTCTGGGGACATGCATGTGACTTCTGCATGATTCTCAGTTTCCAGCTCTGATCACAAAGTGAATAGTCTCCAGAGCCGGTGTTTTCTGTCTCCTTAGATTGATCCCCACATACATTGCATAGACTCTGGAAATTCAGTACAATTTTCTCCTTTTTAATTTTTATCTGTTTCTTTTCCTTTCTTACTTGAAATTTTCCAACAGATGGTCTTAAGTTTCTCCATTTCATCCATCCCCAGTCTCCTCATCCCAGGCTTGTTTCCTCAAAATGAAAGTTCCTTAATCAAAATCAGCATCCTGGTGACTGAATTAAAAGAAACAACAACACCAAAATCTAACTTTCGTCAAACCAAAAAATCTCATGAGGTGTTGGCCAACACCATGTTCCAGTTACCACTGTGCATGTAAATACGCCGTATAGAAGCTTGCTGAATGAGACGGTGTTAAGTTCAAAGAGCCTCATTTAATGAAGGAAACATTTTATGCAAATTTAAGGAGGGAATGCCAAGAAGAGGAAAAGGTCACCCATCGACATACAAAACAATCAAAACAGAAAAACGTAGCTGAATACACACCCATCTGGAGAAGTATTTTAGGGAAAGACTCAATGAATTTAAAGCCATAATTTTTTTTTCCAGGACTGAATTAGAGTGAAGATCAATGTTTGTCCACTTCCCCATTGCCAATGTCTCTGACGTGTCTAATGCACACCTTTGACTCCCTTAGAAATGAGTTACTGTTTTGGTTTCCAGTCTCACAAGCTGGAGCCTCAGAAATGTGGGTCAATGGAAGGACGTGGAGCCTGAGAAATTACTCGTTATTTTCTGGATGATGTAGCTGATGTTGGCGTGGTGGTGGGGGGCAGGTAGCAGGTGAATTGGAGCTCACCTACCTCCATGCCAGAAGGAACACTCAGCATTTCCACACAGGGTTGCTGGCCAGCACCACCATATTAGTTTGGGGGAACTTTCCGTGGTGCCACCATTTGTTCTCAGGTGCCTGCTGTGTACCCCGGGGTCAGAGGGGACTCAGTGCAAGGTGGACTTGTCATTCCAGGCTGAGCTTAATAGAGTATCCAAAGAAACTCATCCTTTATATCCTTCCAAGCAAGCCAGGAGAGCCTGAGCTAAGAACAGCTAGCATTGGAGTCTAAGGTAGTTCTTATCTGCCCAATGATTGTCAGATTTTTGCGCATTTCTGTGACCTATCAGGTAGATGGGGTAAAGACAACATTTAGAAGATAGAGTCTGAGCCATGCATGTCAGATCAATAGAAATAAATAATTGGGATTATTCACCCTGGAGTAGAGAAAGCTAAATAACGACTAAATGATGATCATTCATAAACTATGGAAAACAGTTTTATAACCATCTCTCTGCAACAGAACAGGAGATTTTACTTCAATTTCAGCAAGAAGAGGTACGTTGAAAAATTTCCTGGTGGCAAGTTTACTGCTATTCTCTGCTAAGACATGTTCAGACCCTGCCCTCAGTGCAGTGGATGCAGCATGAGGTGCTGGTTGCTCACCAACGCATCGCAGGGGCCCTTGTCTTTAAAGAGCGCAGTCTAGCAGGTGAGACAAACTGGGGACAAAGAAAACAGAGCATGATCAGTTTTGTGCTGGTGCTTATGTTCCAAGTGATGCCGGGGACCGGAGTGGAGGTGCTTCTTGAAGGAGCAAGTATTTAAGACTCACTGGATTTGTTGCAATCAGATGTTCAAAAGTTTTAACGTAGGGAGAAAGTGACCAGACTGTCGACAGCAAGGGTGGCCAATGCTCGGGAGGCTGGCGTGGGGACAGGCAAGAGGCTGCACCAGCCAGAATCACAGATGCTGAGAGACAGACCCAGGGATGGTCCATCTGAGGGGAGAGAGTGGCAGACCTCACCGATGATGGCCCAGTTCCAGGGGTACGGCAGGGAGTGCGCACCCGCCCTGGTGAGAGCATCCTTTGTTGAGGGATTATTGTGTGCCAAGAGTTGCCGACTACATTCATGAGGCACTTGATATTTATAACCATTAAGATGGATTTCAGATGAGAAGATGTACACTTGTAGGTATGAAACGTTTTGCTTCCATTTGCACAACTCACGGGGTTTCACCCCACCTGCCTGACCTTAGCCCTGTGCTCTTAACCAGGGCAAAGCTTGGGGGTGGCCGGAGAAGGTGACCATGAGAACCTACACAGAGGAGCCCAGCTGGCAGGTGGATCCTGCAGAACCATGACCTCCACCACCATCGAGCTCCCGGGTCACCCTCCTGGAGCGCCAGTAGGAGATGGGGGCTGGCAAGAGTATGGCTCCAATGTCCCAGCAAAATATAGAACTGCAGCAACTGAAATGCTGGCATTTAAATGAAAAATTAGCTGTGACTAGACCAATTTGCTAATTGATGATGCTCACACTTGCCAGTTGATTTGACACTTTGGAATTGACTTACTTCAGAGATAGAATATTTAAGGAGATTAACATAACATTTTTTTCTCTACAATTTAAGCAAATAATGATCTGTTTTCGAATCCTCTCATTAAAATTTTTTTAAAAAAGTCAAATTTAGCCAAAACTACTTAGATGACTAGATTTTGAAGTTTTATCATGTCAAACAATTTGTTGATTGTTGTTCAATATTGTGTCTAAGAGGGCTGTTCTTCCAAGTAAAATCCCGAAAGAATTAGTCTAGAGGTTGTGCCATGCTTAACTCTGGTTTTCTTTAAAGACAACAGAATCCTAAAAATCCGGGAAAATTTGTTAAACATAGTTTATTGGCCATGTTTTGATTTTGCTCACATTATTTTATTATTATATGGGATGTTGTAAGATTTCAGTTAACCTTTTTCAGCTGTTTCCTATAATCTGTTCAGATGTGTATGTGAATAAAGCCACAGAAGAAAATCGTGTAGATGCATTGTTTGGTGAGTGTGGAGATAAGGAAATGATTTAGATACATTTTAAAATATCTTCCTCAAATTTTTCACTATCAGCATCCAAACAGTTAACGATAGTTATGGTTTTTTAAAAAAGATTTTAGTTATTTATTTGACAGAGAGGGAACACAAGCAGGGGGAGTGGGAGAGGGAGAAGCAGGCTCCCCGCCGAGCAAGGAGCCCGATGCGGGGCTTGATCCCAGGACAGTGGGATCATGACCTGAGCTGAAGGCAGACGCTCAACAGACTGAGCCACCCAGGCACCCCAGTAGTTATGATTTTTAATGAGGTTTTAGCTTTGAGAACTATGACTTTGACCCTCCTCCCCACCCTGGCCTGGGCTGGCCTTTCTGTGTCTGTTTCCATGATTGTCCTAATTCACTGTTGCTGGTCTCACTCGTGACGGCAGTTTCCTTTAGGAAATCTGTTCCCTCGACAATGATCATGTCCCCAGAGATGAGCAAAAAGTGACTGGTGCATAGTAGGTCTTCGATAGATCATTAACAAACGACTTAAGATGTGGCTCCTATCATTTAAATTCATGAGACATGTTGTAAATGCCTACTGTGTGCAAAGCACTGTGTTAGGCTCTCTGTAGGGTAAATGTGGATGGCTGGCATTCCTCTGGGGAGTCTGCACGGTGTGCAATTTGAGCAGAATGTGTCTGAGGCAGTTACCAGACACGTCTCAGCTCAGAAACCTACTCCACTGGTGAGCCTGGTACCCCTGGATCCTGGAACCAAGGGTCCTGTAGGCAACAGATGCTTAGGTTAAGGTAACGTGGTTTCCTGTTTTCTTCTATTGTTACATAGATGTAGTGTTCATCATATTCAATAGCTGAAGGTGCATGGAATTCTCTGAGCACTCTGGACACAAGGTGCTCTAAACTTGGATAAAGATGCTACATTATAAATTTTAATTTGTAACAGTGTTTAACTAAAAGGATAATCTAGTAATTATCTTCATTTTAAGGTTCTGGTTTAGAATCACATGCCAATGTAAAAAGCTCTGCAAGTGACCACCAGAGGGATGGTACTCAGTGCTGACCAACTTTTAGAGTAACTGAGTCAATATCCCTAAGCAGAAGTTGCTACTTAGCTTCATTACAATGTCGTGATGGTGGTGGTTGTCTATCATGTGGGAGGTAGGAGGGACTTTGAGGATAAAGTCACTCTATAATCATTTATTTTCCAGGAGGAGGAAACTGGGTTTGAAATTTCTGGTCCAGGAAGTGTGAGATATCCCTCAAAGAAAACCAGTCTCCCATTCTCTGCAAAGATCTTGTACTAAGATCTTAAATTTGTTGTGTCTCTTTTAGTTCAGAAGTTCTCCTATCTTAGGATCATAGGAAAAATGTGAGACACTTGTTAAAAATGAAGAGTCCCACCCCGTCAGGGATTTGGGTCCAGGAACCTGGCCTGGGGCTCAGCAATCTTACTTCTATTTTTTTTTTTTAAAGATTTTATTTATTCATTTGACAGAGACAGAGACAGTGAGAGCAGGAACACAAGCAGGGGGAGCGGGAGAGGGAGAAGCAGGCTCCCCGCGGAGCAGGGAGCCCGACGCGGGGCTCGATCCCAGGACCCTGGGATCATGACCTGAGCCGAAGGCAGACGCTCAACGACTGAGCCACCCAGGCGCCCCCAGCAACCTTACTTCTAAGCGTAGACCCTAAGGACTCTGGTTCACGTTGTCCCCTGGGGAGGCAGCGCAGTTTGGACCAGGACAATGCGATGTGTCGGCCAGGATGTACAGGGCTGTGCAGGCTCTCGGCACGGGTCCGAGGGCGTGCAGTGACTGTCCCGACTGCTGAACACTCCTCCCTTTGCTGACACATGAGATTCCCACACAGCCTCTTGGAGTGTTTACTCTTATTTTCCTTTCAAGGACCCCTCCTTTCTATGTTCAAGCACGCGGAGTTGAATGTCAAATGGGTAAAAAGTGGGGCCAGAAAGTCCTTTTATAGCTAAGAGTGCAGAGCCCCTGGCATGAGAGCCCGTGGTCACTGCAACCTTCCACAGTGGTATGGAGGTGCACTGTGGGCTTTTCTCTATTAAATCTTTGCCCTCAGGGAGTCGTCTTGTAATTCCTTGGTGGATCTAAGGGAAGCTAATGATAGTGATGATGACGATGATGACAATAAATTATAAGTGCCAAAATATACTGGCTTGTGGCGCCTAAGCGTTGTGCCGAGTGCTTTATACCATAGGGTTACATATACATGTACACACGAGCACAGTCATATGTACACACGCACACACATGTGTGTGTTTATGTTATACACACCTATGTATATATACTCGTGTGCACACACACACACGGGCTCATATGAATATATACACATACACATATACTTGTGTATGTACACAAACATGTACTTATGCGTGTATACATTATACACATGATCCCACATGTGTACACACACACACACGAACTTGTATGTATATGCACACACACACTCAGATGTACGCACACGCACACACATGTGAACATACACACACGTGCTCAATGTACGTACATTATACACACAAACACATGCACTCGTGCATATATACATATATACAAATACACTTTTATTTATGTACACCCAATCCTCATTATTTGTGGATTCTCTGTTTGCTCACCAAAATGCAACTGTGACCTGAGTCAACACTCACAGGGCTGTTGTGGTCGTTTGTAGGCACAGAGCGGTGATGGTGGGATCCTCCAGCGGTGTGTTCCCAGCAGGGGAGGAACAGGGTGATGCTCCGTCTTCTTGTTTCAGCTCTCTTCCTCCGACTGTGAACTTGTGCCCTTTTCAGGGTCTGTTTAGTGTATGTTTTCACATTTTTGTGGGTTTTGTTGGTGATTCACCATTTAAAACGGTCACCAGGTGTAGTGCTGGGGAACTTCATTCCGGCATGAGTTACCGGGAGCAGACCAGCGGTATACTTGAGATGTGATGTCTTTAAAAGGAAACACGCATACGGTCATGTATCGGCTGATGGGTTAAAATGTTGGGACCTGAGGATGCTAGCCCTGTGTTTCTTAGGAGCAATGGTGCAGTGTTTGTGACTTGACAGAACATAATTACTGCAGAGATCAGAGACGTATGACAGGACTATCAGACCTGCCAAGTCTTTCTGAAGCTCCTGTCTTCTTGCCCAGGGGTAGCTGGTGTCGGAGTCAGGGGTGAGAAGAACACTCCGGAGACTCACACACATTTGCTGGCCGATCCCAGAATATCTCTGGAAGGGAGCACAGGATACTGTCCCCTTCTGGGGTCTTCTCTGGGGAGGGAGGAGGAAGGCTGGGGCATGGCCAGGTAATAACGGACTCTCTGTTCAAAAGCTAAGTGGAAGATCAAACATGATGAGAAATGATTTTGTTCAGAACCATGTATTCCAAACACCGAAACCCCATTATGTCCTTTGTGGGTGGACGTGTTTATAGGTCAGGCATACGAGGAGCTCAAGGAACAAGGTGAACCAGTTGTTTCATGGGTTTGGGCTCATCAGACAAACAATTTTTAACAATCGCATCGTCATTGTCCCCTATTCTTGTAAAGAGGTCAAATGGTTAATTTTTTTCTTTCTCTCTCACTATTCATTACACTTTTAGTGTTGGAAATTTTACCTTAGTGAAGGATATTATGTTCAAGAACACCTTCCTTCCCCTGGAGTGTAGTCATTGCAGAAAAGTGAGCCGGAACCTTCAGTTAATATTCTTGTTTTACTTCCCTGTTCGCCGTGTGTGATGCACCGGACGGGGTGTCTGCATCCTTTTCTTCCTTTCTTTTTTTTTTTTTTTTAAGATTTTATTTCTTTATTTGACAGAGAAAGGAAGGGAGAGAGCGAGCATATGCAGGGGGAGCGGCGGAGGGAGAAGACGACGCCGCGGAGCAGGGCGCCCACGCGGGGCTCATCCCAGGAGCCCGGTCCGTGACCTGAGCCAAGGGCAGACGCTCACCGACTGAGCCCCGCAGGCGCCCCGAGTGTCCGGATCCTTAAAATCGCTCCTACGTAGGAGCTGTGATGCTTTTTTGAAGAACACTTGCTCAGGAACCCGAAGTTGAGATAAAGAGTGAACGCAGGCCTATCTTGAGATCCTTCTTTGGTTCTCGTGCACCTTTACAACTTTGTAGTTTGTCCGGATGCAAACGAGAGCACGCTGCCGAGGTTCTGCGGCACGAGGCGGGCTCTGCAAGGAGGAGCCGGGCCTGGATATTCTCTCCCACCCACCTGAATGCCGAGCGGGAGCTCGCAGAAGGTACACGGGTCACGTTCACTGGGGAATGAGTGCAGTCCTCGCCTCCCTGCAGCTCAGCTAAAGAAGTCTCAGGCCACACGGGGACGTTTGCCGCACCCGTGTCTGACGCCATGGGTTCGCCTCGCTTCCTGCCAGGTGCCCACCGCAAGCCAGCCCCCTGGGGGGTGGACGGCGCCAGTGAACGTCCTCCTAGCCCACCTGCGCTCGAGGAGCGGGTTCTCTCCGGAAGTGCTAACTGTCCGTTCGCAGCTGTGCTTTATACCTGGTTCCTGAATGTGTTCCTCCGTCGGGGGATGGCGGGCACACGGACGTGGCGATGCCCTCCTTCCTCAGAAACAGCCGCCGGTGGATCTCTGTCATCTGAGCTGTGTTTTGGCCAACGAACCGCACAGACAAAAGAGCTGATCACAGAACCCTCTGCAAACGAAAATGACACTTCGGCTGCGGTCTTGCCTCCCAGGGGGCAGCACCCACTCGGCGCTCCCGAGGGTGCTGGCGGCCGAGTACCACCGGCAGCTTCCGCGAGCGCAGAGTTCAGACCATCTGCTCGCTTCCCGGCCCGAGTTTCAAAGAAGACTCCACGCCGGGGGGACGGATGCCTGCATCGCAGCACATTTCACACTGGATTTCTTTGCTGACATTTCTGGCTTTTTCACAGACAGAGATGGTGGGACCCCCTTTCCCCACTGGGAGAGACCTTGCTTTGCACGTTTTTATCCCCACTGAGCTTGGAAGAAATTTCAGACGTCCTTTTTGTTGCTGAGTGGGCGAGGGAAGGGGCCGAGTGATGACCACGACTTCACGTTAGCGTCAGCTTCGGAGGACTTACCTCCGCTTTCACACTCTGATCCTGCCGATGACACCATCCTGACGAGAGGCTGCGCGGAACCCCTCCTTCCCTCGTGGTCAGGGGGCTGTGGCAGAGGAGACATGGGGCTGAGCCCAGGCCATGGAAGGGACCACTTACGGAGCTCGGGCGAGTGGTGTGGCCTGCCGACCCTTCCTGCAACTCCTCCCTCCCGTCGCTGACATCAAAGACTGATCTGTACCACATCGCATTTCACGGTTATCGGGGGTGGTGGCACAGAGAATTAAGACCAGGGCCTTCGGAGAGAAACCCAGTGCAGCCTCATTCCCGCCATGTGATCTCATTTCTTATTTCCAGACGAGCACAGGGCTGAGGGAATGTCCAGTGAGAACCCACTTCGGCTGACTTAGGGAGGTGTGTTCTCAGGTGGAGGGAGCAGGGGAGGCCTGTGGCGCCAGGGGAATGAGCCGGATCAGGCCCAGCTTGGGACTAGCCTGTCTACTGGGGCCTAGCCCCCACCCCGAGCCCGGGGGCTGTCCTGCACCGTGACGGTGAGTCATCGGCCGACGCCGGCTCGGGTGGGGTGAGGCGCTCGCGGCCCGTCTGAGCCTGAGAGCTGCTCCGGGGTCGGCCGTGTCCCCGCCGCTGGGAGCACTCCAGCAGCACCTGCCTCGCAGGGAACGCTGGCCGTGAGGAGCCAGCAACTTTCCGGGCTGGGTATTCTAGGAAGGGTGGAGAGTGTGTCTGGTTGGTGAGTTGTTGTCGGTGGGGCAAGCAGGCCTGTGTCTGTGTGTGAGGGCAGGACGTGGGGGGGGACGGGGTTGCCATGCACCCCAACCCCAGGCATGCTTGTCTCGAGTGGGTAAGGGCACAAAAGAGTGAAGGCCCAAGGAGGAGCTGCAAGAGCACATTTAAATCATGGTCACTTCTGTGAAAATAGTTCTAGGAAGAAATGAAAGATGAATTTCGCATCTTCGGGAGGCTGTAACCTGTAGCTCGCACCCCGGCATCGACCGGGACCGAGGAGAGCAGGTGCGCGGGTCCGGCTGTGACCCCTGCTCCCTTCTCTGCAAACCACGATCATCGGTAGTACTCTACTCCACCGTCACCAGAGAGCACCTGGAGGGTCAAGACTGGCTTCCAGCAGGGAAGCCAACAAATAGTCCCTTAAACTTTAAACAAACTTGGTTCTACACTATTAAAGGGAAGGAGGACAACAAGCATTCGAGTGTAAGTGATACACTTCATTAGAAGACATACTTTGCCGTTACAAAGAGGTCAGAAGCACCTCGTTAAAAATATATTGTCAGAAGAAAAGAGCCAATTATGGTTCACATGATATGAGTGATCAGTATAATCAAGAAATGAATTCCCTATAAAAAGACTGACGAATGCTGTCTTCTGGCAGAACTGATATTGTATGGACTAATTAAATATTTACCGAGTGTTAGCTGAGTGCAGTGCCGGATGCTACGGGTACACAAAATATATTTCCGTTACTAAGGAACGTTAGCGTAACGCGGTCACGTGTGATGGAAGCAGGACGTGGTCAGGGTCACCACGGGGCCGGACAGCCAGCTCTGGACGGTCAGACGTCTGTTATTGCTGCACGGAGGCCTCAAGCTGAAATATTCAGAGCAAATTCGTGTGATTAAAGTATCAGTCATCTTGTATTATAACTTGGCTTCTCCCGTGCTCTTGGGAGCGAAGCTGGGGCGACAGAACGTCCGTTCACGCTCTGGGTCTCAACATGGAAATGGAAGGAGAAAGTAAATTAGATTTTTGGAAAGCACACACAGTGGTTGTCCTGATGGGGAGTGTGACGCGGAGTGTGTGTCTGTGTCGGCCAGGACGGTGGACGCCTGCTGCCAGGTGCAGCGCCCCCACGTGCCAGCGCTGTCTTCTGCAGCCGGCCGGGTGCGGGCCGTCCGGCCTGTGCCGGGGCAGGTGCTGGGCTCCCTCCATCCGGGAACCGCCACCTCCAGCACGGGGCCAGCCGGAGCCCCGCCGGGTCCTTCCCGTGAGGCCCACGGAGAACACAAGAGCATGAGACTCACAGACTTACAAGCAAGCCATGGACCTTTCGCTCACACTCCACGAGCCCATCACAGGCTCCCCGCCAGAGGCAAAGGAGGTAGTCTCTCCGTGTCCCAGAAGGAGGAAAACGGATTGGTACGATGAACGCGGGTTGGTGACACAGTCTTGGTTAGAAGAGCATGTGGTGCTGGCGCCAAGATTTTCTCAAAAGTGCGGCTAGAAGCCTTGATGGGACTGGTTGTATGGGGAGAGGGTGTGGAGGCTCTTTCTCGTCTGTAATATTTCTTCCAGCATCACAGGCCTGCGTTCAGCGTAACCACCATCCTGCGGCTCCCCCGGCCCAGGAGCAAAGCAAGTGTCCCGCGGGCCAGACGGCGGGGTGCCGGCCCTGTCGGCATATTCGCGGCAGGTGACACGGCCCACCGTAGAACGGACCCTTCCTGGAGCAGGAGAGGAGCTCTTCCTCCTGTGAGCGGATCCCCGAAGCCAGGACGGCTGTGTTTCACAGGAAGAATGGGCAGCGGCGCCGGCGGTGAGCATGGGCTGGGGACCTTGGGCTGGTCACTGGAGGCCTGGAGGCAGACCGAGGCACCGGACCTGGCCTGGGGAAGGCCTGTGCAGGAGGCTCCCCTGCCCCGGCCTCGCGGCTCCCGGTGTGGTGCCTGGACCGCCCCCAGCGACTCAGAGCCGCCCACGAGTGCCCTGGTGAAGGTGACGGTGACAGGGCGCGAGCAGGTGGGAGGCTCTGGCCCACAGCAACACTTTCTGGGCTCGTGCGTGGGGCGATCCAGGTGCTGGTTTCTGGAGCCTTAAATTCCTCATCAGGCAAGATGGAGATTTGCTGGCCAAGGGTTTGCAAACTGCTCTTTTCCATGGAGACCACATGGGGACAAGGTTTTCGACACATGAAGACATTCGTGTAAGGGGTCCGAACAGTGACCCAGGCAGGGGGCCACCCTCCCTCCAGACACAGGTCCCGGAGCCCGCAGCAGGCCGGAGGCACCCCCACTCCTGACTCCTCCTGCTACGACTGCAAGTCTGGCAAGGAGAGACGGTAGATTCTGGTTCCCTTCACAGCCGCCGCCAAGGGGGAGACCTGACTTCAGCTCGTGTGCAGTTTGGATGACACGTCTGCCTCATACTATCTGGGATATCAAGGTTAACGCTGAAACATTTTATGACTGTTGTCCTCCAGGGACGGTTGTGGGAATAAGATGTCTATCTCACAGGGTTCTCTCAGCGAGGGGAAAAAATGTTAAATAAATAGAAATAAATAAATAAATCTGAAAAAGTAACTTGCAAACATTTTTGCAAATATAAAGTGCGTGAGCTATTGTGTCCTGAGGGTATAGAATTAACTCGCATGATGATAATTTATATTTTATGTGAGTTTTATTTTTATACACCTGCTTTTCTTTGCAATTCATGAAAAAACATATTGATATCAAAGCTATTGTGCTGTCACAGAATTCATAATCCTAACTGGGAGACTTCACATCAATATGACACATCTCTTTTATGCTAACTCTAGCAATTTAGAAAAAAATACAGGTTATAAACAGCTAATAAAAGTTCCCCACTTGTTCATCTGATACATTTTCTTCCCATCCAGTGGAGTCACGGAGCTCCTTTGGCTCTGGAGAGATCCGCACTTGCAGGAAGGGGAGGGCTCATCGGTCCACCATAAGACCCACCTGCACACGCCTTCTGCCCCATTCACGTCCCGCAGGTTTTGCTCAGTGGCTCAGTCTGGGGTCTCAGGACCAGAGGGTTTAGGCTGACATGTAAAGAGCACCCAGTGGATCTAATTCCAGATCGCGAACGTATTTGGGTAGCGCGGGGTCATGGTTTGGGGAGGGTCAGGCGGTACCTGATGGTGGCTTAGGGTTTGTGGCAACAGCTCAGCTCTGTGGCCGTGGTGCAAAGGCGGCCGATAAATGTTATTGATGGAAATGACTTTTGAACTTCGTGTCACTTTCACATGTCATGAAGTGTGATTCTTTGCATTTTTAAAACTATTTAGAAATCATTCTGCGTTCACAGGCTGCACACAAACAGGTGGTGGGCAGCTTTGGCATGAGGGCCACCATGGGCTGACCCCTGAGCAGAGCGTGGGTCCTCAGACCCAGGCTGCTGGGGTTCCCGTCTGCCTCTGTGGGTCACGGGCTGCAGGTTCGTGCTCATGTACCTGCCCTCGATGCCCATCCTTTCTGCAAGAAGTGCCGCGGTCTGTGCCCACGGGTTACTCTGAGACCCATTGGAGTGATACGTGTTCTGCAGGTGAAGTGAGTGCTCTCTCCGTGCTGGCTGCAGGTAGCTGAGCAGGTGTCGAACTCCCCACATTAAATAACCCGGCTGCCAGGTACACAAGACGAACCAGAGGAGGAGACGGGAAAGGACTGCGCTGGTTCTCTCCCCCTCGACAGCGGCACTTCCAGCCTGGTGGTGGCGTGGTTGCCGCGCTGGGTCCTGCTGTCCATGAGGCTTGTCTGGTAGGATGCTGGGTGTCCAGGAGCATGCTGTGCGATGCAGACCCACACACACACACATGAGCACACACAGACACACAAACACAATGCACACACAGACACACATGAACACACACATGAACACACACACACGAACACAGACAACACACATTGCACACACACAAACAATGCACACACAAAAACACAATGCACACACACACATGAACACACACAAACACACACATGAACACATGCACGACCACACACATGCATGAACACAGGAACACACACGAACACACGCGAACACACATGCATGAACAACACACATGAACACACACAGACGCACAAACACAACGCACACACAGACACTGTCACTTTCTCTCTGGTCATTTTTAGCATTTCTCTCCTAAACAGACTGACTCGGCAGTCAAAGCAGGACGTGGCTGGAGCCTGCCTTCCACGAGTCCCGCACACAACTTCCTGGGGGTTCCTGGGGCCTGTGGTCTGGCTGGTTCTGCGTGTGATTGTGGCTGCTCGTGGGTTCAGGTGGCACTGTGTGAGGTCACATTGGGGGCAGTGGAGAGGCCAGTGAGGTGAGTGAGGAGACGCTGGGCTGAGCGACGGCGTGAGCGGGCAGCCACGGTTGGGGGAGCGCATGCCCCCAACAGCCAATGTGTCGGGCTGGCGCGGGCTTCACACCACGAACCACCTGCAGGTGTAAGGACCCCTGGCCTCCTGGACCAGGACCTGGCCCTCTGCGGACGGCCCGATGAGCACCAGGGTGTGGGTGTGGGGGTAGATAAATACCCCCGAGTCGGCCATTGGTGCAAAATTTGGGCTTTCCAGGAGAAAGAAAATGAGGCAAACATGCCAACAGCTGAGAGACAATCTCCAGCTTTCTCTCAGAAGCCAGACGAGACATGCTGGGAGGAGGGGGGCCAGACCAGATTCTGGAAGGAGTCGGACCCACGACCAGCCATTTCAGGTCCGAGGTCCCCTGTGCCCCAGCGTCTGGCAGCTGGGGCCTCAGGCCCAGGGCCTTGCCCACGTGCTCCGGTCCTGAGCTGGGCGGAGGGCACAGACGGGCCCCAAGTAGACGCGAATTCCCACCAACCTGCTGCCCCACATCACAACTTTTCCCCTTCCCAAGAAAAAACAGTGTTATTATTATATTTTTAATTCCCTGATGTGCGGCTCAGCAGCCAGGATCGTCTTATAGAGGATGAATAGAGGGTGGGGGGCAGGCTGTGTGGCCGGGTTTCAATAACCCCCTGCGAGCCATTACGTCACCCGGCTCCTCTCTAAGAGGATTTTCAGCAGGCTTGGCTTCGTTATTAAAATAGTAATTAATTTTTTCCTCTTCACAAAACCCAGGGACCTTCAGATGGAGGCCTCAGGAGTGAGGGCAATCTCCTTTTGAAAGTGGCCTTTCTGGAAACGGTAATCGGCTCTCCAGCCCCGCGGTACACATGTTCCCCAGTAAATGTGATTAAAGACCCGCACAAAACCCCCTTGCAGAAAATTAATTCAGTTTCCAGAATAAAAAGTTTGATAAAGTTGTGCCATGCTCCAGCGACAACACATAAAGGAAGGGAGAGTTTTATCCCCTTGAAGGGTAAGTGAACGGCCAGAAAGGTCTGGTAGTTCCCAGAGTAAGAACATCTGCTCTGGCGCACTGACTTCAGCCTTCGATTGTAAAATTCGTTAGTCCATTGGGCAGCGGTCGTTTCCAACATGCTGCTGGAAGGACCTCCTCACAGGCTGGGTGCCCATGTCCCCCCGGCCCCCGGTCGGGTGCGCCTGCTGCAATGGCGGACCCGCAGGGGTGGGAGCTGGGCGGGGGGCGCCGACTCTCCTTTCTCTTCGCCGCAGCTATGCAGGGCAGGGGCGCGGACCTGGTGAAGCCTCGTCTGCTGCTTCCTAGCCTCTTGATCTCTCTAAACCTCAGTTTTCTGTTCTGCAAAAGAAGAGTAATTGTGTCTCCTTTTGGGGTTATCATGAGGATTAGATGAAATAAAAATCGAAAGCGTTTAGCCCTGTTCCCAGAAACTAGCAGAGTCAATAATTGCCAGGGAGGCCTTCCTTGTTCAGGTTCTCAGCGTTGGAGGCGGGGAGGAAACCATGAACTCGCGTGAGGCTCCTTTGGGAACAGAATCTGCCTTGTGTCCTGTAGGGGGTTGAGCTTGGTCCCCCAAAATTCGTGTCCGTCTGGAACTTCAGAATAGGACCCTGTTTGGAAATCAGGTCTTTGCAGATTTAGTTAAGCATCTCGAGATGAGACTGTTGGCCATGTCCCCACAGAGGAGGAGTGTGTGGACTCACGGGCAGAGCCTGGCGGGCTGGCCGGAGGCTCGAGGAGGTAGGCAAGGTGCTCCCGTCAAGGCTGGGGAGGGAGGCCAGCTCTGACCGCACCTTGATTTCCAAGCTGTGGGCTCCAGAACCGAGAGGGTGGATCCTTGCTGCTCCCTGCAGACACGTCTGTGGTGGTTCCACAGGCCCTCTCCTCCTTTCTCTTCTGCAGATGAGAAGGCCGTGGGCAGGGCAGGCAAGCGAGCAGAGGAGACTGCAGCCCAGGACCGCCAGCCGGGGCGTGTGTGTGGCCGCGGCTCAGCGAACCCTCCCTCCTGGCCTCAGGGAGCAGGGCGTCCCGGGCTCTTATCGTAGTGCCCACGGGCCGTGCCAGGCCCAGGGGCTGATGCTGGACCTGTCGCAGCCAGACCTCAGTGTCTACACCGCTTCCCACCCTTTCCCGGACTCTGAAGAACCGCCCGGCAGGCCACTTAGGCATTCAAGTAGTTGCTGGAAAGAGAATGTAGAGAAGGAGAAACAGTTCATATCCCGCGTCTTTTTTCACTGAAAAACCATTTCCATCCCTCACATGTATCTAAAATGCACTCTGCTTCTCGGACAGAATTGTGTTTGAGGGGAAAGTCATGACCGCCAGAGCCCACAGCTGGCTGCCTGGATGGACAGGGCAGACGGGCAGGAGAAGCACTGTGCACCGAGTTTCTCAAGGTCTTCGTCACTCCTCCAGGGACGAGGGGACCACGCATCTCCTCAAACCCGGAATGCTCCCGTGTGACTTACCCCGAGGGTTTCTGCATTGACACAGTAATTGTTGATGTCACTGAGTGAGAACGTTCTATGTGGTGGTTGGTGACAGTCCCTGAAACCTCACGCATTTACACGAAGTGGTGCCCAGCCCTTGTCTGCCTGCGCTCCCTGAGGTTCCGGGCAAGAGCGAGGGCACACGGGCGACAGGCAAGGCGCACGTCTGCTTCTCTCTCAGTTGTGACGTGTGAGTCTGCCGCTGGGGAAGGACCGACACCCCGTCTGTGCCATGTTTCACAGTCGGCTTCCTCAACCGTCGGTCTGAGCTGAGCGTCACCTGATGTTCTCGGAAACAAGGGAGACAGTAAACGAAATGAAACGTGAGAAACATCTTCTTTCTTTTTCTTCTTTACTGTTCCAGAGCAAACATGGGGACCCTAGCCTTCATGGCCGAACGGAGAGCACTCTGGGCTCCCCTGCGCGTGGAGCACTCGCCGCTCCGTCTGCGGTCCCTGCACAGCCGCTTAGCACCCTTGCCCACAAAGAGTAGTTTCGACTTCATGATGCGTGACAATTATGCAGTTAAAGTGGTTCTGCGAGCTTTTTAATTTACGTGTTATTTATGTGCTGTGCCTTCACTTGTGGGCAGTGCATCTGGGAGGCTTGGCTCGCGTCTCCGCCGGCAGGGAGCCCAGGCGCGGTTTCCGCAAGCTTCACACGGGTGTAGAGGATGGTGCCTGGTACACAGTAAACACTTAATTAGTGTTATTTATGGTTTTAATTTACTATTACTACTTCAACTACAAGTATTCGAGACTTCCAAATTTAAAACTGAAAACCCTCAAGCTTCCCTTCCTTAAAAACATACAGCATGCAAAATTAATTTTTATATCTTATAATATCTTATTCCTTTTATTTACAATGATGTTAGCCCGGTTCTAACTCTTCTTGCCGTGAGCTCGGAGACCAGCACAACCTGTGTCATTTAAAGCCCTGGGTCCCCCTATGAGCAGCCCCTTGTCAGCTCCCGCAAGTATGGGAGGCCGGGGTTCAATTACTTGTGGGAGATTAAAGGGCAGGAAATGGCCGTCATGGCCCCAGAGGAAATATCTGTGGAAAAAGGAGCAAACAGCAAATAAAGTGCTAATTAATGTCCAATTCCAGTGCTGAGAAACGGACCACAGTCGTAGGCAGAAGCCGCCCTGCTTTCTGGGGTTCCACGGACCTTGTGAATTAGTCGACTTACATGCACAAAGGCTTCGGGAGGATGGGGCATTCCCGCAGTCGCTGGCCATAACCTACAGAGTTTATGTCTCAGGTTCCTTCTCTTCAGGGAGGATCTTTGAACTCCCTGCCTTTTAGTTAGCCCTTGATCCCTCTGGGAAATGGCACTTTGATTGCACTTCTAAATTCTGCCCGGCTCCCAGCCAACCTGGAGCTCAACACGGTGAGCCGGGGGGAGGGCCAGTCTGTAGGAAGAAGGGTCTCGCCTTCCCACGCTGCTTCAAGGTCCTGGGACTTCGGCACAAACCCGAAGAAACGTCTGTCTTTTAAAGGGAAGTGCAAGGAAAGTTAGTATTTCCCTGGACTCTCCTGTCTTCATCATTTTACACAGATAGGCAGGTGGGTTGGGTGGTGGTAGGGTGGAGAGGGAAGGAACACAAGGCATTAAGTTTGGCTTTGCTCTAACACACTTTATGCTTTGCATTCAAATGATCATAAATCACTACACTCAGATTCAAATACAAGGTGGAAAAGACAGAACCTGAGAAAACCGTGATCCTTACAATCAGGAGATGGTAAGTTCTCAGAGTCATTTGGGCAGAGTGTGCCTTGCTGATCAGGTACAGCCCCAGAAGATGAGGTGTTTGATGCCACAGTTTGGGATGTGTGATTCTCTAGCTTCATCCTGGGCAGAGACCTTCAGGCAGCAGCTAGAATTTTGGGGGACAATGGAAGCACATCTACAGAACATGGACTGGTGGTTTGGAGGAGCCAGGCGAGGTTAGCTTCCAAACCACTAGATCCTTACTACTCTTGAATGAGAATAGACTTCCAGCTCAGTGGAAACACTCACCGCTTATGTGATGCACAATCGTGCCCGATTCTGACTAAATGTGCTGCTAAAAGAACAAAACGAAAACCTCCATTAGCCAGGAAATGTCAGGATGATCACTTATTTCTAGCTGCAGCATCTGAGCATCACATCCTAAGGTGGATTTTTGGGAGGTGCTGATGAGTGAATGCCAGAAATAATCATCTGACATTAAGCTTTTGTGAATCTGACCAAATGAACGTGTAAGAAGAAAATTTATGAGAAGTCAGATTGTGTGGTAGTTCATGAATGCACTTCTTTTAGAATGTAAATGACAGAACAATTATTCATTATACCTATAATCAAACTACAAGTTTAATAGATACTGAGAATGCACACAGAAACTATTAAAATGACACCAGAAATATAGCTTCAATCAACAAAAGGCAAGACATTCAGAGTGAATCTTCAAAACTAACGGAATGCTTTCACTGGATCCGGATCCGGAGGCTCTTAAATGCAGGGGGGTGCGGGGTCTGGTTTGATGTCTGGCACTGTAGGTGCCCCAAATCCTTTTGATAGACATCACGCCTCGTGAAAAGCAGTTTTGGGTGGTGTTTTCTCATGATTTGAGTATTGCAGTGAAGTAAAGGTTAACGGGAATAGACGGGCCACTAGATTGACCAGAGAGATCTTGGGTAGGAGGGGGCAGTGTGGAGGGGAAGGGGGCTTTTGTGGGGGGAGAAGTTGATAGCCGTCGGATGGACTGTGGCAACCTGAGCTTCATCACATCTTTGCTCACATGAAGCTCCTTCCTGACCCGTCTCCTCCCAGCTCCACGTTGCCAGAGTGAGTCCTGGGTGGAATGAGTGTTCTCTCGTATTTGCTGCCCGTGTGAGGCAGTGGGCAGTGATCTCGGCAGGGCTGTCTGTCCTGCCCTTCTCCGCTGGGAACCCGGTTGGGAGCTGGCCATTCCGTCGGGGGCCCCTTCTCTGCACGTAGCGTGGGCAAGCTCTTCCTGCTCTGATTATTCTTAATCTCTGGTCCTTGCCTGGCCACACTGGTCACCAGTGGGCATCCTCTGCTGTTTGCATTTCCACTTGAGAAACTTGACTGCTTTCTCTTTGAAATGCTTTCTTCCCTGGTGTCTGTTGACAAAGGATTTACCGAATGGCTCTGTTGTTACTCTTCCTCCAAATGCACTTTGCTGGCACCTCCAGTGTTAACAGACTCAAAATGGTGATTCACGGCACCATCTTCTCCTCTGTGTCTCCACTGACTCACTGTTTATTGACCTGTGGCTTAACATACCATGTGTGTGTCCACGTGTCTCTTTGGCTCCAACTTTACTCTGCGTCGTGAACGCCAACGTGTCATGAGCTCTTCACAGCTAGCATGGCCACGGCAGCAGGAATGCAGTCCCTCCCCAGCCGCCCTTCCCACACCCTATTCAGCTCTCGCCCAGAGCCCCCTTGTCTGTCCCACTGCTGACCCCGGCGCTCATGTCGAAAACTTCACTGCTATAGTGGACTGACTGGTGGCTCCACAAGGACGTGCTCATGTCCCAACCCTGGGGGCCAGGGATGGTGGCCTTATTTGGAATAGGGTCTTTGCAGACCTGAGGTTTTCCCAACACCAGGCCCTCACTGGCCTCCCTCTTCTTCCTCCCACCAAATGCTTCACTTGCCACCGATTCCCTTCAGGGAACTCAAATCCTTGTCTCAGGCTCTGCACGTATGAAACGATCTGAGACAGGAATTTCTTTTTTACTATTATTACTACTTTCAAAATTCTCTTAGGAAACTAGTTTTAAGGTTTTACTGAGGTAAGAATAGATATTTTTGGGGGGTAATTTTTAAACATCAGATTTGGATTTAGGTAAATAATAGACACATTCACATCTAGATTTTCTGAAAAAGTGTGGTGGCAGGACCTACATCAAAAAATGTAGATTTCACAATTATTTTATGTCCGCATTCATTGTAAAGGAATGAAAATGAACAATTCAAGGGAAACATTTTGAAGTCTGAGTTATTTTATCTGACTCTCCTACACTAATAATTTAAATATTTACTCTGTCTCCATTTCAGGCTTTTAAAAAACATTTTAATTAAAAAGTGTCCTTGAAATACCATATTTACTTACAAATCCGAGAATAAATATTTGAGAGGTAAGCAGGGATTTAAGTTTGAATTGTCCAAATGAAACATGTTTTTGCTTTATTTGCCCAAGCACGATGCATCAGTGTTCAGCTGGCTTTATACATCATAATTTTTTTTTAAAGGAACAATCTGGTGGTTATCTTATAATTTCATCTGCATAGACTAACTGAAGGAGGAGCTATAAATTGAGAAATTAATTCTGTGACTTTGTCGTAATCTCTTCAAAAGTGAAATTTATTCCATTTCTCAGTCCCTGTTTCCCCCTCTGGTGATAATGTCTGTTCACTGGTCTCTGCTGTGCAGGGGCAACACAGATTTAACAGACTTCCTAGGCAAGGTGTTCTTGCCCTGAGCTGGTTGTTGGAGAATCTCAGCGCAGGCGAGCGTGTCCGTGAAAGCAATCCTGTACCCGGGGATAAGGCTACGTTTCTCACACTTGCCCCCCTCTCACTCCAGCAGCAAGACTGAGGAAACAGAGTTTATGTAAGTCCCCGTGTGGGCCGACCCCAGCAATCATGGGTCAGGATCGAAGAGGAAACAGAAGCACACACACTGTATGTCTCAATAGTAACATGAATCAAGCTAAAATCGTGTTAAAATGTCTCCTCCGATGTCCTACCCTGGCCAATATTCCCTCATACTGACAAGATAGGAAAGTAAAATGTAAAGATGTGTGCCCCAAACAGAATAGTATCAAGGGCGCCTGAAATTAGAGTGGCGTGGGTCTGGATGTTTTGTTGATGGGGCAGCAATTTTGGGTGAATAATACTACAAAGGCCATATAACCCATAAATCATTTCATGGTTAATGCATAAAATTTACATTTCAGGACTTTATTTTAATAATATCACTTATTATAATCAAGATTGTTACTTAATTTCTCTTGTATTGGCTAATGATTAAAGCAGGGGCCAATGCCTCCAGGCCTGTTTTACAAATTAAGACTTGTTTTGTAAATAAAGTTTTATTGGAACACAGCGGTGCCCATTTGATAACATTTTATCTGTGGCTTCTTTCAAGCTACGTTAGCACTGGGGAGCAAGTGCGGTGGAGACCAATGGCCTTGCTTGTCCTTTTTTAAAATTTATTATTCGTCCTTTTACAGCAGATGTTTGACAGCCCCTGATTTAGAAGACTAAAAAATAAAATGTTACTATCTCTGAAGTATATAAAATTTTATTATAGTTTTTCTCAAAAACATAAAATGAATATTAAAAATGAAAATTGTTTAAATTCAAGTATGTTTCAAAGTGCGTGGGGTTGGGTCCGTTTCCGCAGCACGGTCCGGACACAGGCATCAACGTCAAGGGTGAGTCTCCTGGTCCAAGCCCACGGAGCTCGGCTCTGCACTATCTCACCGTTTTCTTGTTGGGGTTGGTTATGACGGCAGTTCTTTGAATTTTTAATTTATTTTTATGTTTTTAAAAGATTTTTATATATTTATTTGAGAGAGACAGCGCACATGAGCAGTGAGGGAGATGGGTAAAGGGACAAGCACGCTCCCTGCTGAGCAGGGGGCCCGATGTGGGACTTGAACCCAGGACCCCGGGATCATGACCTGAGCCGAAGGCAGACGCTTAACGACTGAGCCTCCCAGGCGCCCCTGGTTCCTTGAATTTTCTAAATGTTTCTACAATTCCGTGCCAGTTAGGCAGCTGTAGACAGTAGCTCTCCAAGGCACACATGTGGTATTGTACTTCATGGGTAATATGTAAAAATTTATCAAAAATAGATTTTTGAAACTCTCAGGTACAAAAGTCATAGGACAAACCTGCCTCATACCCTTTACTTCTGTTATTGACACCAGCCCCCAGCCCCTAGGAAGAGCAATCGCCAAAACAAGTCAGGGAATCCTGATACCTGAAGCTTGAAAACACGAGTTTCAGTAAAGTGAAGCATGTGTTTTCCCCAGGATCTTGCTCAGATTTCAGACCCGCCTGTTAAATGGCCTTGGGCAGGCAGGGCAGACGCTACTCGCGTTTGCAGAAACAAAGGCCCGGAAGCACTGGGTGACGTGGTGGGAAAGAGACAGAGGGCACAGCACCCGGCCCTGGGGTCCTGCCTCAGTCTCCGTCTGGGGAGCAGAGCCGGGCAGAGCGGGGATGTCCGGGGGAGGTCTTGGGCCTGCCTCCCGTCAGCCACCGGAAGCTTCCGTAAGGGGCCTTGGTGGCCCTAGGCCGGTCCCTACGGTCATTGGCTCCCCTGCAGGGTGGGGCTGGGTGGGGGCACGCAGGGCCTGGGCCTTCATCCTTCTGGAGTTGGAGGGCAGGGGCTCATGTGGTGACCTGCCGTCACTCTTCTCCAGATTCCTAGTTCACTGACTTGCCAACTGCAGTTTGGTGTTCGTAGCACAATTTGCTTTGGTTCAGGGACATTCTGCATAGGCAGCGGAAGTCCTGACCTCACTGGTGAGCTCAGGGTGAGCTGTGAACAGGCCCAGCTGCCTGGATACGATGAACACAGACTGTGGCTATCCAGACCGTGCAAGTCTCAGTTCCGCTCAGACCCGTGTGTAGCTGCTGTGTGTGCACCTGCTCTCACCGCGCCCTGGATCTTCTAAGGTAAGTCTGAAGAGTGTTTCTCTGTGCCTTCGGTCTCAGGGGGACCGATGCCTCTGACCAAACGGATGGTGGCAAGGAAGAGCCACGTGACCTCACAATCTGCTTCAACTGATGAGAAGTAACATCACCGAGTTGTACCAGAAGGCTTTATTGCTTTGATACAGGATATTCGGTATCCAACAGAGTCGAAGCAGAAGGAAGGGTCCGAGGGGGTGTGGCCTGCAGGAAGGAGACGCCTCGCTGGTCAGGGCGGCCAGGGAGGGGAGGGGCATGAGGGCACGCTGGGCAGAAGGGAACAGGCGGGGATGTTGAGGGGATCTGTCCGGGACGGACTGGGGACAACAAACACTTCTCTGAGGAGGGTAGGCAGGCATTCGCAGGGAAATCTGAAAACAGGTTCTTGGCTGAAACAAGGCATCAGTGGTGTGCACTTTCAAATACAGACCATCAAAACCAGACGAAAATGAAGCTTTCTGTTGACCCCCCAGTGAGCCCTGTCACCATTGTAGTGTTTGGAAATGTTTGTCATGAAAGAACTAGAAAAATACAATGCACAGGCATTATTTTAAATCACCCCAAAGTTTCCCCATGCCGTGCCTGAGTGGGGTGCTTCCATCCTGGGGTGAGTCGGGGGCTCGGATCCATCCCCAGTTACGCTACCTCCGTCTTACAGACAAGGTGCCCGGGGGACCTGGGCCAGAGCCTCGGTTCTGCTCTGACGACTGCCCAGCGCACTTGGCCCGCACTGCACGTGGGCTCCGGGCAGCAAGGTGCAGCCAGGTGAGCTCCCAGGGCCGGTGCCCGGCGAGCCCCAGAGCCCCTGCAGGTGGCCACAGATGCCTAAGGGCAGCAGCGCCACCACCTGGCCCAGGGCGAACCCAGCACACGTGCCCCCTGCAAGTCCACTACCAACCAGGGTCCACTGGGGGAGCTGGCCGGGCCACTCCCGTGGCGTCTGGTGAGCCAGAACGGGATAGTGGCCACAGCTGACGTGGAGAATGGCCATGGGGACGGTGTCAGACCCTGGCCGGTGGGGTGGCATCTCGAGGGGTGTCCTCGGGCAGTCTGCTGAGGGTCAGCTGAAGGAGGTGGAGGACATCCTCTGGGCGGTTGGGATGAAGGGGTCCTGCGATGTCCGTCAGAATGGCTAAGGGACTCACAGAGGTGCTGGTCCACACAACCATGCTGAGGGGGCTGGAGAAGCCAGACTCCATAGGTCCTCCCTGTGACCCCGGGGCGGGACAGCAGGCCTGATGCTGGCTGCGTTTCCAGCAGGCCTGGAGTCAGGCCCCATCTGGGGGCTTCCTCCTCTGTGTGGCCCAGATGTGAAGGCTTGCAGCCGTTTCATAGGGGTGGACTCCTGCACGAGGCCCCCACTGAGCGTCCAGCCCCCATGGAAGAACAGATGGACAGGGCTGGTTCTAGCCCTGGTTCTGCAGACCCGAGCCCTATTCTCGCGCGCATGGGATGGACACGTGCTTCCTTCGTGAGCTGCAGAGAGTCATCATGCCTACCTGTTCTGTCTGTCCTCGGGCCTCCCCTGGCCGACAGGGTGTGTCGTACGTGTCCCTTTCTGGTGCTGTGTGTACACACCGGTCCCGGTTCCGGATGAGAACGCTCTTACCGTGGGCTTGGCCCTATGAAGCTAGGCTGTGTCTACACGGAGGACAGCTCACTTTTCCCAGCTGCTGGCCCTGGCTGCCCTTCTGTTTTGTCTTTGTCCCCCGCCCCATCCTCGGCAAATACGCTTTCCATGTGTTCAGCTACTTAGACAAGAAGGTTTTATTAATATAAATTGTTAATTACGATTGTTATCATTATTGTGTGTTCCTGGCCCGTTAGTCATTTGAACCTCGTTCTTCTTAGTGGCAGAAGGAAACCAAAGGAAACCACATGGTTTCTCCCATCAATTACCAAAGGGTTGAGGGCATGTTATTACCATCTCAGATGCAGACCAAGCAGCGGTATGGAGAACATGATAAGATACCAGTCAGTGGTGACCGAGAATCCTAAGATGCTGGAGCCCGTGAGAGTGTTTTCTGTTAGGTGATGAAGGGCTCCCGGAGCATCCTGCACGCCTCGTGGGCAGCTGGGACCGGGCACGCGGGCGTAGGGCCGTGTGTGCGCGGTGACTCGCCCAGCTTGCGCTAGTCTACGGACTCATATTTTCTCATTGTTCGTGTGTGAAGCCCTTTCTCTACCAGATAAACTACTTTTGAAAACAGCTTTATTTATTTATTAAATTTTTAAATTTATGTATTAAAAATGTGTCATTTGTTAGATTTTGACATAAGCATATGTCTGTTAAGCCATCACCACAGTGGAGATCGTGAATGTGTCTGTTCATCTGCAAGTTCCGTTGTGGCCCTTTGCAAACCCTCCCTCCAGCCCCCGCATTCCCGACTCCCGTCCCAGGTGCCTGGTGACCGGAGTGTATGCTATAGCTCCATTCCCTTTCATTTGGTGTAAATGGAATCAGTATGCATTTTTTTTGGGGTCTGGCTTCCTTTATTCAGCAAGATGATTTTGTGGGTCCACACGAGCTGTAGCCTGTGTCACCAGCTCACTCTCACTGCCAGGTGACATTCCTCCATGTGGATGGGCCGGTTTGCTTTTCCCGTCCCGCGCCGATGGCTATGTTGGCGCTTACAAATAAACGGAAACGAACATCTATGCAACGTCTTTGTCTGGACATAAGCTCTCACTTCTCTCGGGTGAGTACTTACGGTGGAGAAGCTGGGTCAGATGGTAGCTGTACATTTAACTTCTTAGGGTACTGCTGAATTGCTTTCCAAAAAGGGTGCACAGTTTCTGTTCCCAACAGCAGTGAAGGAGAATTCCATTGTCTCCATATCCTCAGTCACGCTTAGCATGACTGTCTTTTAATTCTAGCTCTTCCAAAGGTATCTTATCGTGGTACCCCTTTGCATCCTCCCGGTAACCAGTGATGCTGAGTGTTTGCGATCTGTAGATCACCTCTGGTGAAGTGCCAGTGGAAATATTTTGCCTATTAAAAAAAGTGGGTTGCCTCTTTTCTTAATATTGTTTTGAGAGTTCTGTATTTATTCAGGATACAAGTCCTGGATCAGATATATAATTTGCAAATATTTTCTCCCAGTTCTTATAAAAAATAGAAAGTCATAGTTCTTAGCTTTATATCTTTGTGAATATTCAGTAGGTGTTGCAAGATATCTAATATGGACAGAGCAGTAACCAGTGTGCACATGCATTCAGTGCGTGCAGGGCACTAAGTACCTGGGGTTTAGTGCATGGGGCAGCATCCACTATGTGCGCAAGGGAGTGTGCAGTGTGCACAGGGGAGAATCCAGCGTGCACGGGGCAGCATCCTGTATGTGCACAGAGGAGAATCCAGTGTGCGCAGGGGAGTGTCCAGTATGTGCACAGGGGAGAATCCAGTATGCACAGGGGAGAATCAAGTGTGAGTAGGGGAGTTTCCAGCATGCACAGGGGAGAATCTAGTGGGAGTGTCCAGTGTGTCCATGGAGTATCCAGTGTGCACAGGCAGCATCCAGGATGCTGGACTTTCAGGTCCAGCAGGGAAATTCCCAGCAGGCTGGGACAAATTGGTCACCCTATTCCTCAGCCGCCTTTCCAAACCTTCACCCCATCCCCTCCCAACCACGACAGGGCTCTTCCCTGTTCCGGCCCCATTCTCCTCTCGAGCACTTGCACACTGTGTGCGTATGTGATGTGTGTGCCCGTCTTCCTCCACAGCTGGAAGCTCCAGTGAGCAAGGATCTTCATTCTGTGTGTGGGTCTGCACCCCAGGCCCGGCGGGGTTCAGTACACAATTATCGAAAGAATGAAACTTGGTGAAGGGTCCTGCCCCCCAGGCTGTGTTCGGGACACCAGGAGCCAGGCAGTGGCCGCTCAGAAAAACTGGTCACCCTCCCGTCAGACGGCAGGGCCGCTCTGGATGCACCCTTCTTCCTGGGCTTCTCGTGTCTGAGCGTCCGTCCCGAGCATCTCCAACCTGCAGGGGCACGGTCCATCCAGGAGGCCGTGAGAAGCCCCGTCCTTCTCCCATTCAGGTCCCGAGGCTCCAGGGACAGCCGACGGAGCTTCGAGTCCCAGGGTCTGAGGAAAGCTCAGAGCCTCCACCAGGGTTCCTAGGAATGCATGTTCAAGAAGAGCCCAGCTTTAACAGGTAAACATGCTATTTCGTTATTCTGTGGTCATTTATGAATCAGAATTTGAGACATTGTCTTTGGAGAAGCGTGTCTCTGACTCTGGATATTTTGTTTAGTGGTTATCGGTCTGGTCAGAGAGCAGCCTGGGGTGTGAGATTCTGTGCAAATCAATAAAAATTAGCCTCGCTCTGGAAGAAGCATCAGGTTCCACCTGGCCTGTTTTCAATTGACTGGGAAGAAACTTCTGAGCCCACGTGCTCTTTTGTGTGAGTGGCCGCTGTGGTATGTCTGTGGTGGGGCGGCCACGGGCACCACTGCTCAGCAGACACACAGGAACACAGCCCCTACATCCACCTGCACAGGCACGTGCGCTCCCAAGGATTAGTGGGGAGGTAGGAAGTGTCCTGGGACCTGTTCCTCTGTGGGACGAGGCCATGCTCAGAAAGATGTGAGTCTACTTTAAGCTTCCTGCTCCACAAAAAGAAAGAAAACCGTTAGGAGACATCACTCACGCTAAGAAAACCAGAGTTCAGACAAGCTTTGACCCCAGAACTCACCTCTTGTCCCTGGATTGGCTGCCTGGACGCTGCTCACGTTCGCGCTAACGATGTCCCTGCCGCGGTCCCACCAGCCGGGGTCCAGGGGCGGGTGGAGCTGTGACATTGTCTATTCAGAGGCAGGAGGCAGCCACTGCTGGGGGATGACAGGAGCCGTGTCCTCAAAGGCCTCATCAACAGGGAGAGAGGGGGAGCCTGCTTGACGGAGCTGATGCCAACCTCTCTTCCACAGTGTGGTCACTTTGCTCGGTGGGGCTGACAACCGGCATGTCTCCCCGGCTGGCAAACAGCGTTGGAAGGTGGACACCTTTGGCTCACGGGACGCTGACAGAATCCCATGACCTGAATGTTCAAGAAAGCAGCCCAGCTCCCCCAAAAACCAGCCATGGTGACGGTCTCCATGTCTGGCGACAAAGAGCAGGAGGTAGTGGGTCCTCTGCCAACCGGTGGCTAAGTACCTGCTCTAAGGTGCCTTCCTGTCTCTCGTTCCCAAGTCACAAGGAAGTAGAGGAAGGTGTTGATTATGACAGCCAAGTGCCACACAAATAAAGAAACGTGTCCCAGACACAAAACACTTTAAACTTCCACGAGCAGCACCACGCAGAGGGTGCCACCCTAATCCCACAGGATGGGCTGTTCTGGTGGCACTCTTCTTTGTGGCCACTCAACAATGTGGCCTCTTGCACATGCACCCTCAGCATGCTCACACTGCGGTGAGCCCCACCTCCAGCCCCAGGACCGTGAGTGTAAACGACACCCGCCGTGCATCTCTGACGTGTATTTTGGATTCTTTCGTTCACAGCGTGCCTGAGACCATCTTGCCATTGGGTCCACTGCCGGTGCAGCGTGGTATGATGCAGTGTCCGGTGGTGCGAGCTGCCCCTGGAGGCCAACCTCCATGCTCTGCAAGGGCGGGCAGGCCGGGTGGAGCGGGGCTGCCGTGGTGCTGAGAGTGCACAGGGCCGGGGTTGAATCTGTCTTTAACACCAAGTACCGTGTGACCTGGTGCAACCTGGTGTGACCGTGGGCGCTTGCACATCTCTCCAGTGGCTGCGGAGGGGCTGTCATGAAACTTGTACTAGATGCTGGGCGCCCACCGCAGCGTAACGGTGCATAGGAACCATTGTTACCGTCTGACCAGTTAACCACGTTCTCAGTGCGTGACCACGTGCTGCACGGTTTCCAGGCAGGTCGAGGGTGCGGAAATCAGGCCACTGCACTCCGTGTGGAAGGCTGGGCTGCAGGGGGTTGTGGCTTCCACAGCCTCGGGCAGTGCTGGCGTCGCTGCCGACCCCGAGGTGCTCCATGCAGGGGCGCTGGTCTCCCAGGGGCTCCACGACGCAGCTCTGCTCTGGCAAAGCGTGCGGTGCCCACGAGGCACACGTCCCGGCCACAGGCGAGGCACGAGCAGCTGCTGCAGTTGACAGAGGAGACGTCAGGGAGCGGAACAGCCGAACAACTGCGAAACCCCTACAGGAAACCAATCTATACTGGAAACACCCTGGTGTGCGTGTAGGTGCACACACCGCAGCTGACCTGCACTGGACAGTAGTCGCGCCTTCGGGGCCCCCCGAGAACACTGCTGTGGGCACACTGGGAGATGGCCCTTGCTCACACTCGGTGTCTGATGAAGTCACTGGGTACCCTCTACGTTCCCTCTACCTCTCTGCCCATCCTGTCTCCAGGTTCACACAGATGTCCAGGGGAAACTGAGGCCTTGCACCTCTGTGGCCACCCAACGTGTCTTCCTAAGGTTTATTTGAAGTCTTGGCAGTGCACTCAGGGATTCTTTTGTGCTGACAGTGACTTTCTGGAACAAATTCGTGCAGGTTTCTTGACAATTGGCTTTTCACCAATGGACATACACATTCTCTAACTTCGGGCCAAACCACAGGGGTAAACGGAAGAGAACAAAAGCCAAGAGCTGAGGAAGCAGGACCCCGACGTCGGTGCTGTTTCCTGGGGCATGACAGACAATAAAGACTGCATCTTACGTACAGTCTATAAGGAATATGTCTTGAAAGACTTGATACAACAAATTAATCCCAAGAGGGAACCTCTTGCAATATGGTTTTATTCTATAGCTAGAGCTTCTGGAAGATTCTTCATTGCCCAGGTGACATGGGAATAAGAATAAAATGGTGTTTGTTGCTGTCGATCAGCAAACGTGGCCACAAAAACATGAATGCATGGGGGCAGCATTGAGAACTCTCTGCCTAGTCTAGGACCTCAGTCCCCTTCCCAAGGCCTGTCTCCTAGTTACTGCTGCACCTTCCAGGGGAGTCTTCATGGCTGTGGCCTCAGGATTATGGCCCCAGGGCCGTGGCCTTAGGACTGTGGTCTCAGGGCCGTGGTGTCAGGACTGTGGTCTCAGGGCTGTGGTTTCAAGGCTGTGGTCTCAGGGCTGTGGCCTTAGGACTGTGGTCTCAGGACTGTGGTCTCATGGCCATGGTCTCAGGGCTATGGTCTCAAGACCGTGGTCTCAGTGCTGTGGTCTCAGGATTATGGTTTCAGGGCTGTGGTCTTAGAACTGTGGTCTCAGGGCCGTGGTTTCAGGCTATGGTCTCAGGATTATGGTCCCAGAGCTGTGGTCTCAAGGCCATGGTCTCAGGGCTGTGGTTTTAGGATTATGGTCCCAGGGCTGTGGTCTCAAAGCTGTGGTCTCAGGGCTGTGGTCTTAAGGTCATGGTCTCAGGGCTGTGGTCTCAGGGCAATGGTCTCAAGGCTGTGGTCTCAGGACTGTGGTCTTAGGATTATGGTCTCAGGGCAGGGCCGGGGTATTAAGGCCGTGGTCTCAGGGCTGTGGTCTCGAGGCCATGTTCTCAGGGCTGTGGTTTTAGGATTATGGTCCCAGGGCTGTGGTCTCAAAGCTGTGGTCTCAGGGCTGTGGTCTTAAGGTTATGGTCTCAGGGCAGTGGCCTTAGGACTGCAGTTTCAGGGCTGTGGTCTCAGGACCGTGGTCTTAGGACTGTGGTCTCGGGGCTGTGGTCTCAGGACCGTGGTCTTAGGACTGTGGTCTCAGGACCGTGGTCTTAGGACTATGGTCTCGGGGCTGTGGTCTCAGGACCGTGGTCTTAGGACTGTGGTCTCAGGACCGTGGTCTTAGGACTATGGTCTCGGGGCTGTGGTCTCAGGACCGTGGTCTTAGGACTGTGGTCTCGGGACCGTGGTCTCGGGACTGTGGTCCCGGGGCTGTGGTCTCAGGACCGTGGTCCCAAGGCTCTGGTGTTCAGGAAGCTGCGTTCTCTTTATCTGGTCGTCACTGACATATCTGCTCCCGCTGGCGGCCTCGCCCATGCCAGGGTGCTGCTTCCCTGTTACCCGCCAGCGTCCTGTCTGCAGGGAACCGAAGGCCTGGGTGCTGTGTCCTACAATAGGAGTGGTCCCCCTCATCTTTGCGCCGCACACTGACACTGGAACCTAGGGCCCAATAAAGATACAGCTGACCTTGGATCAGACATCTGGAGATCCATGTTTCTTAGATTCAAATTAGGCGCTCAGTGTGGTGGTTAAGGGGATCTGAGGCCGACGCCTGGCCTGACATCCCCTGCCGCTGACGTGAGTTGTCTGACCGTGACAGGTGAACGACCCTGCTCTGTCTTTTCTTATTTCTAATGGGGTTAAAAAGAGTAACCACCTCTGGGGGTGTTGTGGGGATTATGTGGGAAGATTCAGTGCTCAGCACAGGTGGAATATCAATGTTCTGTGAATGTTAGTTATCACTGCTCACTTTTATTATAAAGTGTTACTTAGAGCTTCTCCGGGGAGTAGCCCTCGGATTCTGGCTCTGATACCTGCACCTGTGGGGTCTCAGGCCCATGCTGGGCAGGGGGAAGCTTGCCAACGCCTGCAGCATCTCAGTTACAACTCATTTCAGTGTTTTTGAAACAAGCAAAGAACCACACACAAAAAATCAAGCAAACAGAAAGTGTCTTTCTCCAATAAAAAATTTAAAAAAGAAAGCCATTCTGTGTGCCAGTATGCCCAGGTGATGCCGGAGTTTTCAGTGCGGTGAGCCAGTCGTCTTCATGTGCCCTGTCCACGAGGGAACCCAGACGACACAGGGTCAAGCCCGGATCAGGGTGTCTGCCAAGCAAAGGGGGATCACGCAAACAGCCACAGGGTGGCAGCCCACGCGGGAGCTGAGTGGAGAAACCGAGACCCCTGCTAGCGGAGCTGCTAGACTTCAGTGAGAGGCCCCGCCAGCCGGGTACAGGCCTATGGGGTTGTGGGGTCAGTGAGGACACCGAGCCAAACTGAAAGACACTCCAGCCTCTTTTCAGCGGCTTCCATGGCACAGGCGAGAGGCCGACGAGAAGGTGGCTCCATCACGTCCCATTTCCCCGCGGAGCGCCCCTGGGAGAGGCTCGGTGGATGCAGCTCGGATGGGGTTCCTCTCACTGCTGAGGAGCTGCTTATAGACCTGGGGGCCGAGGGAAAGGCACGGAGCCTGTGCCCGCCCGGGAGCACAGACCTGAGTGCCCCAGCCGGTGGGGTGGGACCCGAGGCCTCCCCGGCCCCTCCACAGACGAGCCCCACGTATGGCGGTGCTCCCGGTCCTGTGTGGGGAGGGCGGCTCCGCACGGGGCCTGCCAGGGAGAGCCCCTCTGGTCCCCTGAGGTCGGGCCTGAAGGCACACGTGGGATTCTGGCCAGGAGCCCCACTCGTCAAGGCCAGGATTACAAACTACTGGAGGTCGTGGGGCCACCGCGGGGCTGGTGCCGGACCACTGCCAGGACGGCTGGCTGCACGGTGGCCGGTGGCTTGGGTGGGCCTGGCTTCGAGGAAGGGGGCGGATGCAGCAAAGCAGACAGCAGGGTCCCTTCAACAGGTGGCTCTTTAAGCCATGTCCAGGAGGGCCCGGGGAGTGTGACTGTGGGGAAATTGGCCACGCGGCACCCTGTCCTACCTGGTGGCAGTCGTGGTCACTCTCTGACTTGTACGTTCACGCGTGTAGCACTTCTGATGTCCCTCTTCACTTCCCTCCTCCTGAGAGCCGGACGTCTGGGAACGGAGTGAGGGCTGCCCGGCATGAGGATGTTGGTCTGGCCACGGAGGGCACAGGCTTTCAGAGGCCCCTGGGCCCCAGCCCTCGAGCCGATGCAACTGGTCCTCACAGGAGACGCCTCTGGGGTTGCCCAGAGCCCCGGCCCCCCCCCCCCCCCCCCAGTTGGACCTTGTGAGCAAAACCTGCAGGTTGTGGAATGCCCGGCCCCTCCTGCAGCTTCTTCCGGCATTCCCAGCGCCTCTGGGCAGGCTCCACGTGGAGTCCCAGGGCAGCAAGAGTCTGGAGCATGAAGGCACCTGTCCCCAGTGCTCACCCGGCATGCCCATGGGCCCGAAGATGCCGTGGCCTGTGGGAGATGGTGTGGCTGGAGTCTGTGGTCTTGCCGCCTGCCCCCTGGCATGTGGCTCAGCGACCTGCCTCCCAAGTGTGGTTGCGGGGGCTCGGGAGGAGCCCTCCAGGGCTGGTGGATGTGTGGCTCCAGGGAGAAGGAGGCTGTAGGCAGAGGAGGGCAGGTGTGTCCTGCCCATGCCTGGCAGCTGGGCCGTGGCTATGTGGGGTTGGCGGGCTCATGAGCTATGGACATGGGTCAGTATGTGTAATGTTCCTTCTGTTCCTCATCTTCTTAGCCAGACCTCTTGCATGGTTTCCACTGCCGAGTTATTTGTGGGGGACAGTGCTGGGTTGAAAACATGCAGCAAAATGTCCTGAGCTAAGTCACTCTCCTCTGTGAGCTTGACCCTGCACTCAGGACATTGTCCAGCAATCTGTGGCCTTGCCTTGCAACATGCTACATGTTCACACTTTATTGGCTGATTTCCATTTTTGGCTATTGGTCCAAAAGTAGTGACATAGCAGGATATTGCTTGTACAATAACACCATTCCTCAAAGTGGGAGAGACTAATTATTTTAGTTTGAATGTAGACTAAAGTCTATTTATCCTGAGCATTCCTAAATATTGGATTGTCAACTCGAAAAATCTGCTAATTTTTCCTTTATGTAGCCCAGATGATATTGGATGTAAAATCTATTGATCACAGTTGAAAATATGATATCTAAGACTCTATGTAATATCTAACTATTATTTATGGACACGGGGTACTCAAGGGAGTGGCACAAATCTCCCTAATTCGCTGACTGAAACAGTGTGCTTTTATCTCTTTCAACTCACTGACGGGTGTGGAGGAGGCTCCCTCGGCTGAGCTTGATGCCAACTCCCACTTGAAATAGTTTCTTCTCGACCAAGCTTTTCCCTGATTATGTAACATATGACTTTAAAAAGTATTCCTACCCACGATCAAGCTTTCGGGTTATATGTTACACGGGGAAGGGGGCATATAGATGGAGAAGTTCAGCTTTCCGTGACAAGGGGTGGGTTGAGGGAGGAAGCGGCAGGGGGCCAGTCACAGCCAGGGCCCCAGAGGGTAGGTGCACTGTGTCCTGGGAGCAGAGGCTCCAGGAGCCAGGGCAGGTGGCCCCCGGCGAGCTGGGGCTGTGCCACCTGTGGCCCCGAGGGCTCCGGCAGGTCTGGGCTTTGGCTCTATTCGAGAAGGCATCCTGACCCCTATTGGGTCCACCCAAATCCAGGACCATTATGTTGGAATTCCTTTTTTTCTTCTTAAACCACAGGGAAGATTCCTAGAATGGACCAGAAAATGTGTTCTTTATAGGTTTTATGTCTAACTGGCAAGTTGTTATGGGAAAGAACCTTCCTGTTGATCTGACGCCGTCCCTGTAGGCAGCTGGGAGAAGGACCCCATTTCAAAGGAGGACACAGAAAGTCTACAAGGCCATTCGCACCTGCCGCTCACCTACAGCCTCTGAGGCTGACCTCCGTCCGTGACTCCGCCTCGCACCTGTTCCAGCTGGCTCCCCTTGACCCCGACCTGAGCCGCCTCCTGACGCCCACAGAAGTCCACGGAAAGACTCAGTACCAGTCTTGAGCCGGGGGCCCCCACGGTCTGGATGGGGAGTGCAGGGGGCACACAGCTCCTGGGGTGCCTGTCTCCTGGCACTGGGACCCGAGTACCTGTGCACCAAGGCACTGTTCTCCCTCTGACTCTTCAGATGCCCCGTAGCTCATTTAGCAGGTGCCTCCTGAGGGCCCGCAGTGAGGCCATGACCCTCTGGGCTTGGTGCACGATGCTGATGATGGTGCCCAAGATGGCCCACTGGCCATGGAGGGGCCCGGCCTGGGCCTCCGCCCTGGTCCCCAGGCTAACAGGAGCACTGTAGCCAGTCCTGTGTGAAGGCAGACTGACCACGTGGCTGCAGGCGTGGGCTCACATGCATCTTCCCGCCCCTTCCTCTTCGCCTCTGCACCACTCCTATAGCCCTCTGCCTCCCAAGCCCTGACAGCAGGAACCTGGATCCTCAGGCCTGGGGCCACTTCCAGGACCTGCTCCAGTGAACGGGTTGAAATCCTCGATGCTGCTCCCGCAGCATTGTCACAGAGCCCGCTTCTCAGGCCATGCCGCTCACCTGCTCATCTCTCCGTTACCATCACCCTCCGCCATCGGGCCATCCAAGAAGGAAATCATGTGGCCTGGTCCTCGCTCCAGACTCTGCCTCTCCTGCCCCATTTTGAGGAACAATGAACTCTCACAGCTGAAGTGTGAATTAGGATTAGCACAAGGTGAAAGCATTTTTACTTTAACTGTGAGGTTAATGTGGAATTATGGTTCTAATTAATTCACACTTATTTGGGTGAAGATCCCAATAGAAGTTTAGAAGCTGAGATAATATTGATTCGTTAGCAAGATATATTACCGGAGAATTTTGGAAACAGAAGATTCTTGCATGAAAGGATTGTTAAGGTGATTGCCATTAAAATATAATCTATATTAGGAATTAATGACATAATATGTAATTTGGAGCAACTAGTTAATTTGGTGGGATCATTTTGTCAGAATTTCTAGGAAAATAATGCTTTAAATCTTTTTAAATGATCAAGACACTTTAAAATATTTGAGAAACACCCAGCTGTGTGGAGACTGCTGTAAGAAATTAGGCTCGCCCGTCTTCTGTGCCTCCTGTCCCTGATGTGCGCGCGCCCTTGCGCTCCTGGCGTCTGGAGGGCGCCGCTGAGGACTTCAGGAGGAGCAATTCGGCAGTGGCTGCCGCTGTCAAACACCACATATTCTGTCAGCCTTAAAAGGTCAAATACACTTTCCATGGCGGTTACCATCCGCCCTTGCAGACGGACAGAAACTTACCAATAGAATTTCTACCTCCTTTGTTCTGTAACTTCACAGGCTTCTCTGAATTGTGTTAGAACATCTAGTAGTATGACTTCTGCCGGATCAGACGCCAGGGGAGGCTTTCTTTTGGCCGGTGAGGCCTGCGAAGGATCATGCAGTCATTCCACGGGAGGGGCCTCGGCACAGGACACTCACCTGCTGCTTCATCCAGGCGAGGAGCTGACAGCAGGGAGGGCTGTGGGCTGGCCCTCCCCTGTGCACACCCCCGTCCACATTCCACGTTTCTGCACGCCCCAGCCTTGGCCCCTCGGACGTGACCCCCCCCCGAGGGCATTGCTTGCTCTATTGATTATGATGCGCGTCTGTTTATACCGACACCACATTTCCGCGGTGAGTCAGCTGGCTAACTCTTCAGATTAGGACCAGATACAGTACCTGTTTCTGCGAAGGGCAAGACAACTGACTATTTAGATCAGCGTTATTTTCCCCTTTCAATTTGGAAACGCTCCTAAGATCATAAACTGCGTTCTAAGCCTTTGTTATTGGTTAATGAGCGCTGTGCTGGTCAACAGAAAGCTTTGTTAGTGTCTCACTCATAACTTATAAACAAATTCAGCTATGAGAAATGTTTTCTTTAACACATGGACGCCAGATATTTGAAAGGCTCCTAGGGATTCTGGACGGGGAGCCCTTGCTGTGGTTTGTGTGAATGTCAAATCTGTGTGACAATTACAGTTGGACAACACTCTCAAAGTGGGCTTGGCAAGTCCCCGCGATTCTCTGCCAGCGTGCATTTTTCATGGATGGCAGAAAATGACTCTTTTGCTCTAGCGCTGATCTTCCTTAATTAGTCACCGTGTTATACTCCAGCCCCTCTGCATCTGTATCGTCTTCCTGATGGAAGGTACACGTTATCTATGAACCGAATTTTAAGCTTGTCTGATGAATGTTAATTGCAATTGAAAAAAAAAAAACCAAACTGTTAGAACTTACTAATTGGCGGTCAGAACTCTCGGACAGACAGTGGTAATTTGAAAAGTAAAGCATGGTTCCTCAAATTCCAGTGGTACACTCCCCTTGTCCACACTTCTGTTCTCGATGGGCCATTGCCTGGCAGTGTCTCTTGGTGTCTAGTTGCATTAGGGCATCCCGTTTTTGGGACAGGATGCCCCTCTAAAGTTTGGACCAACACCCAGACAACAAATGTTGCCGCCCATTGCTGACTTAATGAGACCCTTAATTACTCACAAACACCAACACAAGTATCCTTCTCATTAGCCTGCCAAGTTATCAAATTTCATTCCTGTAGGTAAAGTCATTACTCCAGAAGACCCTATTTAAAAACATAACTACCAATTAGGAGGAGTGATAAATTAACCCACTGGTATCTATTATTATATTAGCTTGAAAGAGTCCTGAAATAATGAGATGTTGTAGGATGATTAACTAAAGCTTTATGATGATTATGACAGAATATAAAAATTTATGTCCATCGTCTTTCTGAGATAAAAAATACAATGTGTCCTTTAGAAATTGTAGAATTTGCTGTAGTAGAATAGGAGAGACCCAAAATAACCATGGATGAAGTAAATTAGGGTTTACTTTTCTGGAGATAACAGCTCAAGGCTGTTGTGGTGGGTCCATGATGTCCCAGGCTCCTTTTACTTTTCTATTCCGCCATCCTTAACTCATGCTTGCTTTCCATCTTCAAAGCTGTCTCCTGTTCACAAGATGGCTGCTGATTGCTGGCCATCACTTTTATATCCCAGTTCAGAAGAGAAAGATTTAGAGAAAAGTAAAAGAAGAATGAACCTCAACTGAATAAATTCCTTTTCTGGAAATTCTACCAATGACTTGAAAATGACATCTCATGGGAAATTCCTATCTCTGTGCAAAAGAGGCTGGAAATAAAATATTAAGTTGGTCATTTTGCCATGACAGATAAAATCAGGAAAGAAAGAGGAAATGGGTATTGGCTGAGCAATCGGCATTTTCTGCCACAACAGCCATACACATTAGCCAAATGAGTTTGCAAATGCTTCTTCTGACTGGGGGGAACATCAGTTGGAGTGCAGAGACTGACTTGGTTCTATTCAAGTTGAAAATATGTGGACCAGCACCAAAGTTCCTGCCTGAACTATAGAGGGAAGGGCTTGCCTTCGGCTGGAATGTCAGAGAGGAGATGAGGAGAGGTGCCTCTCATCCCACAGCACTCACTTCCAGCTGAAAACCACATCTGGGCATCGTGAGGATTAGCTTATGGCACATTTGAAAGAGTTTGGAATTACCAGTACCAGTACCAGTACCAGTACCCTGCGTGCACTCTAAGTGTTCAGTTGTTGGTACATGCATTGTTTTCCCTATAATCTTACTTCGGAATCTTATCATTCTTGAATTCTCTCGTTTGTAACTACCACTGTCCCTGATACATTCAGTGGTGAGGCATACCGTCGACAAAGAGTAGAGAAGGAAACAGCCAGTTGCGCATGTGGCTGGGGACTGGCCAGCCTTCCTCTCTTGCGGGTTATTTTCTCCTCACTCAGATTTGATCAGCAAGATGACCTACAATTACATGACCCAGAAATGTGGAATTGCTCGTGGTTAGTGGAAACAATACACTTTTATCCATGAATGCTGTGAGTCTACTGCATTTTTCATTTCATTTCATTTTTTTTAAATGCTTAATTGAGATTTATTCTTTTAAATGTAATCTGAATGATCTCATCTGTCAACACTGGCAACACATCCTATTACCCCCCTAGGCTGTCTACACTGCAGAGCTGGCCTCACTGCCCATCTCACTGGTCTACACCGCAGAGCAGGCCTCACTGCCCATCTCACTGGTCTACACCGCAGAGCTGGCCTCACTGCCCATCTCACTGGTCTACACCACAGAGCAGGCCTCACTGCCCATCTCACTGGTCTACACCACAGAGCTGGCCTCACTGCCCATCTCACTGGTCTACATTGCAGAGCTGGCCTCACTGCCCATCTCACTGGTCTACATTGCAGAGCTGGCCTCACTGCCCATCTCACTGGTCTACACCACAGAGCTGGCCTCACTGCCCATCTCACTGGTCTACATTGCAGAGCTGGCCTCACTGCCCATCTCACTGGTCTACATTGCAGAGCTGGCCTCACTGCCCATCTCACTGGTCTACACCACAGAGCTGGCCTCACTCTCCATCTCACTGGTCTACATTGCAGAGCTGCCCTCACTTCCCAGCAGCAATGGCACCCGACACACAGGTGTGCTTGGGCACTGAGTGTGGACTCTGAACTAGCTCCCGGTGGTGTGAAGCCCTTTCCTGCACAAACAAGTAAGTGGTATGAAGAGCTGGCAGAAGCAGGATGTGCGTACATATGGCCACGTGTGGGAGCCACGTGACAGACCAGTGTCGGAGCCTGGGGGAGGTGCAGGGGCCGGTGGGGCTTGGTGGGAATGAGCAGGGAGTGGAGAATCAGTGCTCACAGAGGGGATTCGTGGCAGCCTTGGGTAGAGGGGCTTCACCCTTCCAGGATGCCGTGGGCCGCGTGTCTGTGGGTGCACCAGCCCGTGGCAGTCCCGTGGGGACGTCGTTCTAACCCACGATTCCATGTGGCACCAGGAAAGCGTGGTGCACTGGCCAAGCCCATTCCGGTGACCTGACTGAGGACCCTTGGCTCAGGGACCAAGGCCATGATCTTGAAAACGGAGGTCTGCCCCACCCCCCTCCCCCAGCTAAGCAAACTTTGGTTTTCCTTCCTTCTGCCAATATATCATGCTTTATAGCACTTTCCATGATTAAAGAGGGAGAGAGAAACGTCCAGAGCAAGAACCCTCTGTGTGGTCTCATAAAATATTAATGGATTCAGAAAGGAAATGTGAAATCAAAAGACTCGGCATGCTCGGGCTGGCTGGGCCGCTCTTTGCTGTGGGGTCCGATTTCAGTGCAGGCTGGCCACGTGTACTCAGAGGCAGAGGGGCTCCGTGCGGCCGTGGCCCAGCTGGACGGACCGTGTGGCCTTGGAGGGTCAGCAGGGAAGGTCGCTGGAAGCCCCTGCTTATTCGGAAAACCCTCCTGCATCAGCTACACCTTTGCTTTTCTGATGGAGGCACAGTGGAGGCTGGGCGGGCACATCCCCCTGTCCCAGGATGAAGTGGGGTGTGCGTGCGTGGGGTCACGCGATCTTGCAGCTCACACGTGGCAGGGGCTCCCTGGGGAGCCGACTGCAGCCCCCGCCCCACATGAGGTCCCTGGGGTGCAGCCCCCACTTGCCCTCTGTGCTCTGAGCAGCCGTTAGGGTCTGTGTGGCTGGCGGACGTGAGGGCTTGCAGGCGAGCAGGGACACGCCAGTCCATGCTGACCCCGAGGACCCCTCCTTCCAAATCCCCTTGCGGCCGCCGTCTGGGGCAGTGCGTGTAGGACCCACTGCCTTCCCTGTGAGAGTGGCCCTTGGCTGCCCCGGGCCCTGACGGCATGCTCCGAACTCCCCTCCCGCAGAAGCCCACATTTTAAGATGGAACGCATCTCTGACATTCATGACACATTTAAAACCATGTTTAAAAAGACTCCAAGTGACTTGTTTTAAGTTTCTGGAGTAGCGGTGCCTACTTCAGGGCAGTTAGGAGGAACTAACAGAGCCAAGGGAAGGTCAGCCTCCCCTGGTAAAGATCCATAAGTGCAGATTTGGACAGCACTTGGGAATAAGGGATACAGACATTTTAAGTGAAACATTTGTGGGCAAAGTGGCCATCGAACGTGGTTATTGGACATTCTGCGAGAGAGCAAATTGCAGGCTCGGGGTCTTTCTTCTATTTTGGAGCAAAGCCAGCCTCCATCGGCAGTGAGGTGGCGACGGCCCTTCTGCAGACATTTGTAAGGAGGCCCGTGATGTGAGATTGGTGGCTTAAATACTTCATCAATCAATGCTTGGCCCACGCGCCGCCCCGTGATCGGTGGGAAATTCAAGCCATCCATCTTACCCCCTCACCCTGTTCTCCACGGTCTTCAGGTAGTTCCAGTTTTCCCCTGTGTTTACGGGGCAGCCAGCACGGCCGGGCCCACAGAGGAGGCCGGGCCGGGTCCCCCAGCAGCCGGGCCCCCACGGGTGCCCCCCGAGGTGGGGCCAGCTGGGGCGGGGGCCACCGTCCCGCACGGGACCCCCAGCTCCCAAGCGGCACACTCGCTTGCCCGTCTGTAAGAGGTGCCTGGTGGAAAGGACACACTGTGGTCCATGGCTTAAGCTGAGTGTGTACGGGAGGGCGAAGCTGTGCTGAGCTGAGACCACTCTGGTTTGTGGACCAAGGAACCCCAGCCTTGTTTGCCGGCTTCTTCGTTTGCACACAAACATCTGCCTCTGAATCCATGCTCCTTGTGGGCTAATTCTGACAAGAGCAGCATTTGGTGCCTGTGGAGGACGCGCCTTTGCTGGGGGGACCCCGAGCCCGGGGTGGCCTGCCTCCCGGGGAGGTCTGAAGGCCTGGGCCAGGCTGGGGGGCCTCCGGCCGCTGCTCCATTTCACTGCCTGCCTGGGGGCATCTCGGATGTGGGACTGTGAGCATGGGCAGTGCCTGGGAAAATAAATAGTTTGTTATTTCAAGAAATGATTTATGACGTCAAAGACGCCTTCCTCTGCTACAGGTAGTTCCTCCCAGCAGACAGCCCACGTTCTCAGCCCCAGCGCACGACTTGCGGCTGGTGTCACCGCAGACCAGCTTTCTGGCTCCCGTGCTCGCGATAGCTCAGGCCTGCCCTCCCTGGTGCGCGGCGCTCCGCGGGCCATTTCAGCAGGATTTCTGAGGACGTGGCGCTTCTCTGGGCATCAGGACAGCAGAGGGCCTGAGGGAGGGACGGAGCACGTCAGCACGCCTGCCTGCCTCCACGCTGGGCCACGCCACGCTCTGCCCGTGGTCTCCGGGAGCACCCTGGGGAGGGCAAATCCCGGCCTGCGCAGGAGGTGGCCAGCTCCGTGTCTGAGAATGGACAGGTGTGCGCGTGGACGGGAGTCTACACCTTCACCAGAAGATTGAGAAACCGCAGGGTGGGACAGAGTCATCATTTCTGTCTCTGGGAAAACAACGACGTTTAAAAAATAATTAGAACAGGATTACGTGCTTTCCTGGTGTCTGTGGTGTGTGAGGACACTGTGGACATGGGCTGCACCTGACCCCCCCATGTGGCGGTGGGGTCCACATGGGCGGAGGGAGCCACGGCTGCCGTGTCTGCTTCTCGGGCCCCATGGGGGAGGTGCCTGCTTCACCCCAGCGACAGGCAGCTTCCTTCTGACTTTAAAGCGAAGGCCCTTGCAGGACTTGGTTAAATTGAAGTTGTAGGGTTTTAAACATCAGTGCCGAGTAATGGCCAGGAAGGACTCGTGGGAAGCAACTGAGCAAAACAACCCACAACTGGCTTGGAAGGTTCAGGTGAAGAAGTGTGTCCGTTTGATCAACACCACAGACCAGCCACTGCCGCTCAGTGTGGGCTGGTGAGTCGGGGGCGCCTGGGCTTTGCAGGGTGGGAGTCACACTGTGGACTGAGGAGTTATCACAAGGGAAGACGTCACTGCTTCGTCCAGTCAGCGTTTCCTGGGCAGCCCCTAACGTCCAGGCTCTGAGCCACAGGACACAGAGCCTCTGTCGGGGGGATGTGAGGTCCCGTGGAGGATGGCGGGGAGCTGTTGCCTGAGGGCCGTGGTGTAGACAGCTTTGTGCCATGCAGGGAATGGGGGGAGTCTGGCTGAGACGCAGGGGAGGCTGGCCGGAGCCAAACCCCTGTCCAGCCTCGGGAAGGAGCCGGGTGTCCAGGTGAGGGAGGAGCGGGTAGGAGGAAGGGCAGCCTCCGGTCGTGGGAGGAGACTCTGTGGCTCAGCCCCGGGAGGCGGGGAAGGCGGCCTGTGGCTAGCAAGCAGACCCTGAGGTTTCCAAGGAGGCCGGTGCCTGAGCCACGCGGTCTGCGGCGGGTGTGGGGACCGTCAGCCAAGCAAGGCTGGGGCTGCAGAGAGGGTGCTGTCCGAGGGAGCTCGCGCCGGGTCCCCCCGACCCACCGACCTGCAGCATGCTGGCCACACGTGCCCCACATTCCTGGACGGGCCATCACCTGGAGTACTTGTCACCAACCACGACCACAACGGACGGACCACACGGGGGAAAGACAGGGAAACCAAGGCCTCCAAACTACCTGCACAAAGAGGAAGAAGCAAGTGAGGACTCTGGCTTCAAGACCTGTCAGCGCCAGGGAGCTGTGGCCTGTCCCCAGCCGGCCTGCAGGGGTGACCGCGATGCCCACGTGCTTACACACACTCAGCTTCAGTGCGAACCGGGGCCAGGTGGTGCAGGACTCCCGACGGTGTCGCTGGCACCCTCACCATCCTTGCTGCAAAGTCACTGTGTGGGAGTCAGGGAGGTGTGTGGCGGGCGTGGAACCACAGACACCCACGTCCCGTGAGTATTGCGCATTGGCTTGGCTTTGTAAGCTTAGCGCGCACTTGAGTTTCCCACAGTCACCTCAGCTGCTCTGCGCATGTTTGAGGAGACACCGCGGCACTCTTAGGGACCACCCGTCTGTCCTGCTGCTATCTGATGGGCAGGGTGCTCGATACGTTTTAACTGGATGTTTAAAGAGATGACTTGGATGGAATCACAGAACATGATGATGCAGAAACATTAATGAAAAATATTTTTTATTTTACAAACATTTATTTACAAGCATTCACATTTAGCAGCTTTTTATGAAAGGACTAATGCTCATTTTTATACAACAATAAAACTTGCGAAATGCTCATCCTCTGTCTTGCAATCTGATAAGACCAGTATCTCCCCCTTCAGGGCTGGGGAAGGGACGTGGCAAACATCCTGGGATGAATTTGCGATGGCAAGGTCATGAATTGTGGAAACTTCCTTCCTGAGTCGATCAGACAATATGACCGTAATTTCATGTTTACAAGGTTTACTCAAGGGTGCACCATTTAAATTGTTCTGGGTATTGCGGGCATTGGAGCTTGGTTTTGGGGAGGGAGCTCAGAAGGAGCAGGTGGCGGAGCAACTCTTCCATCTTCTGGAGAAGAAACACACAGAATCTTTCCAGGAGGAGCAGCTGAGATCTGGACCCACACAGCATCTTCCATGGTGTTCAGGGCAAACCCCCTACTTTTCTGGCTTCACTAACATGCCCCTGGGGTCACCCCAATGCCCCAGAGAACAGAGTAGTGGCCAGGTGCTCACATACAATGGCCACTAAATTAGGTAATTCTCTTTGATCATGGTTGAAAATGTTGAATTTTCACTGCCACAAACTGTCTCATTTCAACAGAGCAACTGAATTTCTGGGTCAGGTGAATTTGAATAAAATAATGAGCTGATTTGTGAAAAACCTGTTGGGCTATATGGACTTCAGTTGCCTGAACTATAAACTCATTTGTTTATTTAAAGCAAAAAATTCGACTCTATTCTACCCTACCCTAACCTATTCTTTCTCTTCTATTCTATTCATGGCAAAGTGCTAAACAAATATATTTAAAAAATATTTTATTTATTCATTTGAGACAGGGAGATACAGCGAAAGAGAACATGAATGGGGGAGGGGCAGAGGGAGGGGGAGGGGCAGAGGGAGGGGGAGGGGCAGGGGGAGGGGGAGGGGCAGACCCCCGCTGAGCAGAGAGCCCCGCACGGAACTCGATCCCAGGGCCCAGGATCAGGACCTGAGCCGAAGGCAGCTGCTCAACCCTCTGAGCGCCCCGGGTGCCCCAGCAAAAATACTTTTATCACATGAAGGTCTGACTTACTGATGTTGCCACAGTGTACAAAAGACAAGGTATTTAATGCTTTAGTATTATGCCAAAATTTATTGAAAAGCTTCACTTGGAGCTGCTGATCCAATTCCTATCAGTCTTAGGAAGAAATCTCTAAGCTGTGCACAGATGTTTACGAGTTAATAATTGGTAAGTAACACTCAGTGAGTTCAAAATGGTCAGCTCACCTCTGCATGTGTGTGGCCATATTGATATTTAGGGGGCAAGTGACATTTCCAAGCAGGGTCATTTTTCCTGCATTGATTTTAGCACAGTCCCACATTTACGGTGGTTTACAATATGATGATTAATAACACGCACTTTGGTTTAAAGTGCGGCACACTGTTAATACTCATCACTTGGTTTGACCCTCATGGTCCTTGGGGACAGCGGGGTGACCATCGCGCAGAAAGGAGACTGATGCTCGCACCACACACACTCAGCAGGGACAGACCTGGACCAGGGACCCAGGCCTCCTGCTTCTTCATGAGGCGGGCTCCCTGTCACACCACAAACACCTCCGCTTCCAAATGTTCCTAACTTACTAGAAGGTGCAAAATTCAAACCCCATGTGTTCTGGGCAGACGTTTGCGCTGGTGACACCGGGTTGAATCCAGTCCCACCAGACACCCACGGCCTTCTCAAAGGCTCCTTCATTCTCCTCCTGGTTATTATGCTATTGGGTAGGTTGTGGGCACGAATAGCAAAAATGCCCTTTCCTGAGACGACTTAACACAAACTTCTGGATCTCCTGGGAAAAGCACCCATGAATATGCTTTAAGCTCTTTGAAAGCAAAGGGTTGCCTATGAATACAAGATGGCGGCATCATCATAGTCAGCTGGTTAATCCTGTACGGCTCAGATTGGCACAATGCTGCACAAGGCAGATCCCATGCGACATAAGACACCTGATTAACATAAATGTCGCTTGAACTGCGGAGACAGTGTCAACATTCCTGTCTCCGTGTTCACCAGTGTCTTACTCCCTTGTCCAGAGCTGTGCAATTTTAACTTTTATCTGACAGTTTCAGGAAACCTGAGGAACAGTCTGCAGAGGCTGGCTTCCTGCTGCTGGGAACACAAACAGGTATATGCACGGAGCCCTTCCCCGGGCCCTCAGGGGCCCCGTTGCACACAGAGGTGCGTCCCAAGGGTGGGCATGGCCGTCCCCTGGGCGGCGTGGTGCCCAGGCTGCCTCAGTGTTAGGCACTGGTTCCCTTTGGTTCCCCTGTACCCGCTGCCTCGGCCCCGGGCCTACAGTGTGTCGCTCACCTACACGCTGAGTGTCTGACCAACCCGCCGCCCCGCCTTCAGCCCGCCTTTCCAGCGTTCATCTGACTGTGTTCCTGATTGGGATGACAGTCCACCAGTGGCGCCTGCCAGGTCCCCTCCACGCGGCCCTTCTTTGCCCCGGCCCCAGAGGCTCTCTGCACACTGACTGACTATAGTCCCTGAAGAAGTGTCGTATCCGCTGCTGACCCCAGGGACCTTCGTTCCCTCGCCACCAAGAACACCCAGGTCTGACTCCAGAAGCCCTTTTCCTGCTTCCCCACCTCTGGTCCCATCCCCGGCCTGCCGTGGATCTCATTCCATTTGTGCATCTCAGTCAACCAGCGGAGAAGGCCCTGCTGTGCTATCTGGAGCCCGGTGCCTGGGGTGGAAACCCACCCTCCACCCGCCACTCTCCCCGCCACTACTGGAGGACCACGTGGGCACAGAAGAACTCTGCTGTCACCCCCACGGACATGCCCTGGTCCTCCCCACCACTCTGTTTCTTTATGTCGGCCCGTTTTCCATTCCAGACCGCAGGCTGCCATGATGCTGGCTTTTTCTGGAACACCCTTGGAATCATCATAGTCCGGTTTGAGAGCTTCCTCCTGTGTTCCCACGGCTACCGCTGAAGTGGGTCCAGCTTCCAAGGCTGTGCTACTGAGGCCTTGCTTCCCTGTTCCCCAAGCTGCAGCCTCGGGGAGCGCGTCCCAGTGTCAAAAATCAGGGGGAGAGGCTTCCTGGAGGAAGTGACGTCTAAGCGCAGTTTACAAATCCCGGTCAGCTGGCTACCTCCATCTTGAGGCTCTTGTCAGTGTGCTTCCGAGAGAGAGCCGAGGTCCATGGAGGTCACGGGTGGGGCTGGCATCCTCCCCGAGGGTGGGCCTGCTGATGGAGACTGCCGGGTGGAGGACACAACCTGGCTTCTTGACGGCCACCAAACCCTTGCGGGAGCAATCACTGAGGGACGCCCCGGGATCTTGGGTGAGGTTTGACTGGTTACACCGTCCTGATTCACAGTCCGCAGTGTGCGGGACATAATGGCTGCAGGTTTTCAAGATTCAACCGGGTGCATCTTCCCGTCCCATGTCAGGGCCATCAGCCATCACGTCTGTACCCACGCTGGCCTTGCTGGGAGTATTTGTACCACAGAAATAGGCAACCATTACAAATCAGGTTGTGCGTGTGTGTGTGTTTCTGGAGGCCTTGTTTTTTTAAATTTTTTTATTTAAATTCAATTAACTAACATATAATGTATTACTGGTTTCAGAGGTACAGGTCTAGGATCCATCAGTCTTATATCACACCCAGTGCTCATTACATCACACACCCTCCTTCATGCCCGTCCCCCAGCCACCCCATCCCCCACCCCCACCACTCCAGCAGCCCATCCCCCAGCCACCCCATCCCCCACCCCCTCCACTCCAGCAGCCCTGTTTGTTTCCTATGATTAAGAGTCTCTTACGGTTTGTCTCCCTCTCTGGTTTCATCTTGTTTTATTTTTCCTTCCCTTTCCCTATGATCCCCTGTTTTGTTTCTTAAATTCCACATATGAGTGAAATCATATGGTATTTGTCTTTCTCTGATTGACTTACTTCACTCAGCATAATACCCTCCGGTTCCATCTACGTCGTTGCAAATGGCAAAATTTCATCTTTTTGATGACCGAGTAGTATTCCATTGTATATATGAACCACATCTTTATCCATTCATCTGTCGATGGACATCTGGGCCATTTCCATAGTTTGGCTATTGTGGACATTGCTGCTATAAACATTGGGGTGCAGGTGCCCCTTTGGATCACTACATTTGTATCTTTGGGGTAAATACCCAGTAGTGCAGTTGCTGGGTGGTAGGGTAGCTCTATTTTCAGCTTTTTGAGGAACCTCCATCCTGGTTTTTTGGAGGGCTTGTTTTAACCACTTGCCAGCATGTTTGGGTTCAGAACTCTTTATTACATGTGGTCCAACGGATCCTGACCTGAACGCCCAAGCCCCTAACAAGGCATCAGTCAGTAATCACAACTGCTGAGCTTCTCGTGAGGGGACCCGACTGTCACAGGCTCCCAGGGGCCCTGCAGCGGCCGCCCGCCCAGAGCTACGCACCTCCCACGCTGCAGGTTGCTGTTTCTCTTGGAATATCGTTTCTTACAAAGTCCTTTCCCGCAGAAATAGCTGCAGAGCTGGGTGGTGAGGACGAGTGCTCAGTCTGTCGCTCATCAACTGCAGAGTCTACACTGAGCGTGGTTAGGCTCAATCTGAGATGAAGATACTACGCTTCAGGTGTGGGGAGGTTTAGTGACCGGATCAGCTCTAACTCACACCTTCCGCGGGTGCCAGGGCTGGGCCAGGCTGTCTGCAGAGCTGATGACCCCGTTCCCCTTCTTCTGCGCTCACTGAACGTTTGGTTTGCTAGCAGACTTCCCAGAATATTCCCTTCTCTTTTTAAAATATTATCCTATGTCGTACTTTAGAAAAACAATAAATGACAATAAAGTTGACATTTGAAAAAATGAACACTTTTTGACATTGTTTGGGTTCATGATTGCTTCGTTTTAACCAGTATTTAGCAGCCAACAGTGTAACTGCTAATTTTAACAGTTAAATTTACAGTTTTAAACAGTTTTTGTGATGCCCAGCTACATCAACATGACAAGTCTACTGTTTAAATAACTGTTTGAACACTGCATTTATATTTGAAAACACTCTTTGTCACTGCTACATTAACTCATTTCAACTGCTATTTATTGTCAAAAACAATTTTTTTTTTAAATTACAGAGTGAGAACATAGTTCTCACAGAAACATAGTTCTCTCTTACAGAAACGTAGTTTCTGTAACTTTGAAATTAAGTCACTCAAACTGTTTGGAATACAGGGAAATATTGCATTTTAAACGGCTCCTGTTAAAAAGTGGGGAAATCATGTATCACACTTACACCGAAAACTATTAAAGTGATTTGTGGTGGGAATGAAGCTTTACTATGTGTGGTCGTGCTCCCAGATGCTGGGCTTTGACTCTGAAGCTCCCGGGGAACTTTCTCTTCCATTCCAGACTATTCCTTGAAAGTGCAGTCTTTGTTTTTCTTATAGTTAAGTGGATTTATCTTCAGAGGGGAAGATTAATATAAAAATTAGCATCATTGATAATGAAGGTCAAAATTAAACATTGTTTTGTCATTGGGAAAATATTCACACTCAACTCACAGTGATTATATATTACTTGTTTATGCAGGAAGTAATTTGGAAAATTTTTAAAAAGCTGTACTTGATGTGTGTTCCAAGAAAATTCAGGGTAGTGCCATCTTTGATTCTATAATCTGTCATATATGTTTAAAACATCTGTCCTACATGCCTCCTTCTCAAGGACTTGTGGCGGCATGGACACCGTCATCCGGGGACCCGTCCCCTCTCTCGAGGCTTTGGCTGGCCTCCGACATTCACGGGGGAAGGTGTGGCCGGGCGCCAAGCCGAATGCAGGCTTGCTGAGTTAGGCAGATGGGGGAGCATGTTACTCCCCATCATTCACGGCCGAGGAAAGGGCAGATAAACCAGGAACGAGATAGGATAGTGGAAACCAGCGACAGAAGTTCCCAACATTTCTCTAAGAAGATGTAGGTTTTTTAGGAAGAGCCATCGTTTCTGTTGCTGTCGTTTGTTGAAGGAAAGTGAGAAACTGTGTTTGAGTGAGCGGCCGTTTCAGCGGGAATTTGTGGGTGGTCGTGTGAGTCTGTGTGCGTGTGCAGCTCATGGTCGGCGAAACAGTTTCTGAACAGGACGTGGGGTTAGGAACCCATATTCTGATGATGTGTCCCCAGTTGGATCCAGTTTCACTCTACAAGCAAAAAAGCAACCCAACCACCATGTTCCTTTGCCACGTCGACCTGTGCTGTGTAGACGCAGGTGCAGGGAGTTTGTGCATGATGCTGGCTTTCCAGCACCCTGTTTCCCGGACGGCCCCACGGGCAGTCTGCTCCGAGAGCCCTCACACTTTTCTGCAGACCTACTGCGATGCTCCCAGGCAATGGCTCCAGGGTCCTGGTGTCAGAATGTTCTCCTGGTGTGCAGCCCCAGCTGGTGGAGCTTTCTCCTGAGACGGGTGCGGCCTGGCCCTCCCTGCCACAAAGCTCTGCACAGAGCGTCGACTCAGCCTCGGCCCGGGGACGGGGCTCCACACAATTTTCCTGAAGCAGCTTTGTGTACACTGGTGGGGGGTTGTTGATGCCTTTTCCTCGTAACACCATGAAATCCGTGACAGAGCCACACTCAAGTTGTCCCCATTCTTCCTTATGTCCTCAAACACTAACACAATAACCTCTAGCAACCTACTGGTAAGCAGAGCAAACTCTCTCACTTTTGGGCCATTTATCAGTGTGTTTCAGAAAAAACATGCCCACGTTTCCCCAACACAGTCCCTGCCTTTTCACCAGTGTCGCTGGACCCACTGCTACTGGCACGTCTCCTTCTGGCTAAAGCGTTCGGTTACCTGCACCACGCTTAGCTGTGCAAAATCTACACGTAAACTCAAACTCAATTTGTGGATCTGTACTTGAAAAAGTATTGGATCATTATAAACTTTTAAATGCAAGCTAAACAAAGCAACTCACTAAATATTTCAATTTGCCCACCTGTTCAAATTACCCACCACAATGGGGTTGCCATTCAGACTATTCTTTCTCTACTTTTTGTGTCATTGTTTTGATTTAACAATAGATGCAAGTTAATAAAATCCAATTAAAGACAAGGGGAAGCAGTTTGTAATGGTTCAGATAGAATATCTGCTCATGAATAATTAGCATAAAGAATATAATTAATCGGGAAAGAATTTCAAGAGGCATCTGTAGGACGCATAGTCTTCATGGGAACCCACAGCCTCTCCTAACTGCTTGACGTAGCTTCAGGTAACGGTTTAAAATACGTCCATGGAAAGGTTTAAATAAAAATATCACCCTGCATTTGCATTTCAGCTCACAGTCCTTGCAAGGTTCACATTTCTCAACTGAAAAAACTAGTCACTAACTAGTTGTTTGAGCAAAGGGCTGATTCCTTGCTTACATCCCTCTTCCGAATCGATCGGCGTTCTCCATCAAACACCTGGTTGGTGACCAGCCAATTAGTCCAAACAATTGAATGAGTTGTAGTGTGTAGACACAGCCCAAACTTCAACTGGAAGAATAAGCATTCAGAATCCAGATAATTTCAAACAGACCCATACACACTGCTCCTTTGAGGAAATGCTTTCCCCAAACACTTACAGAACTAATTGACCAATTAAAAAATATTCAGGAAGAGTGAGTGCTTGATCTAAAACTTTCTGACAAGGCTGCTTTGCGCTCTTTTGTTTAATAGGCTTCCAAACATATGTTCCACACACATGGGCGAAGCCATTGGGGTCCCCTTAAATGTTTTTCCTGCAGATGTCAGTTTGCGTTCATGCTCTGGCAGAATAGAGGACTATGTCCACAGCACGGCACGTTCCCCTCGCAGACGGTCCTGCAGTTATGTAATCAGAAGAACCGATATTGGCAAACACATGCTTTTTCGAAATGCTCCATAATGCCCGAACTCCCTTCCCCGGAGGCCAGGCCAGGCAGGGCGGGTGGGGGTTGTCTGGGAACCTGGGCTCCAGGTGCTCATGCTCAGGGGCTTTGCTTTCATTGCCCTCAAAGCAGGTACAGCAGGTGTCCTCCACAGGAGGGTCATCTCCTTAGCCGATTGTCTCCAGCCTCCCAAAGTACTTAGACACTTTGGTGCCAAGTACTTGGCTCTTCCACCCCGAATCGAGTGGGTGGTCCAGGGCCTGGAGCCCAGCACCCTTTGACGGCAGTGCCTCTCCCAGGCCTGGGGTGGGAGCAGCCCTGGATACCCCCGGACATGTGCTTGCTTTCTTGCCCTGTAGTAGTGGTCTGGAGTGCACATCCTGGCTGAAGGCAGTGGGGTGCCCGGGCACGCACCCGATGTTTGCACCCAGTCCTGCCAGCCTCGTGCACAAAGGGAGGGGTGTAGGAACACACTGCCCTCGTCCCCGACGCTCCCAGCTGACGGCTCTGCACTGTAACGTCAGGATCAGCGTGGGACTGATGGACGACCCGAGATGCTGACGGCTGACGGACCCAGACGGCTCCACGGTCTGGAGCTGGACCAGGAGCCAGAGTTTGGGAGCCTCCTTCCACTGCATGTGACCTGGGTGCCTTGGGACGTGAACGGGTACCCCAGATGGTGCCAGGAGCCTGACGACACACGACCCCCCGGACAGCTCTGCCAGTGAGGAAGCTCGTCCCTTCCAGCCCAGGCACCTGCTCGCCAACCTGCATGCAAACAGTCACAGTTGCTCCAAGACGGCAGCCACTCTTCTCTCCTGTATTTCTAGTGTTTTCTATGTGGGCATGTGTTTGCTTGGAGGGTTTATTGATGAGGAAGAAAGAACTCCCCTGTCTTCCAAGCAAAGGGACCGTCATGTCAGCTTTGGTTTGTGTGAAGACTATGAGGGAAATCACAGCAGTATGGGCTTGTTACACAGATGTGGAGTGAACAGGTTGAATCGTGGCTCCTGAGAAAGATACATCAATGTCCTAAATCCCCAGAGAGCCTGTGGATCCAATCTCTTATGGCAAAGGCCGTGGTTAAGTTAAGGCTCTGTGAGGAGATGCTTATCCTGGGTTATCTGGTGATCCTAAATGCAATCCTGTGGATCCTTATAAAGTCAGAGAAGGGGAGACGCAGACAGAGGAGTGGAGGCCATGTGGCCATGGAGGTGGAGGGTGGAGCCGCCAGGAGCTGGAAGAGGGGAAGAACGTGTTCTCCGTTGAGGCCACCAGAAGAAATCCTGTAGACACCTGGGGTCAGGCCTCTGGCCTCCAGACTATGAGACAACCAATTTCTGCTGTTCTGAGCCATCCAGCATGTGGAGACTTATTACGGCCACCCTGGGAACCCAAGGCATCCACTTCTTGAAGGGTTCTCTATCCATCTGGATGTGGAGGAGAAAACCTGCATGTTAATGCTGAGTTTAATGATGAAATGAGTTTATCTTTAGCTGGCCTCAGCCCTGTAGGGCACACACAAGCACCGCTCCTAAAGGAAGCTGTAGGCTGGCCTTTGGGGTCTTCTGCTTTCCCTGTGAGTGAAGACACTGCAACAGCGTCGCCCCCCAGGGCAGCAGGTGTCTCCTAAGAGCAGCTCCAACCTTGGCTGCTGGGCAGTGGCTAGGGTTTGTCCAAAGGTAGCCCATCCAGGGGCCTGTTGACCTGAAAAGGAAGGAAGACACCCTTTCCTATGGAAGCCACAAGAATTAACTTGCTGGGCCACGGGGAGTCTCAGGGCCCAGAATGTTAGGCCTGGTAGATGAGAATTTGTACTTGAGGACACGTCAGACTCCCAGAAGGGACGTGCTCGGGAACAGGGCAGACCTGCACTTGGGGGCCTGGAGAAAGTGACCCCCACTCTGAGCAACGTGGAGAGCCCTGAGCGGCCAAGGATGGTAGAAGAAGGGATTCATGCTCAGGGAGGTAGGAAGGCTCCAACTCATCCATTACACGGGTTCCAGAAGAGCCCCTGGGAGTGTGACAGCCATCCGCCGAGGCCACCACTGAGGCACAAGAATGCCCTGTGAAAGGGGACCTGAATTGCTGAAAAGTGCAGTGGAGGCTGTCCTCATGGTCCAGGGCTGGGCTGCTCATTAGCTGTGGGGGTGACGGCTGCTGGAAGTGGGAGAGGCTGAGCGGGGGCACTCGGGGGGCCAGGTTTCCATGACCCTCAGCAGAGCCAGAGGGCAGCTGAGGGGCCTGACCTGCAGGGAGGTTATGATGGGACAGGGCACCCCTGGAAGCAAAGGGCTGGGCAACCCAGGAGGGTCTCAGTGTCAGTGTCCACTATGGGAAGAGAGCAGGGCAAGTGAGGGGCTGAGTGGCCCCCCTAACAAAACCAAGATCCCAGACCTGAGCCTGTTGTCAGATCCAGAACCTACTGAAGGAAGCGGGGAGGGTCCTTCCTGCTTGGGCCAGACCCTGCGGTGTTGGAACCTGGTGAGAACGTGCTGATCCTTGGTCCTGGAGCAAGGCCATGTCACCTGTAGGAGACAGCTGTCTGCTTCCTGAGTGTCAACCCTGGCGTGCTGGTGAGCTCTGAGGCACTGAGTGATCTTGCACCCCCCACTGCCCACTATGAATAAGGGGACGTCTGGACAGGCCAGCTGTAGTCCTTTGCAAGATGGGCATGGAATGGAGCAGGCCCAGAGGGCTCTGTGAGCTCTTTGATCGGAGACCCACACCCTAATGTCACCGCTGTGTCCCAACCCCTGTGTACAAGTGCTTGGTTCACAGACGGGTCACCTGACTGCAGGACAAGTGTGTGGCATTCCAGTGTCCACCCCAGAGCCTTGCCCAACACGGAGCTCTAAGCAACACACTGGACAGAATGGCCTTCAGGGACTAGTCAGCCTCAGACCTTGGCCACCCCTGAGGTCACGTGATGGGTACCAGCATGGACAGCCCAAGTGGATGCTCTTCTTTTAATCCCCTGAAATGCTTGTCAGGGACTTCCACATTGAAGCATTAATTAATCAATTCAAGAGATATTTATTGCAAGTGCTGGGTATCATGCAGTCAATATTCAGCAAGTATGGTTGAATGTGTGAGTGAACGGACACACTTTAGGGGACCAGACAATGTGATACAAAATCAGACAGGAAAACCAGCCACAGGCCACACCCGCTTTTATGTTATTTTTTAAATCACTCTCTTTGAAGACAAAAGCTTAATTTTGGGAAAGAGACAGAATTCCAAAACAGTGGACAGGGAAGGTGCGTGAAGGTGGCAAGCTCTCTCAGTCAGCGTTTCAAACTCTAGCACTTAAAGAGAGCCACGTTCCACCGTTGGGAGCCCAGCACTTGAGAGGGAATCGGGAATGCTGAGGTCTGTCTGCCGCCCCAGGCTGGTGCCAGCGCCCTGTTGGCATGTGGCTTCCCAGGGCTTTATTTAGCTGCTGTGCTTAAAATAATTACAAGAAATGATTGTCAAGAATGAAATCTGTTTTTCCCGAGTGGAAATTCCTGCACTGACTGATCAAAATGTGTGAAGTTATTCTACAGAATCATGTGTTACAGAAGGTGGAGGAGAGGATGCTGTTTTATACAGTTCACTGGTTGTGAGAGCAGTTTATAACAATCGCATAACACACGGCATGGAGAAAGTTTTTGCATTCGCCTAGCAGGCGGTTGTAGGGCTTGCTTAAAGCAGATTTTGTTAATGGCCAAGGTAAGATGCTGGCTTCCCAGAGTGGACCCACCAGTGTGTCTTCTCTTGTTCCGTTTTATTTTTCTGTCCTGGCTGTTTGCCTCTTGGAACTGGACTAACTTTAACAGATGTGGAATAATGTCAGGACCTTCTTTTTTGATTGAAGTATATCCATACACACAAAATGTGCACTTTTCAGGTATACAGTTGGGTGGTGCAGAGTGAATCTGCTAATGCCGGCCCACATTCATCACCTAAAGCAGACCTGGCGCCCTTCCCCGTCCCTGCTTCCAGACCCTACAGCTCACTTTCCTTCCTGAAACCTTCGGTAATAGCTATTTTGCTTTCCAACCTGGGATGTCTCTCATTTCTTTTCCTGCCTGAGTGCTCTGCTGGAGTCCCCATGTTTCACCATAGGGATGGTTTCAGCCGCAGGTTTGCTGCAGGAGCCTTTCCTAAGCTGAGAAAACTTCCTTCTCCTTCTAGCTTGCTGGGTTTTTCCATTTACTCATGACAGGGTGTTAGATCCTGTCAAATGCTTTTTTTGTGTCTGTTGAGATGGTCCTGCGCTGTTCGACCTTCCCTCTGTTACTATGTTGCACTACGTGGGGTGACTTCCAGTCCTCGAACCGTCCTTGCATTACCAACATTATTCAGGATGGATGCTTTTTCAGTAGTAGATTATGACATGGCACTGTAGCCCCATCAATACGCTGAACAAATGCAGTCCAAAAAACAGAGAAAGCTACCCATCGACACATTCATACTGATTTGGGGAACAGCTTATTATTGGTTGTTGAGAAGTATTTGAACTTCTCCTTGAGACTCTGGCTCTGTTTTTGTGTCTGCAGCTAACTCTTGTTCATAAACACACACAATGTAACTGATAGACGCAAATGAAAATAATAATAATAATCACAGCCAGCATCTGTTGATCGCTTCTGCTAGCTGCCCTTGTTCTCACATCAGCCAGCGCATTAGTGGTTATTTTACGGTCCTATCGCACTGACCGGGGAGCTGAGTCTCGAAGGACTCTTACATAGACCAAAAACTACACAACATTTGGCCCCCAAGCCCAGGCTCTGACAGACACGTAGGGTTGCCCTCCACATGGATCTGCTCTGACTTGACAGTATTTACAGGAAACATTGCTAGTGAGCCACATGTAAGGTTATGAAGTTTACTTACTAGCTCATGGGTAATTAAAGATTCCAGGTCAGCCAGAGATTCTCTTTGTGGTGTAGAGAAGCACGTTCTTCCTGGTTTCACAGAACTGAATTAGGAATGAAAACATGATTTTTAAAAAAGACGTTCAAAGATCTATGGAATTTTTTAACTCATTAAGGAAAGAAGTCACTTTGAGTTCATGATTTTCATGTTGATTTGACTTTTCCCCAAAAGAATTTGCAAGGACATTTATGACTTTTACGTTATGCACTTTGCACACGTGCATTGGTTAGAATATTTCTGACGGCAAGCCGCAGAAACCAGCCCTAAAGGCTCAGAAAGTGGAGGGAGCTGCTCGCCGGGCTGGAGCCCTGCAGAGGCACACCGAGTCCAACCATGATGTCTCTTGTGTCTTCTGCCTTTCCACGTGTTTGCTCCTTCCCAAGGCTGCCTCCTGAGCCGCGGCCCGTTCCTGACCCATTGCTGGGGCACAGGGACTGGATGACCGCATAAGGCAAGCTCTGGGAACGGGACCGAGTCAACCCTCAGCAGAAGCCCCAGGCCAGAACACCGACATGAAGGGGAGCAGCATCTTCACAGCTCAGGCTCCTGGGTGGTTAGGTGAGTTCCATTTGGGGAGACACACCGTCTCTTCCTCAAGCATCACAATTCAACAACGCCTCTCGTGAGAACACTCTGCGAATTGGCCAGACTGCAAGGAGTGTTCTCTGCTCTCCTTGGTCACTGTTGTCCAAACACCTTGTCTAAACACACTTCTCTCACTTATTCTCCAAACATGTATCTGTTTGCTTGTGAAAATGACTGTATGCCAGGGAATATCTAGGCACGGGGAAATGGGCTAGGGCACGGACACGTCCTGCTCTGGTCAGTGGACGGTCATACACACACACCAGTGCGATGTAGACTGAATGCGGGGATGCGTAAGCATCTGATAGCACGGTGCACAGACCACCTCTGGGGGCACGCAGGGGGACACCCGTTGTAGAGAAAGGCCTTTGGAGACAGACTAACTGTGCATCCCTCTTAGGGGACTTGAAAGTCCTTTGGCCACCCTGCTTCGCCCTCCGCCCCGTGATGTGGAGCACCTCCACCAGACCGTGGCCGAGCAGGATGGACGGGCTGGCGTCCAGAGGCAGCACCGGGAAGCCGAGTCTGAGTGATGACTGCAGGCGGTTGGAGCATCTGTGGACTTTGTCTGTGGCCTCCATCCAGGGGCCTCCAGCCTTGTCTTCACTTGGCTTTCCCCTGGGACCTCACAGTCCGTGCTTGACCAAGAGCCAGTACCCCGATCCCTGTATTTACTTGTCCCCTTCTCGAGCATGAAGGTGCTTAGTCAGACTCGGTCTGGTTTCCTGTGTGGTTCTCGGACTTCACAGTGAGACGGCGGGGAGAGGCGATGTGGGGCGGATGGCGGGGTGTCCGTCCTGCGTCAAAGTGGCCTTCGCCAGCAAGGAGTGTCGACCTAAAGGCTCCTCTGGTGTCCTGGGTGAGGTGGCACGTCCTTCGGAGACAAGTACTAGGCCTTCCCCTCTCCCGTCTTGGGCCAGGGTCAGCCGGCAGCTCTGAATTCATGACATTCCTTCTGTCTCTGCTCTTGGCTCATAATAAGCTGGTGGCTTAGCAGCCTCTTTCTTAAATTGGCTCAGAAGGCAGGCGAGCTTTACAACCCAAACAATCAATTTCAAACTGCTGAACCCAATCAGGCCGGATGGAGAGCGACCCTTAAATTGAGTGTGAAATTGGGAGATGACCCCCCACCCCTCGCAGCGTGTGGGGGACCAGTGCTTCCTCTCCTAAGTGGGGGCCGGGCCGGGGGCGTGGATTCGCAGACGCTTTGCGCCCTCAGCGCCGGGTGCCTGGTCCGGGGCAGGTCCGGGGGGAGTGGGGCTGGTCATCTGTCCCCACAGGCGTGCGCGGGACGTCCAGACTCTTTGACTTTATGTACTTGTAAATGTGCGTTGTGTCTCTCGCAGGGTCTGATTTTAATTTGGGTAATATTCCTGTTAATAATAACATCTAATTACAACATCCATTAAAAGTTAGTAACATTAATTTAACAGGGAGAAAACCTAATAGAGTTCTCAGAGTGATATTGGCATTTTTCCATTAAATTAATGTTACGAACTTTTAACAGGATGTCTTAAATAGGCATCGTTAGTGTTGGGAATATCAAACAAATTAAATTCAGGCCTGTAATATGAGGTGGGAGCCTATTTATGAATCCAAAAAAAGGTGTCTGCTGGGCTCTTTCATCCACTTAAAATACTCGGCAGGAAGCGTGTGAGGCTGTGTAGGCGCCGCAGTATCTGAGGACTTCTGGAAAATTCCACGGGGGAAGGACGTGCTCGTCAGGCAGGAAGGGCCCGGATTGTGTCAGCGTGTCGCCCGGCACCCTGAGAGCCACCTCATCCCCGAGGTTCGTTTCCTGGGTCTCCCTCACTGCCTGGACTGCCGCTTCCCCTCCGATCTCCTGTGGGGCCATCCCTCTGGAGAAATCGTCCCGTGCGGCTGATTTGAAAGCCTGCGGGATGGGATGCGGGAAGTATTGCTGGACTGTGCTGGCCGCAGACCCTGCCGCTCCGAAGGGGGGTGCAGGGGTTGGCCTCCCGCCGCGGCTGGGGAGGCCGTGATCTCGCTCAGGGGCAGGGGGCGCAGAGGCCTGGTCATCCTCGGGGACAGGGGATGAAAGTTTCGATACCTGCATTACCGAGAATTAGGAGCTGATCTTGTCTGGCATTTACAGAGTGCGGAGATCTGTGACCAAGACACGGTTTCCCCGAGACTGTCCCATAAATGCACACGTTACCCACGTGCTTCAGACTCATATGGAAGTTGGGACAAGAGGTGCTGGCGAGAGACACGAGCCGTGACACCGGGAGCAGGCTAGCCCCGGCTCGGGATGGTTTCCAGAACACCCCTTCCCGCCGTCCCTCCTGTGGCTTCTCCTCCTCGCTCAAGATGGGCCCCTGAGGACTCGGGCCGGGAGAACCTGGGGCACTCCCTCCGTGGGACAAGGGCTGCCACCCCCCCCCCGTGACAGTCCTCCCTCCTGTGGGGCCTGTCCCTGCAGGGACAGGAAGGTCGTGCATTCTCGGTTCCGTGAATGAGTGCTGCGCCCGTGCGAGTGCGGGGCGAGCGTCGGAGCTGGACATGTCCGGGGTTAAGTGCGGCCCTAGTTTTCCAGGGCTGGACACTTTTGAGCATGTTAGTTCAACACCCAGAGCCTCAGCTTCCTCATCTGTAAAATGGGGATGGTGACACACTCCCGGGGGTGTTCTGGGGAGTAAAGGTCCGTTGTGCAGGTGACAGTAGGGATGCGTGCGGTGTGGCCTGAGACGCAGAGAAAGGGAATGAAAACTAGCAGCCAGCGGGTGGAGAGCAGAGGCTGTTTGCTCTCTGAGAGGCGTGCCTGCCGCCCGTCCCAGACCTCCCCTGCATCGGGTGGGAGGTGCTAGGGTGACGAACACGTGGCCGGATTGCTCCCCTGCAGGGGTGCCCTCCCTGAGTCGTGAGTGCTCGTGTGGCCTGCCTGCCGAGCACGGGCTGTGTGGACTGGGTTGGCTTGCTTCTTCATGGAGCCATGGCCGCCGCCGGGGCCCATTCCGTCACCGAGGAGCCCGTCACAACCTTGCTCAGGCGTGTTCCCACTGTGAACGCCAGGCAGCGTCCTCATGTGAGGTGGATGAAATGAGTTTTTATGGAAAGCTCATTTTTATATGGCATCTCTATAGCCTTGACAGATTTTCCAGCTTGTTGTTTAAACAGTGTATAAAATGAGGCTCGTGGTGCACAGTCCTGTTCAAAGCAGGACGGGTGAACAGAGAGGCCAGTTTCCTGGGTGGGAGAGTGGAATTCAAGCATCTGCTCTCAACTTGTATCTCGAGCGGATCTGTGGCCGACCTGTTTGCAAGCATTAGAATGCAAGATTTTGATAGGAAAGCATTGCGAGTTCATATTCGTAGTACGGGCTCCGTTCAAGCAATCAGTGTATTAGACCTTTCCTCCGTAGAAAGTCTGCTCTGAGTCCTCTACGGCTGACGCTGCACGGTATTAATTTTCACTGGAAGATAACTGTGCACTAACAGACGTAATTCATCTTCTCTGAAAAAGCCATAACAACTTGTGTCTTGATCATATTTGACTGAGCTCAGTGGAAGCAATTTATGTAAAGAAATCCTGAATTCTTTCCTAAAGCCCTGTGTTTGCCTGTTGATAAGAGCTATGATTTTATATAATATATGTGTTCAGGCACATGAAGCCCACATAAACATGCATTTTATGATGGGACCCATGGATGTTTGCTTATATGTGTGTATCCCAGGCCGAGGAGTCAGTCTGGCTTGACCGACGGAGTCCCCGTCCGGGTCTGGCCCCACCGGCTGCGTGGCGATGGGGGTGCCCACCCCTCTTCAGCCTTCGTGTCCTCATCCATACAGCGGGGGTCAGAATATGCAGGGGGCTCGTCTAAGGATTAGCTTGTGCCTGGCGCTGAAAACTTACTGAAATATGGAAGCTACTATTCTTTCAAATATCAGCTTAAAAGTAGAGAATGAACTGAATAGAGTTCTTAAAGGTTTTCCTAAATCCATGGTTTCATAAAATAGCACACATTATTGCCACAGAAGAGGTGTAGTAATTCCTTTGTTGTTCACACCACAGTTGTTTCCGAGAGACGGAACGTGCGTGGGACGGGTGCCCACGGGGAACGGCCGCGGGGAACGGGTCAGAGTTCTGCAACAGAACGTGATGGTACTGAACAGGGCCCTTGGTCTCACAAGCTAACACCGCAGATGGGTAGGGAAGAATCTCACTTTAAAAGCAGACGTCGCCCCAAATAAAGGGGTGAATCCGGTGTAGGGACAGCATATACAAATGATTTCAGATCCAGGCAGGATTCAGGCAAGAATGGGTAGCTTGGTGTCCTTGTCACTGCATTTGGGTTTTGAGAAAAGGTGTTTTCCCAGCTAGGTTACGAAGTAAGAACACAGACAGGACAAAATGCGAAACAGAGACATTGCCGAAGCCTCTGTCCCGGAACCAGGGTAGGGAGATCTGGACGTTACGTGCGGTGTGTGAAGGAGAGGCGTCCCGTCCGGACACCGGCCCCTGGTCCGAGGCTCACCCACCCTCCCGGAGGGCAGAACAGTCAATCGTGCTAAGCTACTGTTAATTAGTTTGATCTGCTTTAATAACTTTATTCAGAAGGGGTGGGGGGCGGCTTCCCTTTTCCTGTCTCAGAAAGGAGCCCTGCAACCATGGGCACCATGGGGCTGTCAGCCCTGCTCAGGACACCGAAGTGGCCAGGAGTCCTGCTAGCCCGGGCTAACGCCTGTAAACCTTCAATGACGAAGTGACGGGTAAAAGTGCCTCCATCCCGAGTCGGACAGAGGGTCTCTCACGCAAGTTAGACTAGCCGTAAAGTGGAAAAGACCCCATGGGGATTTGTCTCTTTCTGGCGTTCCCCTCAGTCTTCTTCCTGAGGCGGAGCCTCTGACTCTGCTGCACGTCGCTCACTAAAAAGAAGAAAAATTACTCTTTAGCCTCCAGGAATCTAAAATGTAGAACAAACATATAAGTAGAAAATACTTCAAGCTCATTCTGTCAAATGCATTTTGAGCCCCCATTTTTTTTTGTTACATGAAGTTATTCAGTAAGTTGAAGTGTCTGGCCCCCCAGGACGGGACAGCCGGAATGGGGGGGTCGAGGGCCAGGCCCTGGGGTCTGGGCTTGCCCGCCGAGACTGTGGCTTCTCCAGTGAGGTGGGCAGGCTGTTCCGTGGCGGGTGCTGTGCCTCAGCGGGAGGAATCGCTGAGTTATGAAAGCTGTCGCCTCGGACCTCCTGTCTTCCCCCAGTTTCACTATAAGCCTTATTCCCACGGGGACGCTTCTGTTCAAAAGCTGAACCTATGTGTCTATTATCCAAAAACAGGGATCCTTCAAATTTCTCTTCGTACTCAGCTCAGGGGACAGAGGCACCTTATGACACACGCGGGAAAGGAAGGGACCTAGTGACATGGGGACACTCGGAGACACTTCATCAGATAAAATCCTGATGGGGGAGGCTCCAGGGGCGTTTGGACCCCCTGAACTGGGAGGTAAAAAGACTAAAGCGTTAAGTGGCTACGTCAGGTTTCCAGGTGGCTTTGAACAGGTGTCCAGTCTAGGGGTGTGAGTGTCCGTGTGTCTGCACATGGGGATGGATGTGGCCATTCTGTGCGAAGACACAGGAGGCGGGAGGAGAGCTTCACTGTCATGGGAGACGATCCTGGCTCTCCCTTGAGATTCTGGCTGGATCCAATCTCCTTACAAATGCGAGGGATGGCCTGCCTATTAAGACCAAACAAAGGGTGTAGGAGAAATAGCCCGTCTCAATACAGTGCATCGGGTGGAATGTGCGCTTAGCTGAAATGAATTAAGCTGTTAGACAAGGGAGTGATGTATCTGAACACAGCCATTCACTGAAAATCGGCAGCAAACCCCGTCTAAATGCAGGATTCAGTTTACCTGGTGTTTCTTGCCTTCGCTTACCTTCCTGCCTATCTTGGAAAATCTCATTAAACAGTTAAATGTTCTTTTAATTGGTACGTCTCCTGATTTTATCAGGCACAAAGTTTGATGAAGTCCTGAGTTGAGGCTGGCCCGAGGGTGGGGTCCAGAACGTGTCCTGGAAGCACAGACAGGGAAGAAGAAATTCCAGGGTTTTCCAGGGCCTGGTCCCTCGTTTCCATGTGCTCTGTTTCGGAAACCCGGATGGCGGTGGGGGCAGTCATGTGGTTTCGTCAGAGCTCAATGCGTTTTGGCTGTTTGGCTTTTGGAGTGGTGGGACCAGATGCTCAAAGCCAAATCATTGCTTGTTTGGGAGAGAAGCTTCTTCGGAAACCCTACCGTAAATTACAGTATCTACCAAATGCCCCGGAGGTCTAATAGTCCGGGAGCGGCTTCAGAAGGAACCTGGTTTGTAACCCGTGCAAAGGCTAGGTCATGAAGAAGAGGCTCATTAAGTAACTAATTGGCATACGGCAAGCTCCGTAGGAAAGGGACCCTACTGACGCCAAAGGAATTAGGATGGGGTGTACTTTGTAGCTTCTCTGTGGGGAAGACACAAGATGAAGTAGACATGGCCTTTTTTAAGCCAAAACCCATAAAAACAGTATGTTCTGAATTTTCCATTTAGGTCTATCTGAGTAACTTTCCTTTAAAATACATAGAAAAAACGACTACTTACATATCTGTACTTTTGGGATTGGTTATTGGTGTCTGGCTTTTCGTGTCCCCCCTTGGCTAATATTAGCAACATGGTAAACAAAGGGTCACATTTGTTACGACAGTGGCTGCTAGGAGAGCGTTCGGGGTATTGGATGTATCTATAGTAAATTTGTTGTGGTCAAAATGTATTTTAAGTTTACTTTTGTGGGTATCATAACATAGAGCAGGATTTGCTGTGCGCTATAAACAAGAAATTGTGGAATGAATTCTATCCTTTATCTAAATTATGACACAGAAAAGGATAGTAGCCAACCTCATAATTTAATATCCTTTAGGATGCAAAGGTCTGTTTTGTTTAAGGGGTAGGATTCAGGCAATCAGGGCAACATAAAGCACAAATCAGCATTATGCTAGAACAAATACAAATATTTGTGCATTGGCTTGCGTGACCAGGTGTGACAGAGCTTGACTGTTGCTCTGCTTTTAATTAAGAGAGTACCAAATAGAATCATCGTGCTAACCTCAGAGAACAAAAATCCCAATAAAATCTGCCAACCAGCCTGCTTATAACAAAACGATTGATTTTCCTTTAGAATGGTAACGCTATAGATTTTGGTAATATGACTTATTGATTATTGCTCTGGGTGCTTTCAGGGCTATTGATAGGCTGAAGATATACAAAATCCAACACACCGCATGATTTCCTCCACTGTCCGGGAAATTGTGCACATCTGGTTTCTCTCAGCTCTGAAATTCTCATTAGTGAAGGTTTGCAGCGAGTAAATCCTGGTCTTCTAGGAAGTGAGTTAATTAGGGGTTGGTTTTACACTTTTCATTGGTTTCATTGCAATCTTTGCACTTCTGGGATGGCTGTTAGAAATTGCTCCTTCCTTGCTCTGCCTTCTGGAGCCGCGTGGATGGCTGTCCTCTGAGCGGTGGTCTTAGCAAGGTCATCCAGAGCTCACTGGTGTTGGGCGATGGAGACAGGCGTCTAGGAGCCCAGTAAATCAATCACAATTAGCACGGGGCTTGCTTCCTGCCTGTAAAGGCTCGGGAGGGAAAGGTCGGTGGGGAGGACCACAGGGCAATGCTCAGACAGAGTAACCAGTAAGTGTGCGGCTTGGGCCCCTCCGTGCGGCAATCAGGTTTTGAGCTCATTACGGTCAACACAAACATTTCTGGGAGGCCAGCAAGGTTTTGGCAGGAAGGATGGTTGCAGCGAAGTATTTTTGGAATCCCGTAGGTTCAGCCGGCTCTGTGTGCACCGAAACTTGCTTTCCATGATCGCTTGGAGAAAACAGCTGGGCAAAATGAAGTTTGACGACCCGTGGACCCAAACCTTACCATGGCCTCGTCGCTGGAGTCTGGCTGCTTTCGCTTCTTCTTTTCTTCCTCCAGGACAAACGAACTAGCACCACTTCCTCTGTTCTTCTAGCTTGTTTATCCCCCTTGTTCTGTCTTTGTAGCGTCAGCCCCATGATGCCTGGGTCCTTCTCTCCAGATGAACCACAACCGCCATCCTTCCTGGTCTGACTCCAAAGTTACTCCTCCTGGAAGATGCTCTCCTGCACAGGTTGGCTCGGGGTAACCTTCCCTAGGATCTCGGAGTTGAGATTATGCAGCCCACAAGTTTGCTGCCATTTATCTGTTTACAAATGTTAAATTGCTGTTCTCTACCAGACTGATCATTCTTGAGCCCAGGAAACACTGAATGCAGTCCCTTTATGTTTCTCCAGCACTCGGTAAGACACCAAGGGTATCGTGGACCGTCTTCAAATACTGGTTGATTGGTAACATGACTGCTTCCTGGAGTCCAATATTGATATGAAAACTTCATGAAGGTGATGCGGCATCTCGGTGGCTCAGTCGGTGAGGTGTCTACCTTTGGCTCAGGTCATGATCCTGGGGTCCAGGATCAAGCCCCATGTCAGGCTTCCTGCTCGGTGGGGAGCCTGCTTCTCTCTCTCTCTCTGCTGCTCCCCCTGCTTGTGCACTCTCTCTCTCTGTCAAATTAATAATAATAAAAAAAAAAAAACCTCCATGAAGGTGAGACAAAGCTCTGCAGAGAAAACTGCGCTGTTGTGTCTGTGTGTGTAAACCTTGCATCTTGTGTGCGTTGAGCATGCTGTGTCTGAGGGAAGTCAGATGAAGCATTCGGAGCTGATATTGCAGGGTGAGGTGGTCTGTTCATTTTTGTGTGTGTAGAGTGCGCAACCTGCAACGGGAGAAAGCAAATTTAAGAACTGACTTTTCAGGGGTTCTTAGAGTAGCAGAGGCAGTAAAGAAGGCCCTCCCCAGAGAGTGCCAACGAAGGGAGGGAGCGGCCCGGTGAGCGCAGGGAGCTGGAAAAGAAGAACTTATACCGGAATCTTGACCTCAACTTTCTTCTGTTTCTTTCTCCTCCCCTCTTTCTCCTTTAGGAAGCAAACAGGCTTCATTTCCATTTTGAAATATATTAACAAGAGTCAGAAAGAGAGAGCAGGGTCCCCAGTGGCCACTTCTCTCCATCGGAAAGACCCTGTACATCATAGGAAACGTCCCTAATCCCACCAGTTCTTGGTCTGACTCTTCCTTGAAATGCGAGGCTTGTGCCCTGAAATTTAGCCTCAGGTGTTGGCTTGTGTAAGACCAGAGCAGCTTGCAGGTGTCAAAGAGAACATGTCCAGCAGAGAAAAGAAGCCCTGAGGTGAGCCCGGCCGGCGGGCGGTGGATGTGCTACCGGCTTTGCTGTCTTCCGGCCCAGCTCCCTACAAGTGGAAACATGACTGCATATGATGACTCTTCAGGAGGAACAGCACCGGGGTGCACGCCAGGATCATTCCCTGCTGGGTGTGTGCATGGCTGTGTGCATCCATGTTGTCCTCACCTGAGGCCTTGGTGAAGCCTGGCAGCTTTTCAATGTCTGGTGAGGCAGGACTGTTTTTTGGAGGCTGACCCCTTGGCAGACATGAGTTTTAGTTGGAGTGTCCTGGTGTGAATTCACCTTAGTGGGGATTTGCAGTGGGGTTTCCTCTGCCACCCAGGAGAGGGGGGGCCTTTGCCAGTTTACAGAGTTTGATGAGGCCGTGGTAAGCCGCGGGCCCAGCGGGGCTGTGCTGTGTCCAGGTGCTGGCACTGAGGAAAGTGGCGGCTGAGAGACTCCTCCAGACCCATGGGTCAGTGTGCCCTCCCGTGGTCATCGTCCAATAGGCACGCTCCGGAAGGGGCCCAGAGCCCATGGAAGACTGGTCCCAGCGGAGACTGGCCTGTGACTGGAACCTGTGAGTGTTGTGACATTCACTGTTGTCCCCGTGGCCTGGCAGTCAAGGGGACAGCCCCGCGGCTCAGGGAGGACCCTGGGGAGGTTGTGAGGGAGCGGAGCTGCTAGCTTCTGCCATTACGGCTCTTTCCAGCCCATCGGGCACCTTGCTGTGTTTGTTCTGAGCCAACACTGAGTGAGTCAGGGTGGCAGGGAAGGAGGCCCTCCGACTTCCAGCTGTGGCGTTCACGAGTGATGATGGGATCTGTGTATGAGACCAGCACAGCCTGTCCGGCCTTCAACATAGTTCCCTAGAGATCACAGTTGAAGGCACAGCTCCCTGCTCACCATCTTTCTTCCCAACACAAGCCCTTGACTTGCTTTCTTCTCTCTCTGTGCTTCTCACTCCAAACTGGCCCTTCTGTCTGAGAAGACATGTGAGAGACCTTCCTATCCTTGGTATCATCATCATCAGCATCATCAATATTACTGCCTCCCATCCTTTTGGAAACAGACTACATGATCATGGACCAGGAGATGACCACCTACTGCGATCTTCTCAAAGGGCTCTGCCATCATTTTAATGCACTCTCATGACCTGGGTTTTCTTCACTATTCCTACCATCCTAAATAACTGACGAGTGTCACCACCACAGCAACGTCTCAGGCAGACTGTCCTGGGCTCACGAACAGCATACCGTGGCTGGGCATAACCGAGTCTCGCTCTGTACACTGGCTGGTTGCAGAGGGCGAATGCACCATCAGGACGCACTCTCTGGGAAAGCCAAGTCAGCAAGGGTCCCGTGAATCTGGGATGTGCCTCAGCATCTGGGGCTGTGACTCTCCTTTCACCCGAGGTTGGCGTGGCAGGGGTGTGGGGAAGGGTTGATGCTCGCGTGTGCTTGCACAAGTGGACTCACACACAGGAACAAGCCTAGTGAAGTCCTCTAGTGCTGTGTCTGAGCATTTCCTGGGTTAGCATCTTGAGTGTCAAATAATATATTAGATGAGCCCTTTCCTGGAGATTTAGAGGAGAGTTTGCCTCAAAATCTCTTTATGTTTCCACTCTGTAAGTTACAAAAAAAGCAATTCAGGGAGCTTCCATAGGTGTCTGCTTCCATTTCTTTGAGCTCAGGAAATCTCATGAGTCCAAGGCCAACTCAATAAAGCCTAACAAAGCTCCCCACGTGAATTCTGAACGTCAGTTTTGGCCCATGGATGCCGATCAAACCAGAACTCACAAAGGAAGCCAATGGTCATGGGACCACATGAGCTTAAACCGCTGAGTAATTCAATGAACCCCACAAGAACCCACACTTCTGCATTTGCGAAGTGCTGCCAACATGCTCTGTGCTACGTGGAGGGTGACACGGAGCGGACACGGAGAGCTTTAACTTCACCTCCACCGCTGCTGGTTTGGGATGAGCTGCCGTTTGTCAGCCTCTGTCTGCCTTCCTCGGTGGAGTCCCCAGCCACATGCAGATGGCTCTGTGTGATGTTTCCCAGTGCTTGCTGAGGCCAGGTATAGCCCGGGTGGAGTCAGGATCTGGGTAAGTGTACGTGCACATACGGTTACTATCTCGTCTTGATTTGGGGCACCTCTGTGTGTGTGTCGCAAATGCGTGAACGTGTCCCAGTGGCGTAACTTCCATGTTTGGGCCTAAGTAATTGGTAAAACATTTCCATGTCTTCGACCCATAAAATGCGTTATGGCTGTGAGAAGAACGCTGAAGCCTTAAATAGGCTGGTGGTGTTTCCGTGACACACATGCGTGTGGTTTTCCAGCAGATCTTCATCCCGCGGCCCACAGTGGTCCTAGTGACAACCACATGCACCCTAATTTCCATGTGATGAAGTTGCTTTCAGCCTCTATATGCATAAGAATTCACATATGAAATATATTCACAAATGCCGTTGGGTCATTTTGAGTGATTCCTATCAGCTCCCGGGGGCCCACTTCCCAGAGAGCATGCTGTAGCGAGGAAACCCCCAGGACAGACAGTCAGGACGGCTGCCCGAGCTGTTCACACTCTCCTCCATGCTTCTCCCCACTGCAGTGGAGGCCCCTGGGACGGTGAGGGAAAGCTGCAGGGGGTTGAGCAGTTAGTTCGTCAAGGTAGAAATAAGAATATCCCTCACCCCCTCCTCAAAGTCATATCACTGATAAACACGAATGAATACAAGAAAGTAAACCAAGAAGAGTATTTCATAATCACATTTAAAGAAAAAAATCTGACTTTTTGCTGTGTCTTGGCATCTTAAAACTTAGATAGTCTACTGATAAACTTTGACTGCCTGTGTACAAAATAATATTTCAAGCTCTTACTTAACAGAGTAAAGATGTATAGCGCTATTTAGGGTGAAGTTGACAGGGTGCCCATTTCGGATTTGGGGATCGTACCGTGGAGACATGATTTGCTCAGTCTTCGTAAGAGGGCTGTGAGTGTTCCGAAGCACAACGGGGAATGAGCACGCCGCCACTTGCTGGGAAAGCCCTAGAGAAATGAAGAGAGGGGGCTGTCCCCACATAGGATGATGTTCACGCAGCATTTCCATGGATTTCCACGATCGTTTGGAGACAAGTGTATGCAGGAGGGGGGCATGTTGGGCTGTTAACGCTTGACTTGGTAGGAAAAGGAAAATATCACATAGTCGTGTAAGGTGGGGATTTTGAGGATGGTAGAGTCCAAGATCCTATTAGGGTCATCCCTCTAGTACTCCAGCATCATAACACCCAGAAAATACACAATGCAATTTTTCTCCTAATATTTCCACTGCCTTGGCATTCTCTATGACTGATGTGTAGCTACATCCAGTAAAAAGCTTTGAAAGAATACATCTCCTTATTTTATCAGTTTCTCCTCTGTAAATATTCCAGGTTGTAGCCTGAGGAAGCAAAGCCCAACTTTTGAAATGCATGTAAGCCTAGCGACTTCCGGGTCTCATCCCCATCATGGACGTGGCTATTTTGCACTGACCTCTGTGACCCAAGACCTTACCTTTACGAAGCCCCCCCAGCGAGCAAGTCAGGGTCATGAAAGCCCCCCTCTTCCACGTGAGGGGTTTCAGTATCGGCCTCTGTTGCGGCCTGGGCTGAGGAGGGCAGAGCACTCACCAGTCTGGGGCCAGGAAGCGAGCCTGGTCCAACGTCTCTCTGCCCTGAAGACACGGCCCTGCCACCGTCTGAGAGACTCCCTCCAGTTTGCTTACTTTTTTCCTCTTCGTAAAGTTGACAGTGAGACGTGTCCTCTCCATTGCGAGGATGCACGTTGTACAGAGGCAGAGTGTCTTTCAGGAGTGTGCCCGTCTTGGCACCACCACCATGTCCTCCTCTGTCGCCGGATGGTGATGGAGCAGAGAGGCTGCTTCGCCCCGTGCTGACTTGGTAGTTGGCAGCAGTAGAGACGGAGTTCATTGCTTTTGTTTTCTACACTGCTCTGGCGACGGGCTTTGAATATGGCCAAGTGATGTGCGTTTGTTTGTTTGGCAAATGTTTGAATTGCACCCACTGTGGATAAGGCTGTGTTCTAGGTTTTGTGAATTTAAATGAAGGACAGATGGCCCTTACCCTCAAAGAGCTCTCCATCTACGGGAAAGATAAACATAGCGGCATACATGTTGTAAAGAACATTAATGACAGGAGCTGTTTCTGGTGCAGGTGGGAAGGTGGCTTCGGTTGTAGACATACCCACACTTGTGTGGATTTGGGGCATTCCCTGGTGTGGGATGCGGAGACTTTCTGATGACCTACAGGGCAGCTCAAATATCCAAAGTAGAGTTTTGCTTCAGCAGAGCACCTGAGCCACGGTGGACCGCCTGCTCATCAGAGGGTGGGCTTACTGATGCCGTCAACCTACACACGTCTTGCCTGACATCCCAGGAGTTACAGTGGTGAGAAGCCTGTTAAAGGCATTGTTTTAGACTGGGGGTCCTCCAGGACACAAAGTTGATGTGAGCACCAGCTGCTATAGCATTTCCACCCGTAAAACAGGGGAAAGATTGTGAGCCAACATCAGTGTCATCAGTGTGAGAAGCCCTCTCGCCGAGCAAGTTTACCTGTGTCTACCTGGATTCTCCTGGGGCACGGAGTGGGCACACTGAGAGGTTTTCCCTGTCTTCACTCATAAACCGCTCATGAGGCTCCGTATTTATGGCATGTTATTGGTCAACATGACGTTTCCTTCTGAATCTAATATTTGATTTCCTTTTCAGTGGTTTTCTTAATTTTTTATCTTCTACAAAAAAAAAAATGCTCAGGTCTGGACTTCAGTTAAAGCAGTGAGATTTTTCTGTATATTGACTAGTAACTATAATGTGTGGTTGAGGATTGAGATATATTTTCCAATTCTATTTGAAGTTGTTTTTATCACAACATTTCTTAACACCTGAAAGTTTACAATATTTTTCATTGTTTTATTGTCTTTAGGCAGCAAGATGCAAATGTGATATAGCAATGGTGAAATTATTTTTAGCATAATTATTTAAAAAATCTAACCAACCTGCCAATGGGCATTATACTGTAAACTTGCAACTCTGCAGCCGGGGGGTGAGGGCAGAAGTACATTTTCTGTCCGACCCGTCCAAAGCTTAAGTAAGCAACTTAAATGAGTTTAAGTACTACTATGGCTGAAGCATAATTAATTTAAAAATCATATTTAAGTGTTTCTTAGTCTGTGATCTCCTGGCTCATTTAATGTTAAACGAACATCACTAAATCATTTGCTTAGCAATCATTTGAGAGTATGTGGAACACTTTCTAAGTATTTGTGTTTTTATTTCTGTTCTCATTTCTAGACCAGAAGATTCTCTACAGTTGCTCTGATTACGTTATAAACGATCTGAAAGCTCCGTTCACAAAAGCAGATATCTTGCAGAAATGCCAGGATGACTTCTAAGGAGAAGTGAGTGGCTTTGTCAAGTTTGAAACTTCTATTGTGATGCACACACGGAAGTTCTATTTCTCTTTTTCCTTCTCTCTCTTCTTTTGTGTGACACCTACTAATTCTATTTTATGGCAGTTCCTTAAATATGGGTTTTGGCATGATTTCCTCATATTTATACTTGAGAAACGGCAGCAATAAATATAAGAAAGTTAAAACATTTTTATGGGAAAATATATATAGTACTACAATGATGAATTAATGTTACCCTATGCATTTTAATGGTCTTTCTGTTTGAATTCTTTTTCCCTGTGTAAAGTCTCAAATTCTGCAATGCAACCAATGTGGGAAGATCTTATCTCCATTTTTCTAAACTGGAAAACAAGCCAAGTGATTTAATTAGGCATAGAATGAGCTCCTTTTAAAAATTAAGATATATATACGTATATCTTAATATAATATATAAAGCCCTGAAATTTAGCTCCCACGATCATGATGAGTGCTAGGCATTCAAGCCCATTTTACAGATGAGGATGTAGGTTCTGAGAGGTTAAGTCACTTAAATAACAGCCTCCTAGTAAAGGGCATCAGGGATGTGAGTCCGGGTTTGTTGAATCAGAAGCTGGTACTTGTCCCCCTTACTGCTCTGACTTCAGACTGCTTCATGAGAGAGGATGTTGCTTGCACTAGAAAGGATGCAAAGACCTCTGTCTTTGTCTAAAGAAAGAGTGGTAGGGAACGCCTGCAGTGGTATCCTGCACCGCCATTCTTTTCTTCTTCTAATCGTCAGCTCTGAAGGGAACCGCCATCTCTGGTCAGAGATCTCGGAAGACCCATGGTAATATCACTGGTGCGTAGCAACGGCACATCTATAGCTTAGGTCTGCAGCTTTGTCACAATATGGTGTTTCTGGAGTTGTGTAGCAGTGTGTTTCAGATGGAGGTGATCTGTAGGACCCCTGTAGGCTGCGGCCATGGTGGTGAGTGCTGGACACCCATACTGTGCTAGGTTCCACCGTTGGCCAGCAAGGACACTGAAAACCATTGTGGGGATTCCAACAGAGGTAATGCCTTAAACTCTCATGCCCCATGGGTGGTGGCGAAGCTTCCAGGTATCCGAAGGGTCCTGTGTAGTCACACTTAGAAGTCAACTAGAAAAGTAAGCCCATGAGGTGTAGATTAATAGAAGAAAATCATACCTTGCAATCGTGCCTTGGCACAGACAACAGTTTACAAGTGAGTGTTTATTAGAGAGCAGGGCTCAGCAGATGTTTTCTAAAGCCCTTCCAGATTGAGAGCAGGAACCTCAGTTGATGTCCTGCCAGATTCTCAAGGACGCAGTATGTCTACACGGTGTTCAGACAGCCCCACAAAGGGCTGACAGAGCCTGAGCAAGGCACCTTGCTCTGGGACCAGTGGGAGCCAGTTATCATATGGGTGGACAGTTCCTGATACAAAGACTTTGTTCTCACCTAAAGAATGGAGCTTGCGCTTTGAGCATTCCTTTCATCATGGGCAGATTGAACATATTAATAGAATCTACCCTCCAGGGTTGTTATGGAACAAAAAAGATCAGGATACAGAGCCCATACAGGGTTGTCCACGCCAGTCATGCAATGGGTGTTTGCAAGGTTTTTCAGACTCTCATGAAGCAGTCTGAAGTCAGAGCAGTAAGGGGGACAAGTACCATGCCTCCACATCCACACTTCCATCTGATGCCAGAATGCGGAGTATGGTATTCCAGAAGGGCCACCCCAGGAGCAGACACATCTGCCATTTAGTAGAACTTCATGATTGAGAATCTTTTTATTATATTTCAGAAGTTGTGGCAGAACTAACATTGAATGAGAATTTAGCAGATGCCTGATGCCATGTGCGTGCCTTGTGTTGTTGGATTTAACAGGAGGGTCACGCCACATAGTCAGAGTTCTCCTCTGTGGGTAGGAAGATGATGAACCATCCCAGCATGGTCTAGGGGCCCTGCACGCCCGGGTGGGGCTCACCTCTCCCCTTTAGTTCTCTGCCTTCTGCATCTGGTCCTCCGTGAAAGTTTGTTTATTTATGCTGAACCACCTCTGGTTCCCCCATCCGCTTCCTGAAACCCTGCTAAAGCTGTTCCTTAGCTCTAAGAGTATGTGTGTGTGTGTTGGGTGGGGGCACTCCCTAGGGTTCTTAATACACAAGATCAGATCATCTGCAAATAGAGATTGTTTTACTCCTTCCTTTCCAATCTGAATGCCTTTTATTTCTTTCTCCTGCCTCATTTCTCTGCTTAGAACCCCCAGAACAGCATACAACACAAGTGATGTGGGTGCATGTCCTTGCCTTGTTCCTGATCTTAGGTGGAAAGCTTCAGTTTTTTTTTTTTTTTACCATTAATTAGGATGTTAGCTGTGGGTTTTCCATAGGTGACCTTTATCAGGTTGAGGAAGATCCCTTTTATTCCTAGTTTTGCCACGTTTTTATCATGAAAATGTCTTGAATTTGTCAAATGCTATTTCTGCATCTATTAAGATGATCATGTGGTTTTGTCCTTTATAATATGGGGAATTACTTTGATTGATTTTCATATGTTGAACCAACCTTGCATTCCTGGGATAAATCCTGCTTGGGGTTTAATGTTTCCATGTCGCCGGATTTAGTTGGACAGTAATTTTCTTTGGGTGATCCGTCTGTATTCATAATGGATATTGATTGGTCTGTGGTCTTCTTTCTCATGATGTCTTTGGTTTTGGGACCAGGGTAATGCTGGTCCCCTAGAATGAGTTAAGCATTACCTCCTCTTCTGTGCTGTTTGTAAATGACTGGTGTTAATTCTGTAGACATTCACTAAACTCCACCAGTGAAGCCATCTGAACGAGGGCTTTTCTCTGCAGAGAGTTTATTATTGTTATCAGTTCAATCTCTGTATTTATTAGAGCTCCGTTGAGATTTTCAACTTCTTCTGGCATCATTTGTATCTCTCTAGGAATTAATCCATTTCATGTGGGTCATCTAAGTTTTTGGCATGCAATTGTTTACAAGATTCCTTTAATCCTGTGTGTTTCTGTAAGGCAGGCAGTGCCGTTTCCTCTTTCATTCCCGAATTTAGCAATTTAAGTCTTCTTTATTTTCTCAGCCCCTTTCTAAAGATTTGTCAATTTTGTTGACCTTTTCAAAGAATTAGCTTTTTAAAAATTGGCTTTGGTTTTTCTATTGTTATTCTATTCTCTATTTCATTTGTTTCCCTTCTTGTCTTTATTATTTCCTTCCCTCTGTTTGCTTTGGGTTTACTTTATTCTTCTTTTATAGTTTCTCAACATGAACAACTAAATTGCTTTGAGATATTTTGTGTTGCATTTGCACATTTCTGCACATTTCTGGCCATAGCTTTTTTTTGCGTCCCGTAAGTTCTGTCGGTGGTGTTTTCATTTTCATTCATCTTGAAGTGTTTTCTGGTTTCCATTCTGGTTTCTTTTTTGATCCATTGGTTATTTAGGAATGTGTTGTTTCACTTCCCTGTATTGAAAATTTCCCAAATCTCCTGTTTTTGATTTCTAATTTTATTCCATTGTGCTCAGGGAATATGTTTTATATGGTTTCAATACTTTTAGATTAAGTGAGACCTGTTTCATGGCCTGACATTTGGTCTGTCTGGGAAGACATTCCAAATGCAAGTGGGAGGATGTGTATTCTGCAGTTTTTGGGTGGTATGTTCTGTGCGTGTGTGGGGTCTAGTCAGTTCACGGCATTGTTCAGTTCTCCCATTTCCTCGTCAGTCTCTGTCTGGTTGTTACACACACCACTGAAGGATAGGCATTGAGACCTCTGACTACTAGTGTTTAATTGTCCATTTTCCCCTTCAATTCCGTCAGTCTTTGCCTCACACATTTTGGGGTCCTATTGTTAGGTGCATATATGTTTATAATCTTTATGTCTTCTTTATGGATTGACATTTTTATCATTGTAGGATCTCTTTCTTTGTCTCTAGTAACAATACTTATCCTGGAGTCTATTTTGTCTGATATTTGTAGAGCTACTCCAGCTTTTGTTTTTGTTTAACATCTGCATGGTACATCTTTCTTCCTGTCCTGTTTACTTTCAGTTTATCTGTATCTTTGATTTAAAGCGTGTCTCTTATAGACAGCATACAGCTGGGTCCTGGTTTTTTTTTTTTTTTTTTAAGTCCTTCCTGCTAGTCTCTGCCTTTTAATTGGAGTCCTTTATTCATTTACATTTAATTCAGTTACTGATAAGGTTGGATTTATGCATTCCATTTTACAATTCATTTTCTATGTGTCTTGTCTAGCTTAGGTTAATACCAACTTAATTTATTTATGATTAAAATTAAGTTGGTTATTAACTTGAACTAGATTTTTTATCAGTTAAGATGTGAACGATAATCCCTAAGGCAGCCAATAAGAAAATAACTAAAATTTTTTTTAAAGGGAAGGAAATTAAAATGATACACAAGAAAATATTTGGCCCCAAAGCAGGCAGCAAAATAGGAATGTAGGAACACAAATAAAACCTTAAAATACTGATTTAGTTTCAGTTGTATTCAAAAACTTTGCTCCTGGATAACTCCATTCCTTCCCCTTCTTTCATCTTTCCTTTTTCGTACAAAATATGTCTTTACGCAGTGTGCCTACCGGCACATTTCTGGTCACTGCTTTATACAGTTACCTTTTAAATCAGATAGGGGAGGTAAAATGCTACAGACAGAAGCCACACAGACACCCCCAGGGGAGAAGGTGTTCCCACTGGGCAAGCGATGAGTCAGGTCACATAAAGACAGCCTCCCAAGTGGGATAACCACCAGACAGGTCAGACAACAGTAGTTCTCTGGGAAGGAGGCTTTGTGGGGGCTGCACCCCCATGCTGTTTCCCACCGTGATTGCAGGCTGTAGAGCTGGAGGGGGGGCGATGGGCGTAGGGTCAGTTAAAATGCCACCGGGCTCTCTGTTCTTACTGAGATACAGCAGTTTCCCCTGAATAAATGTCTCCTGTTGCTGCAAACCTTTGCTTAATCCCCAGAGTTCTCAAAGAGCTGATTCTGACAACTTTTGCCAGTTTTCTCATTGCTTTTATGGGTGAGAGAAATTTTGGAGGTACTTATGCTGCCGTTTCACTGATGTCAGAGGTCTATGTGGTTTTGGGGTGGCTGACCCCGGCGACCCAGCCTGTGCTGTGAACGTGAGGGTTTGGTTCAGAGGTGGGCCAGAGGCCACATGGCCCGGCCCAGGCAAGCCAGCCAGCCCGGGCTTTGTCAAAACCTTGGGGGAACAGGCACGCTTTCTGCTTACGTTGCCGTGCTGATGAATTGCGAGCCTCCCCGGAATGGAAGAGCACGGCCCACGGAGGAGAGGACACGGCAGAGAGCCCGTCCTGAGGACCCTGAGCCCGGGTCCAGCTGCGCCCAGGTTTTCGGTCGTCTGCATGTCCTGTTCTCCATTGGTGAGTGGCAGAGTGCAGGTACCATTTGGTCTGTGACTTACTTCCTTGAGCCGTTTGCTTTGCTGGGACCCAGCCGCAAAGGAGAACCGGTCAGGCCCCCGCACAGGCCTGTGGAGCTGGTCTGGCTCAGATTCAAACCGGCAAGGTCAGCCTGAGTAGGTGCATTTCTCACGCTAACCTCCTGTGCTCCCAGGTTTATGCTAAAGCAGATTCGGTGAGAATGATTATGTATCAACGTCTGCAACTGTTACTTATCACTTCCATCGCAAATGACAAAAACATTAGCATTTTCATTTACTAATCTTCTTATGGTTTGGGACTTTGGGCACTGATTACCTGAAAGACAAATGTTTTTCTTAACTTCAGATGTCCACGCACATGACGTCCAGCCCAAATGCAAGCTACTGCATTCTAGGTAAATCTTATAGCGAGAATAATAGACCTGCATCCTTGTGCTTTAACTGTATGGAGAATTTTCACTGTGGCAAGACATAGCCCAGGTGGAAATTATGACTTAAATAATTCCTCATAATGTGCTCCAACCACATAACACTTTAGATTATCCTATTAATCTTTCCTCCCTAATGCTTCCTTTGTTTATTTATCTTCTTGTTGGGTTGTTACTTTTACTACCTGACCATGCTGTGTGGCCTCTTGTATAAAGCAGTCGAAAGACTCTAATTTTACAATAAATGGCTAAGAGAATGGATTCTGTGTTCACTTACTTTTAAGTAAACTCTGATTATCTGGATTGACTGCCCCACCAACATCCTTGTGAATGGAGCTCTTTTGTACGAAGTTTATGATACCTCATGTGGAGTAAGGTTATGCTTTAGTGTAACCTGATACCCTTGTGTTAAAAGGCCCAAATTAACCAATTCCTGAAAGCTACACAAGGAATACATTTTCAAATGGTTTGTTGGGCATGAAGAGGGTGTACACGAGTCACTCATGAGTAGGAAGCCTGTGTTTTAGGTCTCACTGCAAATTTACCACAGATCGTCATGAATGCTTATGACCATGCAAATAAGGCACATTTCAGGTGTCTTATAGGTACAGTGAGTCTGCGATTCATAGTCAGGGAATGCTGCAAAATTGAGATGAGCAGACACTGCCTTCACTTGCAAGAATGAGGCTCCATATACCATCATAAATCTTTGGATGACTCTCATGACATTCTGATAGATTCTCTTCAGATCTTTCTTATATAAATTGCTAATTTGAGAAAGTTCATAACTGTTGGATCTTTTTTTTTCATCTTAAAGAGAAATGAGTGTGTTGGCTTCTGTGTTTGATGAGAGCACAGGAATTTCATCGATTGTTCCCTGGGGCACGTCTGTGTCTTGGGTCTGGCGAGCAGGGGTCTGGGGGCAGTGGGGCCAGGTTCCCACAAGCAAAACCCATTCCTGGAAGAACCGTCTGCTCCCTTGAGAGACGACTCACTGAAAAAGTCCCTCCATGGTGGCTGCACCACCTCCCCTCTATCCTTCTTGAGAAGACACACCTGTTTTCCTGCTGAGCCCAGGAGATTAGGGATTTAGGATAAGACGCGTTCACCGAGAGCCTGGTGTTTGCACCACCAAGAGCCCCTCAGACATGTTCTCAGCATGAATATTTAATCTGCTTCATCCACCCTAGTGTGAATATTCCTTTCCATTCAGGGAGCAACACTGAGTTATTGGAATGTCTCTCCGTCTGACACCTGATCCCTGGTCTCTGGGGCTGATGCTCACTGCCCAGCCGGTCAGAGGCGGAGGCCACACAGGTGGGCTCCGTGCACCCAGCCCATCTGTCAAGCACCATGTGCAGGACAAATGAGGAAGGAAGCAACTGTGGCCTGCTCCGGGGTGGACCCGGTCCACTTTGGGAGCTGCCTTTCTAAGTCACTGACTGGTTTTCTTCTACTTTCTTTTCTTTTCTTTCTTTCTTTCTTTCTTTCTTTTTTTTTTTTGTACATCATCATACTATTTATGGAAGTAGAAAGAACTTGAAAAAAATTTTACTTCAAAACTTCAGTCTAGTAAACTGAAATCATGGATAACAAAATGATGCTCCTTATTTTTATTTTCTAAGTCACGATTTACCCCAATTATAAATTAGGGTAATTACATTGAAATTTTCATGAAAATTAAACAGTATTCATCACGGGCTTTACAGAAACCAATTTCTTTACACAAAGTCTTGACCAAATGTTACCTGACTATGCCAGTAAGGAGAATTTTCCTTCAAAGATATTTTTAGGGAAAACTTTTGTTTGTTTGTTTTTCTTTTTAAAATTGGGAAAACTGTAAAACATAAAAGAAATGCAAATATATAGTAAAAATTGCTTATTCAGAGTTAGTTCTAACTGCTCGTATCAAACTTCTCTTTAGGAAAATGTATTCAGTACAATTGAATCAACACACAATTTATTTTTTTATGGTAACAGATTTTTCAAATTGAGTTTTTAAAAAGTACATTTAACTACAAAAGTAAGATTAAATAGATACTTATAAAATATATTTACCCTGAAATGGCTAAGAATATAAAATGTCGATGTCCATGTCAACAGTACATTATACATTACACACATTATTTAAAGGTCATTTTCTTTCCAGTAATAATGTAGATAAAACCACAATATTTATTGCTTGTATCAAGTGCAGGTTAAAATCCAGTTGGCCTCCAAAAACCAATCCTTATGGTAAAGGATTTCTCAATCTGGTCAGGTGAAATAGTACGCTTAACAGGTATGAATACAGTTGCAAAATGTACCAGTTTTCAACAAGCATTCAAGTGTTTATTTCAGATAGCCGTTTACAGTTTGGGGACAGCGCCCTGAGATGTTTGGGCTGGAGACTGAACATATCACTTCTCTGGCTGGTGTCTATTCTACCGCACTGTCTCTGGGGTGCGAGGAATCTGCTAACATCAAACCCTGGGACTAACGCAACACCGTCAGCTACGAGACCAGCAGCTCGCTGGGCAGAACTGTTTATTTATAGGACATTCTGCTGAAACAGCAGTGTCCAGCCAACAAAAGCACCCACCAGAATGAATGGCACAAACCCCATCTTAGTGAGAATCGGTTGCCAGTATAACCACCTTTTCCTTTCTCGTTCAGTCTCATTTAGCCTCTGTTTCATCTGCTGCACCTTCTGAGCTGTGTTAGCCTTTCTGTCCTCTCGAATTCGTTTCCGTAGAACACTTTCGCTGTTCTCTTCCGTAGTACCCTGCATTTTAGAGCATAGTCCTGTATATCTGTCACCTGTCAGTTTTTCTTCTTCTAGGCCTATCCTATTGCCATTGTATTTTTCAGTCATTATTTTGGTTGGTGAATGATCAAAAGCAGGGCATAAGTCTTCCTTAGAAAGTTCTTTCCACCGTTTCTGTATATTTGAATCTCCCTTTATAAATTTTCCTCCTTCTATTATAGTCATATATGAAAATCTGAGTTGATCTGGTGTCTGAATAAGTCCCATTCGATATTTCCTCATATTCAGTAACAGTTGTTTAATGTTAATATCATCTCCTTTTTCCATCAGAACAAGACAGGTATCTACTAGAGAAAAGGCGCCTGACCGCCCAATGCCTGCACTACGGTGGATCACTGCAGGCCCGTGTTCAGGATTCAAGGAACCAGACTCTCTCACTTTAAGTAAGAAATTGAGAAATGAAGCTGGTGATTCAGGGACTCCAAAATCTGGCCAGGTAGTATAATGAAAGTGAGACATTGTTCTGGTTTCACCACTAGTGATATTTTCTAACTGCAGTAGATGTACTGTATCATATGACTTCACATCTTCTGACAAGAACGTCACACGGAATCCTGTTTCTTTAAACAGCATCTCTCGATCATCTTTTGTTGGCCAGTGCTGTGCACATTTAACCGATTCCTTCTCCACAACTCGGTTTAGCATGACAACTGCTTTGGTTTTTTGCTGCCAAACCATGAGCCAGAAATGGCAACCTGTATTAGGAAGTGGGCCCTGTGTTAAGATGTAACTCCTCTGCGCCTCTTCTGTATCAACTAAACTGGCATTTATATAATCATTTTCAGCATTTTGCAGCTGAGCACGACTGCGATCATATGGGCTTACATCTCTGTATCTGTTTCGATTTCTGTCTTCTGGAAACTTGGCCACTCTATGAGGATAGTCATGGGACTCATTGTGAATTTCCAAGTACAGCTGTTGCCAGCGATTCTGAGCATCCAACTCCTCAAACTCCTGTTCGACGGAGGCAGACACGGCGGCGGGAGCGAGCTGGCACGAGGGGAGCCCGCGCCGGCGGAGAGCCTCAGGCCCCGCCTACTTTATTTTATTTCTTAAGATTTTATTTATTTATTTGAGAGAGAGAGAGAGAGAGAGAGAGAGAGAGAGAGCAGGGGGAGGAGCAGAGGGAGAGGGAGAAGCAGGCTCCCCGCAGAGCAGGGGGCTGGATCCCAGGACCCCGAGATCGTGACCTGGGCTCAAGTCAGACACTTAAGTGACTGAGCCATCAGGTGTCCCTTCTCTTCTGTTTTAAAGGAAATGTGAGTCCATAGCCAGCTCCAGCAGCAGCCTGTCCTGGTTCCACTTTTCTTTACAAACCCCTTCTGCCCCACTACGGCCACCATGGCCTGACGTGGTGGTCACTGAGGGAGGGTCTGATGTGTCCATCTGCACAGCCATCCGCCGGGAGAGGGGACGAGAAGCCCCCTAGCTTGTGTGTGCTTCGGATCAGGGCGCACAAGATCGGGTAGCCTGCTTCATCTCTGCGCCCAGCACAGTTCCGAGCAGGCGGGAAGAGCTGCCCCATGAGAAGTTCAGAACGCTTTTCTAAAAACCTCAGAGCTTCCTTCCAGCTCCATGAACGCATCTTCTAGAAAAGACTGTAACCATTCCTAAAATGTTAATCACTCCTGTTGATTTTTGTTATTTAGATGATTATTCTTAGCCTCGCTGAAGAATAGGATGATTTCGTTGGCAGCAGAAAGTAGAATCATTTTGTTTCTCACCGTGGGACGAGTAAAATTGACAACCTCCTCCCTTCCCGCTAAGTCATAATTAGAAATTAGAGCTACATCAGACTGTTCTCGGCAGCTGTAAACTCTGGCAGGAGCATTAACGAACACCTCAAAACTCTGTCAGTTACTGAACTCATGACATTTTTTCAAATAATATAGGCTTACTTCGGCCCCCTGTAAGAGCAATCCAAACAGAATCTGGATCTTTAGATAGTTCTTGAAGTATTTAAGAATTGCCCACTTTTTAGTGGGAAAAAAATTAATCTCGACTTGTTCTTGGAATCTTTCCTTTTGAGGTTGAGACACACTCGGGTTTTTATTCTCAAAGCGAACTGTTTTTACAAAATTGTTACGATGGGTACAAAGGGTAGAGGTGAAATTTTGAACCAGGTCACAGGTGTCTCTGCTGTTTGTAATCATGCGTCCTGCATATGAGCCTGTAACCCGAGCAAATTGGGTCTGCTCACATAAAGCCATGTATGTGGTTGATTTGCACTATTGCCAAAAACGTTCTCACTGTGTATGCAATTTGTCAAAACAATTCTGAGGCTTGCATGAATATTTGGATCATGAATATTCGGATGTTTCCATAAGCTTTTGTTGCTTGATACATGGCATTTGGGTGGAAGTTTAGTTCATTGTGAGTTTTTAAATTATAGGTTTAGTAAAAATTTTAGATTATTTTTCACTAGGAATTATGTGACTGGATGTGGGGCTTTATACAACATGATAAATTTTAAGCAGTTATTTGAAAACTCTCTGAATTCAGTGAAAATAGCCTTTTGGGGACTGATTTAGACAATTATAAAGGAACAATCAACGTCACACGCTGGCTTGTGTTTAGAAGCCGCTTGTGGGAGGCAGGGCAGGGAAGATGTCCACGGGTTGTTCCTGGCCTTTGAGCCACATTCGGGTGTATTTTCCCTTGAGCCATTTGGGTCCTGCGAGGGGTCCACTTGATACGAAAGAACCTCTCTGCTCCTGGGTCCCCTTGATGGCCCTCTCTGATTGCAGGGCCAAGGCAAACTCATGGGTTTCCCCCTTTCTAAGGGCAGCCTGGGGCTGTCTCCTCTGAGCCGATCGCCCCTGGGCCTTTTGTCACACAGCAGGAGTCACGTCTGCAGACGGATGGGATGGTTTCAAGCGTCGTGTGGCCTGGGGGCTCATGGCCGTGACCCTCGTCTGTAACCCCATCCGGGTCAGGCCTGGTTCAGGGGCACAACGGCCCAGGAGCGTGGACGACTCCTGCCCCACGAGGCTCCCTGCCCATGGCAGCACGTGGGCTGGTGGCAGAAGCTGCAGGGACGGACCTCATGGAAGCCACGGCTGTGGCCGGGCGTGTCCTGTGGACCTCCTTCTCCATCCTGAGGGAGCCCCCCCAGCTTCGGTGCTGCAGGAGGCCCCGGCAGGAAGTGCTGTGTTTGGAGGGAGTTGCAACATGCCGGCACATTCCAGACACTGAGGGTGTCCGTGATGCTGTGGAGGGAGCTGGTCACAACGTGCCGCTCAGCGTGGAGGCCTGGGTCCGCCTGCATGAGAAGGGGCCAGGGAGCGAGGATGGGGTGTGCGATGGAAGGCCCCTCAGCGCGGGGGGCGTGGCAGGGCTTGCCGTTGGCCCTGAAGTCCGCGAAGACAGCAGGACCGCCCGTGATAGCTGCAATCCCTTCCGGAAGCCCGAGTTCTCTGTTTGTGTTGCAAGGCGGGAAACTGAGGCCCTGGGCCCCCATGCACCCTGTGTCCGAGCAGACCTTCGCTGCAGACAGTGCAGACCTGGGAAGGGCCCCTTTCCCCAAAGCTGCGAGCCAGGGATGGGGGTCTGGATCCCGGCTCTGGGTAGGAGCACCTGTGCGGCAGTTACCCAGTGCAGCCCTCTGCTCAGGCTACCGCCTCCACCCTGGCCTTGTCGGTGGAAGGGGGCCTAGCCGGAGGCCTCGGGGGGCCAGGGAGGCGGGCGTGGTCTCCCCGCCACCAGACTGCCGCTGCTTCGGGGAAGATACCACATTTAGTCATTTGTCGCAATGACACGCGTCCCGATGACACGGGGTGCCCGTGAATGCTGCCAACAGCCCTACTGGGGCCGGGCGCCCGCGCAAGCCGCAGCCCACCCACCCAGAACAGGAACATCTACACCTGATGGGGGAACCTCACTTGCACATGATTGATCCGCTCGTAACAAAGCTAATAATTACACGGCTCTTCATTTCCATCCGTCTTTGTAACATGAAATTTCCCTCAGTGTGAGCGGCCTGGGCCTGCGGGGGTAAATTGGAGAGCAGAATGGCTAACCGGCAGGTGCTGCGTCGATCTCCCCCCCCCCGCCCCCGCCCCCGCAGGTACTTCCTGAAGACAAACAGCCGCGCTTGCGCTCCGTTTCAGATGTTTGGTTTCATTTTGATGTATTTTGAAAATCCACTCACTTTTAGGAAATCTTAATGTTTGAAATTACTTTTATACCCTCAGTCCCGTACATATTTTCCCACATAACATTGTCAGACCTGGAGTCTACCTTAGGTTATGGCTTTATTTCAGGAGACCTAAGAGCATGTCAACACGGAAGTGCTAACCTGAGTAGTAACGATGGCGGGTCCCTGGTCAGTCAGTGTTCTTCTTCACCTTCTTCCTCCGGCCCTTGGTGTCTCAAAATAGCTACCGTGTCACAAACAATTTGAAACCCAACCCCTTCTAAAGAGAGAAAGGCCTTGTAACAGAGCGGTCTCATTTCTAAGACTAATACAAGTGTCTTCTAATTCATGTATTCAAAAGGGATTTTACTGCCCCATAAGAAAGGCTGAGAAAGGAGCGCTCGGTCCTGGTGCTGGGATTTGGTGGGGTCTGGTGAGGTTTGATGGGGTCTGGCGGGGTCTGGTGGGGTTTGGTGGAGTTTAGTGGGATTTGGTGAAGGTTTGGTGGAGTTTGGTGAGGTTTGGTGAGGGATTTGATGGGGATTGATGGAGTTTGGTGGGGTTTGGTGAGGTTTGTTGAGGTTTGGTGAGATTCGATGGCATTTGATGGAGTTTGGTAGGGTTTGGTGAGGTTTGGTGAGGTTTGGTGGGGTTTGGTGGGGTTTGATGGAGTTTGGTAGACACATGCAGACTCACACTCACAACTCTCTCACACACTGACATGCACACACTGACATACACGTCCCCACTCCCCAGACTATTGGGAGTCCCCAGTGTTTCCCCCCAGCCCTTGACAATTAGTGTCCTGAAGTGCCTGCTAAACATCAACGTACAGCTTCCAGGGTCTCTGAACCTGCGAGTCTAGACGGGGCCCGGGCACACACCTTGATAAAATAACCCAGGGGAGGAGGTGTAGGCGACACTGGCCTCCAAATCTCCTCTGGCTGGAGCTGGCCCAGCCACTCCAGGAGGCCCCTTGGTCCCTGCGGCTGGATGGCTTCCCTCCCAGCCACTCCTCACACCTGCCATCGGCTGGGTTTGCATGTTTTGCTGCAGGAGTTGCTTTCACGCCTGCGTCTCCCAGTAGGCTACCAGCCAAGCAAGGGCCGGGTCCATAGACAGACGATTGTCGAGTGGCAGCGTGACTGTCTCAGCAGGAGTGGGGCCATGGAGAGGCTATTTCAACCCTTCTCGTGTCTTCACCCTCAACACCTGAGCACTGGGAAGTCTGCCATTCTTCCAGCCTCTCGTGTGTGGGCCTGGCAGCGCTGTGTGACCTCCGAGGGGGTGCTGGTTGCCTGCTCTCTGGGCTTCTCAGGTCCCATCTCTTGGCCGCACACCTCCTCAGTTTAGAAACCTCCCACACCTCGCAGGGGCTGGGAGAATGGAGGATCTTCCAGGAACCCTCCCTCTGATTCATCTTCCTCCTGCTTCTGTGAGCTGGGTCCACTCTGCATCTTCGTGCTGCACATCTTGAGTAGAATATCCCTCTCTCAGAGAAAAAGGACTTGCCTTTCAGAGCAAAAGCGCCACCTGTCCTGTGCGGTGGGACAGACTGCATCCTCTGTACACCGTCCTCCTTGGCTTATGTGCCAGGGACAACATTCCCCACATCCTGCCTCCTGCTTTCGAATTTGTGTTTCATTCTTAGTCCTCTGTCATGACAATTAGGTGTCTCTTAACCTCTCGAAAATCGGGAGAACAACATTGCCTTTTGAATTTAAATGTGCACATTGATTCATGATTGATCATCAGATCCAAGATTTGCAAAGACAGCTTAAAGAAACAGGATGGCTCCCAAGTGAGCAAAACTGAGCTGGAAGCAGATGGAAGGCATTTGCTTAGTTTAGGAAAGACTGTCTAATTAAGGGGGGATTGGTCAGCTTGGAAAATGAGGCAGGAAGAAGTGGTTCTGTCAGGGGCAGGCGTTCGTCTTCCTTCACAGTGTGCGTGCGCACTGCCTGGGGGTCCTCACCACCTCCAGGCCACACAGCTCAGTGAGGGACCCCAGTGGACCCGGTTCTCGCCGAGTCGGCTTGTGTTCTATCGCTGTCTCTCCATGCACCTTGCAGCTTCCCCTCCACCATGACGTGACTTTGTCAGATTACTCATCCATCTGATTGGCCATCCAGGGCATGTCATCTGTTTGCTAAAACGACCCGCACTCGCCCATTTTGTTCTTGCTCGCCCCTCGGCCTCTTCTCCTGTGAGCTCTGGGTCCAGTTCTAGCTGCTCTCACCCTTGGCATTCAGTTATGGAACTGAAGTCCGAGCTGTCATCTGCGGTGGACAGCAGAGAGTCATCCTCCTATGTCCACCGAGTTGCCCCTGCTCCCACGGAGCCCATCAGGTAAAGGCAGCGAAACTTCTCTTCTACCCAGCTCTTGCTTCTTTCTCGGCGCCTCGTCTGGGGGGGCTGGCCTTAAAACCGACAGGGCACAAAGCTCCAGGTGGTGCTGGAGGCATGGGGGTCCGCCTGTGCCAGGGAAGCTCAGGAGAGTCTGTGGAGGGACACCTTGGGGCCAACTGAGTGCGGAGGTGTCACTGTGTGTGCATGAGACAGTGGCCCCAGTGGGGAAGGTGAACCGGGGGAGTGAGACATGAATGTGGTCTCGAAAGAGATGACCTTGGCAAGTGGACAGGAAAGACGGATGAGGAACATGTGCAGAGCTGAGCAGAAGCCAGCAGGAGACGGAGGGCACTCCGAAGAGCGGTTTGAAAATGCACAGGAACCGAAAGCCGCTTGGTCGGCACATAAGGAAGCTTCCACCACGGCACCGGTTCTTCCTGGACGCCGTGGACTTCTTTCATGACGGTGAAAACGGAGCCAAATGCTCATCTCTCGTTATGGACTTTCAGGTATTGGGCAAAATCCCTGTGAAACAAATCACAGGAAATTCTCTGCTGAAAAGAAATCAGCGACGGATGTTAAGTGATAAGAACCTCTTGTTCACGCTCCCTCTGAATTACACGTCCAGACTTGGAACCACAAAGAGAAAACATCCTAACTTAGATATAAAATAGAGTTTACGTATGGAAGGGGGATAAAGCCTGGGTCCGGAATGGCAATGTTTACCGAGCATCAACTATCTGCAGGACATTTGTGGGTGTTCCTTAGGTTTAGAAAGCACGTTTTCATGGATTACTTCAGTTTGGGGATTATTACCCGTTTGCATGGAGGAAAAAGCCTCCTAAAGCGCTCTGGTTGGATGTTCCTCTGTTATTTGAAATTCATCATGTCCAACAGCCGGAGCAGGACTCTCTCCCGAAGTTGGCTCTCACGGCCGAGCAAGACAGAGCCAGCCCGTGACTCGTGGAGGGACGGCATCTGTAAAGAGTTACATGGAGACAGAGTGTATTGTGGAGTGAGACGGAGTGAGAACGTGTGTTTACTCCCTACCTTAAAGGTATTATGCTTGGTAATGTTTTCATTATTATTATTATGAAATCAATTAATCAGTATTAATTTTGAATCTCAGCCAATACAGTATTTAAATTCCAAAATAGAGATCTTCTTGCAGCAAATGACATAGAAACGATCACTAGGAATCTCGTAGAAACAGAGAGAGACAATATGCCTGACATCGGGTAAAGTCCCAGCAATCCAACGAACTAAGTAAAAGTCTGGTTTAACTAAGGCCCAGAGGGTGTGTGTTTAATCCATATTAGGCACTAGCTGTATGCTTGGAGCTGTACTTGTAACTGTTACTTGGACCAGACTCTGTATTGGGTGGGCAACTCCAGTTTCAATGCAGGGAAAGTGAACTTGGGTCTTCCAAGGATTCTCCAACACTTGCCATGGAAGGAGCCTGGTAGAGTGGGTTCCCTGCCCGGCGCCGGGTGGTTGGCCTCGCCAGGAGCCCTGCTGGGAGAACGCACATGGCCTTGTGTGCGTATTCCTCACCCCAAAGACAATGGGATGGGAGAGTGAGCTTAGTTCTTCAGGTTCCACACGCAAGAAGTCCTTCTCTCTAGAACTTTACAGCTAAGCAGAAATTGCAAGCTGGCATTTCTCCCACGTGGGACACCCTCATGAGTGTTTTGCAAGTCCAGAGGCAGCCAGGCAGCCAGTGAGGCAGGTGACAGACGCAGGGAGCGCACACTTTCGGCCGTGTGCTCTTGGAAAAGACTAGCTCGGCTCTTCTGAGGAAGTTCAGTAAACGCTAGCCACTCTCGGGGATTTTATTGTGAACCCGTCGACCCACCCTGTTCTGGAGCCTGACTTCACCCCATTCATGGCCCTCCACTCTGAGTTTACCTGAGCCTGATGGGAATTGATTCCAAGGGCTCTAAAATTAGCTCCGTACATGGTTACAATTGTTCCAGTGTCTCGGCGGTCGCTGCCGTGGCCGGGCTGTGCCTCCGGCCATTGCAAAGGTGCGCCCCCCATGCGGGCCCTGGAGCCCGAGTTAAGCCTGCCCCCGAGTGTCGCCTGCAGAGCTGGCTTCCTGGGGAGTGGAGCTGAGTCCCGGGGCTACGGGCTGGGGATGGCGCAGACAAGGCTGCGCTGTTGCCGATGTTTGGACACTTGGTGTCACTTAACTCACTGGCGGGTGCTGCAGCTAGATAACCTTGCAGCATCAGAAGGTCACCGTTTCCTGGCCGGGCTCCGCAGTGCAAGGCACAGAAACTTCGGGCATCTGGGACGCCGCAGTCCTGACAGGGCTGGCTGCTGCCTCCCCGCCCTTGGCTCCCTGCACTTGGGGATGCCGACAATCGGCATGTCATCTGGGACATGCTGTTGCTGACGGTCAAACGCACACCTGAGTTTGTGTAGAGCTTTTCCTCTCCTGAGGTAGAGTCTACACCACCCAACAGAGACAGTAATTATCCGGGAAGCTGCCTTCCACTTTCTCCTTGGTAGCTGGGAGGTGACCTCCGAGCGTGTGGGCTGTGCCTCTGCGCGCACCATTCTGGGCAGGCCGTGGCCGTGGAACAACTGGTTGTTGGAGTGAATTGACCGGCCCGCGTGGACGCAGCCACCTTGTGGCTAAAAGAACCCGATATCCCCAGAAATCTCATGGGTATCCTTTGTGGGCAGCCAGAAAGAGTGGTCTGAGTTCCACGGAGCTGTTCCAGGCTGTGGGCTCTGTCCTCAGTGCCGTCCCCACTCTCTCCCTCAGATGCCCGGCTGTGAAGTGGCCCAAGCGTGGGCGGCCACAGAGCTCTGAGGACTGGCTGCTGGCTGGGAACCCAGCAGACAGAGCCTGCGCGGACCTGCCCGAAGCCCACGTCCAGCCCCGGAGCCTGGCCCCCGGCAGCCTGCTGTGCCGTCGGCCGTCGTGGCCTGGGGCCACGTCCTGCGCTCCCAGCCTCCGTTCCCTCCTGCTGCTCAGCCAGTCACCAAGGGACCTAAAGGCAGAAAAGACAACAATTTGCACAAGGGATCCTGGCCACAGCGGTGAGCAGGCCTGTGTTGGCGCTGGGCAGAGACGAGTGGCTCATCAGATGGAGAGTGGGAAGAGAAAGCATGGGCGTTTCTGTGTTTCTACTCTTCAATTTTCCACGAATATGGTAGAATTTCATGCAATTTTGTGCTTTTGAAACATGTAATTTCTGCCTAAGATATTATGCAAATAGAGATTTCTGCGGCAGTTGACAAGCTTCATGGTCCCCCTCCCCCCTTCTGAGTGGCCTCCCTGTCTTGTCCTGGTCCTTCTGGGTTTCACTGTGGCCGTGTCTTCCTTCCTCAGCCCTGCCTCCTCCCCTCCGCTCCCGCCTTCTCATGGGCCCCCCGCGCCTGCCTCCTGGGGTCTCACCAGCTGCGGGGGCCGCCAGGACGAGTCGCTGTGGAGCTGCCATGCTGGGCGGTTGACACTGTGTTGTCCACTGAACCGCCTATGCTTCTTCCCGATGAAGTGGAACTTCTAACAACTAGCTGATCATACATTCGATGCGTCTAGCATGGCGTTATCACAAGCTCGCCTGCCACGGGGTCTCTGGTCATCCCACGGCTTCCTGGTGCTGCCGCGGCGCACGGACCACGTGCATGTGTCCGCCGTGCCATATGGCTGCACCACCCACGGGTGCACTGGCGGAGGGAGAGTCCACGAAGCCTCTTATACTCGGCAAGCACAGTCCGCGGCTCAGGGAGGGGCGGGGGGAGCTCAGGACAGAGGGCAGGGGTGACGCCCCAGTCAGACACAGAAGTACCATCCCAGCTGCTCCGTGGCAGTGACCCAGAGCACGCCTGTCGCTGGGCCCTGAGCTCTGGGCCTCGTGCTTCAGGGTGCGCCAAGGGGGGATGCCAAGGCCCCCGCCCCTCTCCCCACTTCTCTGTGCCGCTCCTAGCCCTGCTCCCCATCATCCCTCAGAGCCCTTGAGTCCTCACATCTTCTCCAGAAGCAAGTCGCTTGCTGAGCATCCTCACAGGTGCCTGTTTGGGGGTCTTGGAAATGGCATGAAGAGGGGGCAGACAAGACACCTCCCTTGAAGTCTGTCTACAAGGCGCTCTCCTGCCCTGCGAGCCTCCTGGATCTGCTGTGGCAGATTTGCACCATGTCCGTGGCCTACTGCCGTGTGAGCTCATGGCTTCACACGGCTATAGTTCAGAGGTCTCCGGGGGGGTCCCAGGTCACAGTGAGGGTGTCTGCAGGCTGGTTCCTTCTGGATGCTCCCGGGCAGATCCGCTCCTCAGCTCCGGGCTCTGGGGGATGCCCCTTTCCTCACCTCGTGCCCCTCCATCCTCACAACCAGCAACGGTGGGTCGTTTCTTACGTGGCGTCTCTCTGACTGACTCCGTCCTTCCTTCCTCTTCACACTGAGGGACCCTTGCACTATGTTGACCACCCACCCTGATAATCCAGGATAATCTCCTATTTTAAGGTCATCTGATTAGCATGCTTAATTCCATCTGCAGCCCTAATCCCCCATGCGTTTCGCAGGTTCACGGGTTACGACGTGGACATTTTGGGAGCCAACATTCTGCAAGGTTGCTCAAAGCAGACAGGCTTTCTGTGGTGTGACCGACGGGGCTTATTCTTCCCTAGCTCTCCCCTTCTGGGCGTGGTTAGTGGGGGCAGAGGAAGGGAGCATTTGTAGAGCACCAAATTATCATTTAGATCTTGACATTTTATGCATATTTTTAAATGAGAGTCACACTCCACAAGGACATTTTATAAATTTTGCTACATGAAGAATGGGGTCACTGAGATTAAGGAGTTAGTGTGAGTTCCCCCAACTAGCGGGGGCTAGAACTGGGTCTACTAGAGTTGCTCTGACCTGGGGTCTGCACAACTCCCATTTAGGAATACTTGCACCTGACCAGGGATATAAAACTGGAGCCGGTGCAGAGGATGAGTCTGTGGAGGTGGCACGCTGGTGGTAACTTCCTGTGGGGACCTGCAAAGCAGAGGAGAGCCAGCCACCACCAGCGTGCCACCCTCACAGACTCATCCTCTGCATTGGCTCTCCTCTGCCTTGCCCTGCTAGCTGCCACCTTGCCTTTGGGTTGAAGGGAACATGGAGGACCCACCATTCAGCTCTCACTGAGCATTCCTTTCCAATTTCCTAGAATCCATGTTTTAAAGTCTAGTTGGAAATTATTTCAAGGGAGGATACTAGCTAACATGACTGAATTCAAGGGGCTTGCTCGGTGCCCCACATGCAGGAGCTTATTCATTGCTTGCTGCAAATATGCAAGAAAAGGCGTCAGACCCTCTTTGCTGATAAGGATACTGGCTAAGGGGGTGAGTGATTTGCCTAAGCTAGTCAGCGACAAAGCAGAATCCCGTCCCCACAGCCAGGCTCCCATCGGTGATGCCTCTGCCTCTTCACCTGTTGAGGGGTTTTCCTGGCAGCAAACCCCCCTCCCTGAACAGATGCATGCCCCTCGCTGGGCTGTTTGCCAGGGAAGTTACTGTACATGCTCGCAATCTCTCCCCAACAAGAGAAAACATCATTTGTTCTAAAAAACATGCATGATTTCCAGTAGCCACTGTAGCTACATTTTGGAGAACACCTCATGAAAACGACAGTAGAAGTCCCATCTCTGGTAGGTAAACACCACTGGTTAGGAACTTAGACTGTCTGTGGCTTTGGAAGCAAGAAAATGAAAATCTTAAGAGTACCCCAAACACCATTTCTGCCACAACGACAATCTTTTCCTCCACACAGTCTTCTGGGGCATGGCTAGCAAGGTGATGGGGTTCTTCCCATTCTGTGCTTCTGTCCTTCCTTCACGCAGAACGCCGTTGACAAGCATGGTCAAAGTGGGCCGCAGAGTGGGGACGGTCGGCATATGAGGATGGACAGAGAGAGGTGAGGGGGTAGGCAGTTAACAAATGATACGTGAGGCTCCAAATAACTAAAATTTAGTTCGATGTATTTCTATTCCCATATTATTGTCATGACATCTAATACTGTTCACTAAATGCTCAACCCTTTTGAAGCAAAAATAGCATGGTAAGTTAATATTAGCTTTTCAAATAGTAAATAGATCTTCTAGTAATTGTTTTTAATAATGTCACAGTTTTTCTTTGCATATAGTTAGTTGTAGGTCTTGATTTTCCATGTGCAGACTAGTGAAAAAAAGAGCAGAAGCATTAATCTCAAATTCACAATTTGAGTTAATTGCAAAAACGACTGGTTTGTTGAATTTGTTTTGCATAAAATATCCACCACAAGCTCTCTTCTGGGAGGCCATCCCCGGAGGAGACAGGCCAGGGACTTCGTGCTGGCATGCTGGCCCCCAGTCAGGGTGACTGTCACAGGGTACCGGGGGCCACCTGGCCCACGGCAAGCCCATTCCCCTGTCATTGTCCCCCTGGAACATGGACAGCCTGCAAGCTGACTTCATGCACAGACTAGTCATTTACTGGGAAAAAAAGTCCCCACTGAGGGGCAGAAGCATTTCAGAGAAATCTGTTCATTCTGAACAGATACTAGCTATTGTTTTATGTTGAATGGAATACAAACTTCTTTTAATCTTCAGTGTGGTTGTCAGACTTTCATAAATACTGGCCTTGCTGCTCATCAGATGGGAAGGTGTGAATGTGGTGTTTTGCAGAGCATGGTTTTTGAAGATTGGGTTGATTAATGGCACAAAAAAAATGAAGACAATTAATTGCTTCACATGCTTCTGACACTTAGATGCTCCTGCTACTCCAAGTTAGGCTATCATTTTTCCTGTGATGCGTTGCCTGGAACAGGTGTCTTCAGACTTCCAGCGTACTATCTGCTTGTTGATCGCCATCCACGATGTGCAGAGGTCCACATGCTCAAGCCACCAAGCTCAGTCTGATGGTGGGAGAAGCTGATGCCCGCACGTCTAAGGGCGAGGAAGGCGGGCGGGACACATCATCAGCGCAGAGGATCCTGGACTCAGCGGTGGGTTCGACAAGGGACTATCACCACCATGAGAAGCCATAAGTGGAGAAAAATGATCCCTAAGGGATTTGCATAAGGCATACACATGGTTGTTAATAAAAGCACAGCTCCTGTGATGGTGAAGGACACAAAGCAAAATGGAGTGAAACCCTGTTTTGGGAGAGCCTGTTAGCCTGTCCTTTCTTTAGCGGGTGACTTCCTGCAGATTGACCAGACTGTTGCCGTCCAGATGCTTCACCCACGTCAGGACACTCAGAGTTCCCAGGAACCACATTAGCTTAGGTCTACCCTGCGGCGACTCTTCCCAATTATCAGTGCACTGATGAGGTCAGGCCCTCCGGGCAGTGGGGCTACCTTGCTGGGACTCAAACGTCGCACCCGGTCCAGCAGACGCGGTTTGAAAACTCAGAGCCTTCGTTGCCAAATACCGAGCTTTGACTGAGTTCTTGGAGTGTTCCTGGTCTGGAGTAAACGTTGATGACGTGGACATTGGAAGCTCTTCAAGAAACTGAAGCTACTGGAGATTTTGAAACCATGTAACACGATGGAAGCAAGGCCACATCCACACAATGCTTCACCGTGAGGCCTGAAACCATGACCTCAGAGGACGCTCTCCTGGTAACCCGTGTGAGTCACCACAACCTGAGAAGTGAATGCCAAGTGCCCAGGACATTGGGTGGAATATGTTTGGTGATGTTCTAGTTCTTGATTTTTCTAACACGAAATATCATCCAGACTATAGCAAAATATACTTTTGAAATCTGACATCACTTTATCATATTTTAATAGTTTTTATAATTTATAATTTTTATAATCACTTAATAATTGTATTTCAGAACTTAATCACTCATCTTTGTTTTTTTTAGAGTTACTTTCTTTCCTTCAGACCTCTCTAGTGCTTCCCCTCATTAGGGCCTTGACTCCAGAGGCCGATGGGCATCGTCTTAAAGACCCAACCGCAAGCAAGGCAGGGCTGTTGTTGAAACTGGTAAAACTATGAACTTATCTAGCTTTTATTTTCAACAAAAAATAAAAACTGTATGCAAATCACAACTGTATCAAACAATTCTTGATAGTCAAATGTTAAAAAGTATCTATATAAAATTTGGTTCTATCTTACAAAAAAGACTTAATCATATATTTGTACCTTTATCGACTTTGACATTTCTCTCTTTACCTCCCTGAAAATTTTAAACCTAGTCAAAACTCTGCTTTATGTTTTATAGAAATACACAGTTGTTAGGTTTCATTATGTTAAAATCTTTATGACTCATCCACCAAATGGAATTTTATAATAAAAGCCTATAACACATAGTTATTTAATCAATTATAGCTTAATGATTGTGGTTTTAATTTGCAAACTACAAAAAATGCTGTATCTTGGAAACTTTTAATTTTGAGATAATTGTGCAGTTGTAAGAAATCCTACAGAGAGGTTCCATGTGCCCTGTGCGCAGTTACCCCTGAGGACGCATCTCATGCAATTACAGAGCAGCCCCGCGACCTGGACAGTTCTCGCTGGGTCCCACCCGTTTTGCACACGCACGTGTGTGTGTGTGTGTGTGTGTGTGTGTGTTCGGTCCCTCACAGTTTTACCAGGTCTGTACGTGTGTGTCACCAGCACCATAACTGAGAACAGAATGTCCCCATCCAGAGGACCCTTCCCACTGCAGCTCAGCTCCTTGCACATGACCTGCCTCTAATCTTTTATGCATCTTTACAATCTCCTCATTTCAAAATGGCTTACACGGGGAATCATACCGTATGACTGCTTGGACTCTGGCTTTTTTCTTGTAGCACGATTCCCTTGCGATCCACCCATGTGTGTGTATCCAGAGCAGTTCTGGTTTCTGTGAGGTAGGGCTCCATGGCCTGGATGGGCCACCATCTACTTAACCATTCACCCTTTCAGGGACATTTTGGGTTGTTTCCAGTTTTTGGCTTAGAAATGAAGCTGCTATGAACACTTAGGTACAGATTTTTGTGTGAATGTAAGTTGTCATTTCTCTGGGGATAAATGCCCATGAGGGCCATTGCTGGGTCATAGGGAAGTCTAGTTTTAGATTTTTGAGAAACTGCCAAATTTACGTTCCCCCCAGCAATCTTTGAGCGATCCAGTTTCTTCACATCCTCACTGCATTGATGTTGTTTGTGCAAGCCTTTCTAACGTGTGTGCAGTGAGATCTCCCTGCCGGCCGCACATCTTTTCACGCGCTTGCTTGCTATCTGTATGTCCTCTTCAGTAAGATGTCTTCTCCTGTCTTTTGCGCAGTTTCTAATTGGTCATTTGGTTTTTTCCACTATTAGGTTTTGAAAACTTCACCATCCATTCCTTAGACCAACATCACAATTTCTTCTTAAAAGACAAAATGAAATAGTGTTTTTTTTTTTATAGTGGTCTTGATGAAGTCCCTACCCATTGACTCTGAGATGAACGGACAAGTAGTCCCCACCCTTTTCCCTGGAAACGTGGTTGTGAAAAAGTCCTAACAAAATTCTTTCCAAATCATCAGTTGCTCGACACTTTGATAACCTCCATCTGGGTAAGAGACATAAGAGTCATATAAGCGAGTCTCAAAATCTCCTTTGAAAATTTCTGCTGAGTGGTCTGGTATCTCTCATATCCTGGTGTTCCTGTGGAATTTTCCAGTTAGGATCTTGGAACATTGAATTTCTTTTCAGAACACTCTAAAATGTTTTCCCAGCCTCTTTTCTTTTTTTTTTCTTTTCTTACTTTATGCAGTAATCTTATCCAACTCTGGAGTTCTAATCAAATGTACATCTTTATTTTCAACTCTGAACTTAAAAAAAATTGCTTAACTGGACACCTTTAAACAGAGCTTACACTCTCCCTCTCAAACTGCCATTGCTCACACATACACACATGCACACATGCATACTCACACACACATGCACACAGTCATAATTACATGCATATACATGCACACATGTGCACATATACATGCACACATGTACATACTCACCAAACTTGCTTCTCCTCTGGTTTTTCTATCTGGATGAATGGCACCTCCATTCACTGTGGGATCAAAGCCAGGAGCCCGTGGTTCTTGACTTACCACCTTTTGCTACTCCCCACTTGTAAATGATGGGTATGTTCTGCTACTAAATCTCTTTCAGTCTTGTCCCTTCCTCCTCATTCTCTTTTCCTCATCATTGTTATTTTTTACTTACTCACTGAGCCATTATAAGATTGTTTACAACTTGTTTCTCTGGCTTTAATTCTCTTGCATATGGTTATCAGGCTCTTCTTCCGAAAAAGTTAATCTCACAATTTTTTTTCTCTGTACCTTAAAATCAACTGTACTATTGATAATTATACATATGTTGTACCACAGACTTTTCTTCATTTCAATGCCAGTTTTCTCCATCTTCGTCTTAATGGGATACTTCATTCTACAGAACTTTTGAAAATTCTCCAAACTACCTCTTTGCTCATGTCTCCATTCTTTTGTCCTTATTATTTAGTATGCTCTTTACTTCCAGAAGAATGGCTGTCACTGCACCCAAACTTCAGTGTGTTGGGTTGAATCGACGACTCCTTCTTTTTAGCCTATGTGGTATCACTCCACTGCATGAGGCATCTACCACCTGACGTCACTCGTCGATTTAAATTACTGTCTCCACTGCAAAGCTGTGAGCTCCTCCACAGTGAGAACAGCGTGGTTTCACTATTGAAGAACTGAATCCTCGCCCAATAAATGTGTGTGGCTTATGAACGGCTGGAAGGAAAAGGATAATCCTATCAAAAGGAAAAATCCAAAAGGATTGGACTTGAACAAATGTGAAGCCAGGGTCTTAAAAATTTGATTATAAAGCCCAAATGACAGCATGGAATTTATTCCACAAAAGATTGCATTTATAATGGAGACACACATTTATCACATCTGTAAAATATCTAAAATGGGCCAATTACATGCCTTCAGGCAGTCTAGAAGGCACCTGACTGGAATCCTGAAGTAAGAGTGTGTACCTTGGGAGGCTCAGATGCAACCCCAGTCCTCAGGCTGGTAGTGGTGCTCACTGCATTGACACTAACACGAGGAGCACCGCTGTGTGCATCATCTCACCAAGTCCATACAACAGTCCCAATAGGTGGGCACTATCATTACGTCCAGCTGCCATAAGCTGAAGCTTGGAAAACCAAGATACCTTGCTAATGGCAGAGTAAGTTTGTAAGTGACACAACTAGATCCAAATCCATTGTCAATCTGATTCCTTAAGTGAAATTTTCTGATGTCTGGAGCAGGGCATGGTTGTTTGAAGAATCAACCCATGTATCTTTTGTGTAGTTGCCTTTTCTTCCTTCCATGCAGCCCTGCAGCTCTGAGGCTGAGCATGGGGCAGATATTTGTTATTCCAGTGGGGAAGGTGGTGTAAGCTTAGCTTTGGATTTCTTTTTTTTTTAATATTTTATTTATTTATTTGAGAGAGACAGAATGAGAGATAGAGAGCACGAGAGGGAAGAGGGTCAGAGGGAGAAGCAGACTCCCTGCCGAGCAGGAAGCCCGATGCGGGACTCCATCCCGGGACTCCAGGATCATGACCTGAGCCGAAGGCAGTCGCTTAACCAACTGAGCCACCCAGGCGCCCTTAGCTTGATTTCCAAAGTTAGACTTTAAAATTCCATGGCAAGGTCAAAGGTTTGGAAGTTGGGCTTTTAAGAGATAAAAATGAGTTTTATCAAGATTCTCAGAGCAGAACGTTTGCAAGCCCTGAGGGCAAGCTTGGGAGTAGGCAGGAGGAATTTGGGATGGAGTAGAAAAGCTGAGGGAGAGGGGAGAGGAAAAGAAGCTGGCTGTCCTTGTGTTGTGCTTCAACTTGGCATATTCCAAGGTGAGCAGATGGGTTTGTGGAAACTTCAAAATGCCAGGACTAGTGCCTGCTTACCAGGGCATACCCTGGGAGACTGAGCCACCAAGGGAAGGATCTCGTTCTAGCTAGAGGTGCCCAATGGTGGGCTTCCAGGTCCTGCACATTCCAGAATGATGTTGAATAAGCATCTCAAGAGTTTCCACCTCCAGTGATGTGGTGGAAATCCTAACAAGGCTGTGGGGCCAAATGATCTGTGGTTGACTTAAGGAGGCCACAGGGCTCTCACTGCTGAGGCCACTTGAGGTCCATGATCATTAGCGACCAGTGTTGGCAAAAGAATGTCCTCCATTGCCCCATAACAGGTGGCACCAGCCTACTTGGTGGAGAGCCTATGCAGGGCACCTAGGCAGGAATCTGGGGAGACAGGCTCACTGGAGGGGTTGCGTTGCCACTGGGCAGTGTCCTTCGTCCTGGGGATGAGGCACTTTGCCTGGAGGCAGTAGGAGGAGAAGGCACTTGGGAAAGGGGGAGGGAAGGAGGGAGAGGCTGGTAAAGAAGACACTCTTTTTGTTGGCAAGGTCAAGAGCTTTCCACTTTCATTGAGAATAGGGACTCAAAGTCAAGATGAAATCATATAGAAAATAATGGAAGTTACTTTTTATTTTTCCACACAGCAGATCTGTAACAAGGAGATGCAACCATTTTTACTGATTAAATTATAAATAAATATACTAACCTATCTAAACTTACATGAGGCCAGAGGACCACGCGAGAGGGTACAGTTCAGCTGTGACTCAGGGAGCTGCTTAATGCGTCCCGGGGTGTCCCAAGGCCAGCGGAGGAGGCCCCGGCCGTGCGCTGGTGCCGTGCGCAGGGCAGGGCCCATTTCGGGGGAGGAGCAAGGAGGTTAGCAAGAGCAGAGGACGATGGGAGGGAAGAGGGGGAGGTTGAAACCAGCGCACTGCCTCCATTGGCAAACCTCCAGGATGCAGAAGAGACTAAGGGAAGAATGAAAAACTAAACAAAGCTCTGTGGTGTAGAAAGAGCTGGTGATATGCCTCCTGATGTACCTTGGGGAGAACTCTGCACTTCTCGCTCGGGGCCTGTCTGCTCTTTTTTTAAATTTTATGATTTAATTTTTTCAAGTGGTCACTATGCCGAACACGTGGCTCCCACTCACAAGCCCGAGGTCAAGAATCGCAGGCTCTTCCGACTGGGCCGGCCAGGCGCCCCAGGGCCGGTTTATCCTTACTGCACATATTTGGAACAGGCTTGGCCCCGCGCTGACTTGCCCGGAGGCGACTGAGAAGCAGGGAGGGTGTTAGAGGCTAGACCACATCTAGGGGTCCCGGTAGCCTCTGCCGCCCCCCCCCCCCAAGAAAGAACAGTTAAAGCTGGCGGACAAAACTATAGACTCACTGACATTCTCACTTTATGACAACACAATTAAATTATGTTTGGGAGCATCCTCTTTCAGAAGGCAAGAAAACATATACCTCATTTTAGAAATATTTCCACAGAGCACCTATGGGGGAAAAAACCCTTCAAGGAGGAAGTTTAAGTTATCAAGAGTTTATATCCCCACGCTCATAGTGCTACAAGTAAATGAGTTCTGAATGCGCTTGCAGCGGCTGATCGCGCTGATCCGGGCCGGCGTGCACCTGCGCGCCCGCGCGCGGACTGCTCTGTGCCCGCGGGGGAGTGCGCGTCACCTGTGGTTAGGTGCTTCCTGCAGGGTGCAGGACTATTCACACCGTGTGCGCACACGCCTGGACCTGGGTGCTCACGGCCGGGTCGCATTGTGCAGTGCGCCTCCTGGATCCTCCGCTGCTCTGGGACGCACACTTCTGAGATTTGGACAAGGACAAAGGCTTTGTGACAAAGGGCAAAAGGGCTCCTCCCGGAGCAAGCCCCACAGGGAGGAAGCAGCAGAAAGACCCGCTAAGGGCTCCTGGCAGCTCCAACAGAGGAGGAACCCGAGCAGGCCCTGGCACAGAAGCCCTAGCGCCTTTGTGCCCGCGAGAGACGGGGGTCAAATCATCCTGGAGGCCTGAGAAGCAAAGGAGAACACAGCTCATTCGCTCAGTCCAGCTGCGAGATGTGAGGCTATGATCTTTCTCTGGGTTTCCCCCGCACCTCTGAATGAGTATAGAGCCTAGCTTAGAATGAAAATGATGTGATTTTTTTTTTTTTAAATTTTTTGAGAGAGAGAGAATGACAGAGAGAGAGAATGAGAGGGGTGAGGGTCAGAGGGAGAAGCAGGCTCTCCACCGAGCAGGGAGCCCGATGTGGGACTCGATCCCGGGACTCCAGGATCATGACCTGAGCTGAAGGCAGTCGCTTAACTAACTGAGCCACCCAGGTGCCCCGAAAATGCATTTATTACCAGGAAAATCCGTATTTACCATTATTATGAAACCAACTGGAAATGAGAAAGTGGTGCCAGGGTCCAGGACAGTGGATGTAATTTCTTTCCAAATGGGAGTCAGTGACCAGGAAGAAAAAGGTGTATTGACTGAATGAATGTTGGGACCAAGAGAAGGTAAGTTGGTAATGTCACCAATGAACTGTCAGAATGCTGGTGAGTGAGAAACACATCTCCTGTCCTTGCTTCAGTTTTTCAAAACCATTTGTCCCATTCTGGGTCTTAGAGGATGGGATACAGTTGCCGCCAGCTTGATACACTCGCGTCAAACCTCAGTGTCATACTCACGCCTGGACTCCGGTGGCTTCACCCGAGGAAGCTTCTCAAGGAGCCTGTCTCCAAGCTGTTGCAAGGCTGACTTTATTGGTCCCCCAAGGCTTTCTAAAATCAGACCAACACAAGCCGACCATTAGTATTAGTATTATTTAAAAAGTGAGTCTCTCTGCCAGGGAGGTGCCGCAAGCTGACCCAACTCTGATTATGACACTAGTTACAGTGGTCATAAAGAAGAGAGCCCTGATTGCCGCCTCTTTGTCCCCAAGGCTGCTTGAAGACAGATGCGGGGACCAGGGCGGTTGGGGCAGCCCCTTGCCGGCCAGGCGCTCATTAGCATCTCAGGTGGGCGGGACCTGGCTCTTCCGCGGTGACTGCTGGCCCGGCTTCCAGCAGGGAGACCGACTGTGCTCCGCGGAAGAGGTCGGGCTCAAAGCTGAGCTGTGCGGCGGCCGGGGTGCGGCCACTGGCAGTGGGGTGGCCGTGGGGCAGGCCGGGTGGTGCTCTGTTTGCACAGCAGGGCTGAGAGTGCCCGGGGCGCAATGCCTACGGTGTTTTTGTTCTCTGCTTCCCTTGGCGCAGGGGGGCACAGGGTGGTGGCGTCCCCGTGGCTTTCCTGGAGCTGCAAGACTGACATTCCTGGAGTAGAGGGGCACCCTGCCGGCAGCCCTGCCCCCCCCCCGGCCCCTCCCCTGCCCGCAGCCCTCCTCCTGCAGCCCTCCTCCTGCAGCCCACCTCCTGCAGCCCTGCCCCCCGCCCCTCCCCTTCCCGCAGCCCTCCTCCTGCAGCCCTGCCTCCCCGCCCCTCCCCTGCCCGCAGCCCTCCTCCTGCAGCCCTGCCCCTGCTCTGCCCAACCCCTCCCCTGCCCGCAGCCCTCCTCCTGCAGCCCACCTCCTGCAGCCCTGCCCCCCGCCCCTCCCCTGCCCGCAGCCCTCCCCTCCCGCAGCCCTGCCTCCCCGCCCCTCCCCTGACCGCAGCCCTCCTCCTGCAGCCCACCTCCTGCAGCCCTGCCCCCCGCCCCTCCCCTGCCCGCAGCCCTCCCCTCCCGCAGCCTCTGAGGACCGCCGGCTGCAGTGCCTGGGGCCGCGTCATGAGCCCCATTCATTTCCTGCCGCTGGCATATGGCATGTCATTGTCCTCGGTCACCCAGGCAGAAGTGATGCAATTTGTTGGCATGTCCTGCCCCGGCACAGACTGTCCACCCCACTGAGCCCCCGAGAAAACAACAGAGGCCGCGAAAGGGCAGCCAAAAGGGTCCCAGCCCCATCACGCATGCGCACAGGGCGCAGGGACAGAGCCTGAGTTCCGCAAAAGAGGGGAGGGGAGGGGAGGGGAGGGGAGGGGAGGGGGGGAGGGGAGGGGAGGGGAGGGGGGGGAGGGGGTCTTAGAAGTCACCACTCTGTCCCTCTGTCTCTGTCTCTGTGTCTAACTACCAAGAACGTCCAAATCACCGACAGCGATGGGGACCATTCTCAGGACATCGCTTACAAGTCTCTGGTTTGAACCTCATCTGTTTCTCCTTTCCCTGCCTCTCAACAGAACCGAACAGAACAAACAAGCGACCAAGCAAACAATGGGGATTTCAATGCCTCGTCAATGATACCAAGTCCCCGGACATGACTCCTACCCAGAAAGGATGGAGGCTTATCGAAAGGTCCAGTTACTGTTTCATCAGAAAAGGAAAAAAAAGTGCACACAGCCTATTGAGCAATGGTTTCTACAAAGACTCAAAACAGAATGTTCCTTGCAAGGTTTCAATAAGGTTCACATCCCGTTGGAGTCTGGGTTTTACAGGAAAAGCCATTTTGAGTGTCTGAAGCCAATTTGAAAACAGGCAAAAGTGTTTTGCTCCATATGGTTTGAATTTTCACAACAGTGATAATAACATCCTAAAATCTGAGGCTGATGTGATCTATCCCATAATGGATTTGAGCAGGACCTAATGATTCACATGTTGTAATGACACAGATTACCCTTGTCTGTGCTGTTTTGTTACCGAAGCATATTTATGGGAGAACTGATGCCCAGCTGAGGCTGCTTCATCCCTCCCGCAAATGAACACAAGTGCTCATATCCACACATGGCTAAAATTTATACTGCTGGAAATAAGGACCACTCTGATGGATGGAGCAGGCCTGTGGGCCACTGCCTACCTAGCTGACGTGGGGCACACCCATCTGTGGCCATCAGAACCACTTCTCTCAACTCCACTGTCCCTTCTCTGAGAACAAGTTGTTTGAGAAGATCCCCTGATTCCTTCTAGCTGTGATAACGTGAGGGCCCTTCCCCGCTGGTTATGGAGAAAGCCCCGGGTGGGCACCGCTGTTCCGTCGGGGAAGACGGGCTGCTTCTGAGGGGTGCTAAGTGTGCTGGGCACTTAGGGGAACCCGGAAACCGCGAGCGAATGGGAGTGGCCACTGAACCTGGGATCCGAAGTGAGAAGCTAAGTCAGGTTTATTTGAGAAGCGACTGTTAGCTGCCCTACATCGGCAGCCGCTGGGTGTGGGGACGCCCATCCCGCCTTTAGGAATATCACATGATGGAGCCACATGCAGAGAGGTACTTAACAAAGACATTTGATTAATTTATATAGATATATTCACCTCCGGAGATTAGAGGAGAAGGTAAAGAAATTAACTTTTAGCTTGTAAGAGTGAGCATTACATTGGGAAGATTTTTAAATTTCCTGATTAGGAGACAAGTAAAAATTGCCCTCCATTTTGTGAATATTCCATTTACTGTTAAATTCTAACATTCTTATTTTAAAAACAGGGAAGCAAATGGAAAACGGAAGACAATGAGCAAGAAGTACATTCTTGGCTTGGGTTGTGGCCCGAGATAACTGTGTGTCCAGTACATGCTCGGTTCTGCAGACTGGGACGCAGCCGTGAGCGGCATGCACAAAATCTCCCGCCTCCAGGAGGCTCCCTTCCCGCCAGTCTCGGAGCCTTGTGCTTCTGAAGACAGGGTAGAGCACATTTCTCAGTTCTCCCCCAGGCCCTCTGAGGAAAGTGGAACACCCAGACGTCACCCAGCAGGCCTATAAGAAAGCTCTGGAAGCAGAGAAATGGAGGCTGGCTGTCTGGGGACCAGGGACCTGAGGAACAGCACGGTGGGTTTTCCTTTGGCCTCCTGCGTCCCAGATTTGGAGGCAAAGGTCTGGCTACCCAGACACACCAGTGGGTACAGACAAAACCCCACAAACCGGCAGAAGCTGCTCTCTTGGGCAAAGGACCAGGAAGGGGCAGCCCGGCAGACAGAAAACATTTAGACTGTGGCTGTTTTGCTCCAGTCAAGCCACAGAAACACGCGCCCCTCACCCCCGGCCCCCCTCCAGGAGGGACCCTCGGTTCCACCTCGAAGGCTTAGCAAGGCTGCCCAGCCCCACCAGCGTGGTCTCAGGGAGAGCCCCTCAAGTCTCTCAGGGCAGTGGGGGCCATGCGGGGAGCAGTGAGGAGCCCCCACCCCAAAGCCCAGTGGAGTGAGGAGCCCTCCACCAGTGGCAATGGGGCAGTGTCCTCCCATGAGGTGTTGGTAGAGATCGGGCAGGCAGTGGGGGGCGTCACCTCTGTCAGCAGCCACGAGGACCCCTCTGCAGACTGAGTGAGGCCTCCAGGCCCTGCTGGTGGGTGCCGTGGAAAGCTGGCTGGAACCGCAGGCTGGAAAGGGTGCAGCGTCTCAGAGCATCCTGCCAGTCTGTCCAGCTTCAGCACAGGTCAGTCATCATACCCAGGGCCACACGAACAACCCTGGATCCAACGGTATTAGATTGCCTTCAGCCCACAAACAGGTGAACAAACTGAAGTGCATCCACACCATGGGACACTACTCACTTGGCGGTAGAGAGAAGCAAGCTCCTGACCCAGGCAACAGCCTGGTGGGTCTCCAGGGAACTGCGCTGCCCAGAGGAGGAGGCGGCCCAAAGCCTGCACACGTGGAAATGATCCCACTTACGTTCCTGAGATGGCAGAAACAAGGATGCAGGGCAGGTCAGGGTGGGGGTGGGCGATGGAGGGGGCTCAAGGGGGACCCTGCTGGAGGTGGACGCCCTGTGTCTGGACGGAGCCGGAACCCTGGCCGTGACACTGTGCTTGCAGTTGTTTGACAGGTTACTAGGGGGGGAAGAGTAACAGGAGCCTCTCCTTTAGGCGGGGCATCCTCAGAGACTTGAACAGGGAGAAATAGCAGGGATGGATGGTCTGGGCTCAGGAAACCGGTGCAGACATCCTCAGGCAGGAAGACCCGGGGGCAAGGAGTGGTGGGTCCCAGTGTGGGGAGTAGGGTGGTCACGGTGAGGGGTGCAAGCAGCAGGGGCAACCCTCGCAGGGTTTGAAACTGTGGAGGGATGTGTCTCGGTTTACATGGAAGTAAGTTACTCTGGACTCTCGCGGGAGGTTGGGTCGAAGACAGGTGAGTTTGGAAGCTAGAAGACTCAGGTAGTCTCCATCGGCACACTCAGAGAGAGGTGGCGGGCTGTGGACACCGTGCAGAGACGCACAGATGGGGGAGTTCTCGAGAGGGTGTGTCGCATGCATATGGGGGCAAACGGAACATGAAGAATGGCTTCCAGGTTTGTAGGTTGAGCCACCCAGAAGTTGAAAGTGCCACACGCAGACTTCTGGCAGTGGGTCAGACAGGGGCACCCGCCATTCGTCTTTGGACATTAACATGATGTGGAAGACCAGCGTGTTTTGATAACTTGTATGCTATTTGCCTAAAGTTATTCCTAAAACCAGGCAGTTCTCATCTGTTATTCATTTGTGGCTCATGTGATTTGTACACTTTCATCCTTAGGATAGTGTTTGTCCAATTCTAAACAGAATCATTCAAATATATGAAGTTTGTCATTATTATATCATTGTATAAACGTGTATCTTTAGATATATGGTGGAATAATGTTTTCAAGTATTAAACAGTGGGCTTTTGAACTCTTTTACTTCCTCCTCCCACCTGGACCGTGAGACATGGACCACTCACTGCAGAACCAGGGGAAAGGTCTCGACACTTGGTTCTTCAGGCAATGGCCATGGTCCCAGGGAAAGATGGGCACACGTGGACAATATCTGCAGAGAGTGTTGTCCCTCCTGCATACCAAATAAATGATGCTGTTTTTTCCAGAAGGGACAAGCTGGGTCCCACCAGGTTGAGATCAAGAGCCCTCAGTCTCTAGGGACCACAACTAATAGCCCCGTTTCTGCCCCCGTGGACAGTCCAACATGCTGGGGGAGCCTGTCTCAATTGCCTCGGACACCCTCGTTCAGTAGACTGGGACCCTTATAAGCCCCCCCGCCCCAGGGCTACAAGTATGGCGATAGGGTGATCTTATGTTCTGCTTGCCCGAGCAATCCTGTTTTACACCTGCACTTCTGGTGAAATTATGTATAGAGCCCCTTTCATTCTCAAAAATGCCATGACTGGGGTGATAAATCATACGGTCATGAGGGGAAAGCTCCTTGTTCCTGACCAAGGTGGGAACAAGATGGGGCCAGCTCAAAACTGCCTGCATGCCGGGACAGTTTGGAGTACTCACACCCCACCCCTGGGAGCTTCCCAGCAATATATAGATTAGCATTTCCTGGAACCGCAAAACTTTCTTTGGAGAGAATATACTCCTAACAATTTCTTCTTTGTTACCGAATTTGACTTAGAAAGTCAAATGGTTTGCCTATTAGAAAACGCCTACCAGGGGCCCCTGGGTGGCTCTGTGGATTAAGCGGCCAACTCTTGATTTTGGCTCAAGTCATGATCTCAGGGTCGTGAGATCGAGCCCTGCCTCGGGCTCCGCGTTCAGTGGGGCGTCTGCTTGGGAGTCTCTCCTGCTCACTCCCTCTCTGTCTCTCTCTCTCTCTCAAACAAATAAATAGAACCTTAAAAAAAGAAAGAAAATGCCTACAATCTTGCTTACTAAACTGCACCATGAGGTGTTAAATCCTGGTCTAGCACATAGGATAGTCCATCAAAACCCACCCTTTTAAGAAGGGGCGCTGAACCCTACTTTTCCCAGCAGTGTACTGGGCAGCGGAGACAGGAGCTGCCTGAGACATGCTTCTGACCTCAAAGAACTCAGGGGTTATGTGAAAGACAAGCCCAAGGACACGTGCAACTAACCGCCCACGTGTGAAGGGTGTGTGAGGAGAATACGGGTTTCTGGGATTCACGGAACAGGCGGACTTCAAGTTCATGCCCAAACACAAGTAGGAGCTAGCCTCACAAAATTGGGGAAGTGCTGAAGTAGAGCAACGACCTCCAAGCCGGAGGCGCGGTTTAGAAAGACAGAGCCCCTCACCCAACCTGGACGATCTCTGCTCTTTCAACATTATTATTATTTTTTCTTCTGGTGTTGCTCTGTGTCAGTTTACGTGTGAAGCTTACATCGGTGCTGTAACAACGCTTGCAAGTCCCTGCAGGGGATGATTCTGCGGTCGGTGGTTCTCCTGGCAGGGGCAGGGGCTCCTTCCATTCAGGGGAACCTGTGTGTGGGCGTGGGGGTCAGGCTCAGGCAGGGCTGGTGAGGCGGTACCCACACATCAGAAGTGGGGAGCGGCAGAGCCCTAGAGAGAGGTGAGAGCGGAAAGGAGTGTTTCCGTGCAATCCTGAAATGCCGGGACAATCATTAGGGAAGAGCACGCACACATGGGAGAAATGGGTGATCCTTTGGGAACCAAAAGAACACGTTCTGGAGCCCCTTGAGTTATGTCCTTGTCAGGGGCGGGTGCTAAATAAACCAGGGTCAGCCGAAAAGGGCTGGTCACTGAACTGGTGACTTCTTTCCTACCTGATGACTGGTGTGGCCAGGAGGTGGGGGGGGGGGACATGCAGATCAAAGATTATGAGATGTACGTATAATAACATCTTTCTCTCATGCACTGTGTACACACACACACACACACACACACACACACACAGGTGCTCGTGCCGGGAGCCGGGTCAAGACCAGATGGGTGTACTTCTTCTGTCCCACGATCACAGGCATTGCGCTTTCTCCTCTTAGGGATGCAGCTGCTGTAAGCTTGTGAATCATGTGGCACGTGAACCTGACCCACCCTAAACAGACTGGGTCCTGTACCGGGACGCTGCATGGGTGAGGCTCCCCACCGCACCCAGCGTTTACCTCCGAGTGCCGATTCCTGTACGCCTACGTTAAAAGAAAGATTGCGTTTAGGTAGCTGTCGCGTGACTGTTCAGTTAGCAAGAGTCACACACACGAGAGAATACGCACCTAAACCACGTGGGGAAGCAGAGGGCCCCTGTTGGCACAGAGGGGATGCGTGTGTCCCTTCCGGGGGCAGACGGTGCCCTCGCAAGCCGACGCCGAAATCCTGGTCTGTTCTCTCACAGGTTCTTTGTTTTCTCTTCTCCTGGCCCTGGACTGCAGAGAAGGGTTCGCTCCAGAGGATGGGGCGCTGCAGAGTGTCTGGTGGCCCCTGTGCTGACCACGACGGGCCAGCCCTTCCAGTCCAGCCATTTCATGGTCAGTGCTGACGGCTGGGCCAACTGCTGTGGGCCTCCACGTGCAGCGTAAGAGGGAGGGGCTCCTCCACGGGCCACCCGGTTTGCATGTTCGAGGTGAGCCAGGTTAGGTTAAAAGGAGCTGACGCTCAAGATTTATTTTTTCCCAGTGAAATGATTACTTCACTCTGGATTCCTTCTAAGGAGACACCTGCCTCTGCACAGATGGGACTGGAAACGCCATGGTGTCATGTCCTCTGAGTGCAGAGCACCGCCCGGGTCCCACGACTCACTTTATTATGTGGTGGCATCTGTGCCTCTGTTCACCAGGAGCAGGTGTGTGCTCTGCGACTAACCTGGCTAGTGATGACCGAGTAAGACCCTGAAGGCTGGGCTCCACTCAGCCCCAGGCACCAGTTAGATGTAAAGGAGAGCAAGTTGCTTTTCCAAAGCGGGCTTCAGTTAGTGAAAAGCTCCCCAGATGCCGCCTCCATGCTGCCCGTCCTCCTGCCTATGGACACGTGGCATCTCCTCTCTCTGACACTGTGGTGGCTGGACTTCACGTGTCCACTGGCTAGGCTGCAGTACCCAGTTACTCACACACTAATCTAGGTGTTGCTGCAAAGGTAGCAACGGCTTGTAGAGCAGTTGAGCACATCTCTTGTTATCACTTGTTAAGCACATCTGTAATAGGTTGACTTTAAGTAAAGGAGATTACCCTTGATAATGTCGGCAGGCTTCATCCAACAGTTGAAGGCCTTAGAGCAAAGACAGGTTTCCCGGAGAAGAAGAAATTCTGCCTCAAGATGACACCGTCAGGTCCAGCTCTAATTTCCAGTCCGTTGGCCTGTTCTGCGGATTTTGGATTTGCCAACCCCCACAATCACATGAGCTAATTCCTTGAAATAAATCTCTTTATATCTCCCTATCTTTATTTATCTATCACCTGTCTATCATCTATCCATTTATCTGTCTATCTACCCACCTACCTGTCCATCCTGGTTCTGTTTCTCTGGAGAGCCCCGGCTGATACAAACATGTCGGTGACTCTCTAGTCTCACACAGGTGCCGCCGGTGACACGAAGAAGACAATCTAAATTTGAAGTGAGCAATGGTGAGTAATTGAGGGAATAGGCCCTTCTTTTTCAGGATTGTTGGCAACACATGCTACGGTGCATGCAGCAACAATAAGATCCAACAGTCTGGAAAAAAAAAGAAGGAAATAGAGCATGGGAAAAAGACATTTGTACTGATATTGTGTCATCTGTACTTGACCTTTACTCTGATCAAAGATAAGTTTTCACTCAACACGTCCTTTCTGGCTGGTGAGGCCTGGCCAGTGGTTCGGAACTCTCTCCTTGGCCTCTTACTGGCCAGCTGTCCAGGTCACTGCACTCACCAGCTGGTCACCTCCTCAGCTGGCGGGAGCGGGGCGGTGCCTTCCTCAGGAGGTGGGAGGAAACGTGTTTTGGGTATTGGTAGAGTGGTCGTGGTAGGTGTCTTGACCCAGTGTGTAGAAACGCCCCGCTGTGGCTGTCTGGGTCATAGCACTGCTTTCTGTTGGGCCGGTCTCACCCAGCTGGACTTGGGGCCGACTAGAGAGCACCGGCCCGTAGCCACGCACGGCTTCACTGTGGGCCAGATGCTCAAGGACCAAGCTGCTATTGTGCAAAGCCTCCTGGCTTCTGTGAGACTTTCTGGTCTGTTCCAGTCCAGGGTTCCACCCTACTGTGTCCATGAAAGAAGAGAACAAAGCAAAGAGGAAGGGAGAAGGAGGTCTAATCAGCCCATTAGCTGGTGCATTTCTGGACTCCTCTGTGTTATTAATTTGGACTTTCAGCTTAAAGACTGAGTTTCCTTTTATTGGATGGAGTGCTAGCCATACTGAGGATGGCGACATAGGACAGCCAAGGATAATCCTGCCAAATTCTCCTCTATGGGTGTCAAGAAGCAAGATAGCAGTGTAAACATCTGAAACCATTTGAACTGGTGCCATTCTTTCCTTGAAGCAAAGGGATTTTTAGCCCCGGCTCTCTGAGAGGCTGCGGATCTCCTGTTCAGTGATGTGAGAATACACCCTTTTGAAATCATCACAGGCATGAACTAAAAAGCATCTGGCAGAAGTAAGTAGAGAATTTCTCCCAGTGTCCTCCTGGTGTTTTTAAGATGGAAGTCACAGGAAATGAAATCTGTAGTGTCAGAGTGAATGGGAGCTTACCTATATCCCCCACCTGTTCGGTTACTCAGGTGTCTGCTCCTGGGAATTTCATATCTGGCAGGCCTTCTGAGGCAGTCGTCGAGCGACTGGAAACCCAATTAACTCAGGAGATCAACTGCACCACTTCTGTTCCATAGAAGAGGGAGACGTTGAAGGTTCAAAACGATGAATGAAAAAGTCTTTGATTTCTTCTGTGAAACTGTCCATTTGCCTCTTTTTAAAAAAAGAGAAAATGAAAGTGGTCTCTATTATGTCAAATTGCCTTCTTAATAGTAGTAACTTTCCTGAATATGCTTTTTTTTTTCACTGTAATGGGAACAATACAAAACATAGTCCCATTTAAATACAATCAATTTAGAAAGGAACAGTTTATACTAAAACAATTATAGATTTTAATTATGTTTCATAGACAAGGTGGAATAGCTTGTATAAAATGAATTTTGTTTATTCAAAAGAACACATAAGGATGACATTTCAGGAGAAAACTACAACCTGCTTTCAGATTGTATTTTCTAAACCTTTCACTACATTGTAACCTTAAAACATTGTTAATGAGAATGGAGCTCCCACCTTCTGTCAGAGAGAGCTTCTCATCAGGAAAAGACCAACTCCATAAGCACAGACTGTGCACCACCCTCAACACCTGACATCAAAAATTCTGCTGGAGAAGTTCTAAAATTCAACTGTAATACATTCTAGTATTTATTTTTATTGAACAAATATTAAAGGTAATTCAAATATATCATTTGTTCCTGAGTTTGCATATTAGTCTAAACTGAAGTTTATTTTGAGGTAAATTTATGTCTTCTGTGTCTCCCTAGGAAGTCCTAAAACTTAAATATTAGGCTAATGAGAAATTGCCAGATTCAAGGCATAGTTATTGCCCTTTATCTAAAATATATTAAAAATGGTATTTACTTAAATAAAAAAGAAAACATGAAGTTTTATCATAAAAATTACTTTCACATTTACTTTTTAAATAAAAAAGCAACTAGGGGTAAGCAGAAGAATCTCAAATCTTCCTATATTTTCATATTTTTCTGCTACTGTATCCATTTCAGTGCTTCAACACAGAATGACTGTTCAATAATTTTTTCAAATAAATTTTTGGTTTTAGAATAATTTAAGATTCACAGGAAGAAAAAATGCATGTGAAGATGGTTCCTGCTTTGCCCATCCCCTATTGTTAGCACCATATGTTAGCAAGGCACAGTTGGTTAAAACAAATGAAGCAATATTCATATACAGTTGTTCACTAAAGTCCCTACTTTATTCACATGTCCTTAGTTTTTACCTAATGTCCATTTTCTGTTCCAGGATCCCATCCAGACATCTTATTACATTTAGTTATCGTGTTTCCTCAGGCTCCTCTAGGCTGTGACATTTTTCTCAGAATTTCCTTATTTTTGGTGACCTGAAAAGTTTGAGAACACTGGTCGGGTATTTTGTAGGCTACCCTCAATTTGAGTTTGTGTGATTATCTTTCTCATTATTAAACTGATTATTGGTTTTGAGAGGAAGACCACCAAAGTAAAGTGCTATTCTCATCATATCATATCAATATGACTTATTGCTGTTGATGTTGATCTTGATTTATATCTAAGTACTTTTTTTGGTCCTGTTATAAGTGTTATTGTTTTTGTAATTTTCATTTCCAATTGTTCTTTGCAGGTTTATATGAAAGCAATTGATCTTGCATCTTGTGACCTTGCTATTCTTGATTTTTTGTTCTACATGTTTTGTTTTGTTTTTGTGTTTTTTTGGATTTTCTGCATAATCATCCATGCCATTTGCAAAGAGTTTCATTTCTTTCTTACAAATCTGTGCTTTTTATTTCTTTTTCTTGTCTTATTGCACTGCCTAGGACTTCTACTTGGATGCTGAATAGCGGATATCGTTGCCTTGTCCCAATCTTATGGGGAAACATCGAGGCTTTGACCACTAAGAATTGTCTTAACTATAGGTTTTTGTAGGTGTTTTCTATTAAGTTGAGGAAATTCTCCTCTATTCCTAGTTTACTAAGAGTTTTTATCTTGAATGTGTGTTTGATTTTGTCAAATGTTTTTTCTGCATCAACTGATAAGATCATGTGAGCTAACTTCATTTTCTAACATAAACCCTCAGCTGTTATTTGACATGCAACGGTGGCAGCTTTGATTTCACTTACAGGTCTATAACCAAGTAGACTTTTCTAAAAGGCTTGGCACCAAATATAATTTAACTTGGATGCTTGGGGTCTATTTAGGCTGGATCTACACTCAAGCTATATTTCTGTTAGCAGCTGGAGTTGAGCCAGCTGGAACTCTACTAGCTGGCACTTTCCAAAATACATCCCAATGAAAATTTTGCCTCAGTTACTTTTTTAATGTGCATATACCAGGAATACCAGATGATTAAATCATATTCAGTACTTTACACTGCTGGTGTTACATCCCTGGTGAGACACAGCTTTACAACTATGGTGCTACATCAGTTATATAACTTCACATCTACGATGTTCCACTATTTTGAAAAATTGCCATCCTTTTTATTATGCATAACTCACCATAATTTCTGATTTTTTGATTAATCAAATGAAATTTATTTCCCACAAATAACAAAGAAAGAAAAAAAATACAGCAGCTTTGTCAGTTTGTCAGGTGTTAAATATCTTCTGACCTTTCCTCTTTCTCTGGCTTTTTCTTTTGTCCCCTGAAAACAACATCTGTTCACTACATTTTTGGTGTTTCTCACAAATAGAAATGAATAATTCAGCTTGACAGTACAGTAGTCAAATGACACCTTTAGGCACTATTTACATCTAGTAAATAATATTTTTTGGCAAGGTAGGTGGTGGAGACAAGGGTCCAGAAGTGACTTACAGGTTTCCTACAAGACTAGCTCCTAGGGCTAAATCTGACACGTGGAAGGGAAAGAGCTTGATTAGTTCTTACAGACCTTTGGTTTGCAGGGAATTCCAACAGTGATCTGATTGTTTCATGAAATATGGACGGATTGGTGACAACCACATGTTTGTTTGATTTTCTTTTTAATTCCTGAACACATTATAATAAAAAATATTTTGGAATAGTTTCCAGCAGAGAAATCTTTTAGAAATCCCACTGGCGTTAAAAGCATGGGACAGTTCTGTAAGGCATGTATGCATGTGTGGGCAGCCGGGACATCAGGACCCACGGGACAGACGGTCAACACTTGTGCTTCTCCAGTCCCTTCTTTCCTGTCATTCTTGTTGCAGAGCATACGACTAACTGTGGTCAATGAATATTGTTTATTGATTAGTGACTCATTCTGTGCCTCATTTAAAAGTAAAGTTGTAGGAACATCTCCACAAACATCTATGCAATTTCCAAGCGCATATTTACAGTTTTAATATACTATGGAGAGGCAAGTACTGATAATGAATACATATCCTTTCTAATTTTAAGTTAAGTGAACTCCAATCTTTCTGGCACAATTTTAGTTTCTTAAAAGAATAAAATCAGCTCCCGAAGGTGCCTGAGGATTCTCGTCTGTACTCTCAAGTGTTTGAATTTCATGACAAAATAAACTAAAAAATAAAAAACGACTGATACGGATTCCACAACCTTTAAATATTTCCAATTAAAAACATTGAACATACACTCAAAACACAAAATGGCATCTATTATCACCACGTTTTTGAAAAACAGGAAACATTTAAAAATTTTTGTCTTCTATTTCTTATTTCTCTACAAATAGAGAAAACCTGGTCACAGACCAGCTGCTGCATCTCAGGATCAAAACGTTGAACTCATTCCTTAGTCTCAGTAAGTAAGTGTAAGGAGAATAAAGCTATATGCTGAGTGGCTGTGCTGTGCCAGGTGCTCTGTGGTGTTGGTGTGCAAACAGGTGTGTGTGCGTGTGTGCGTGTGTGTTCTCATGTGACCCTTCTAGACTTGTCATTTGACAAGAGAGGAATCCAAGTTTCTGGGAAGCTTAGTGATGATGCCAACGTGTGTCTGGCTTCAGGGCCTCTGCACACCATACTCCTGGCAAAGCCTCGGGTGATCTGTGCACTCCACTGGGGTCCAAAATACACCAGGCTTTTAGGGATTAGAGAATGGCCAGATAGATGGGCTCCATCAAGTAGAGTGAGCATTAGAAATGAGTATTAGGGCTTCAATAGGATCTACAGTTTCCATGTTCGAATCAGAATCGAATTCCAAGAGTTTAGGGAAGAAATGGTTAGAAAGAACACGTCTATAGATACATTTCATGAGAAGTTGTCGTCGGGGAGCTAAGAGGAGAGTTAGAGCATATGCTTCAGTAGAGACGGGGAAAGCCTTTCAGTGAGAATGTCACGGACCAAAGAAGTCACTTCCTAGCCAACTGGTCTTGCTGCTCCAATCCATCCCTCCTGGGATCACCTGAGAGATTATTCCAAGATTCAGGGTCATTCCCAATTCATTTTCCAATCTCCCCCATTCCTGTTGCTCAGAGGACAAAAGCGGAAGGTCCTTACCTGGAGCGCCAAGCCCCGGCATGTTCTACTTTCTTCCTGAACTTTTGCACCATTGCAGTAGTCATGCTTGTGGGTTGATAGCCCACAATCTCTCATCCCACTTCCCCTTTTCACATGTGTTTCCTCCCGTTCCTGCAGGCAACTCTCACTCTTCAATGTCATGCAGTTACTCCACATTCAGGGCTTGATTTCCCAGGTGTACTATGGATGCTTTCTACTCTGCGCGATCACACCTGGACTGTTTGCTTCCATCTGTGCTTCCCTATTGGACTATAAACTCCCTGAGAGGAATGATGTCTACATCCTCCCGCACCCAGCCAGATGCTGGTGTAAGGACTTTAAGAGAAGTTGTTTGAGGCAATGAGTAATTCTCCCTCTGGAAAGAGAGAGAGAAGGACTTGTTATTTCCTCTCAAAAGGATGGAAAAGAAGAGCCATTGACTTAAGAGAGAATCATTCCCCACAAGCCTGGAGGACTTGCTTTGATGGGGAAAGTCACAATATGCACGTCCACATACACACGTTACGTAACAAATGTAGTACCAGCCCGCATCTCAGTGACCTCACCATCCCTGACATAAGAGGAATCGGATGGTGTGTCTGGGTCACAGTCCTGTTCGTGACCCTCTGGACACCCTGCAGTCTTGGTCAAGGACGGCAGTGCTTGAGTCCAAGGCGGGGTCTTCCAGAGCCAGAGTTGGCCTGGGCGTCACTGGCTCATAGCCCAGGCGTGCGGAAAATGACGATGCTGAATTTCTAGCTGGGGCTTAGGCTGTGCTTAGGGACCGGGAAAGAAGGTCTGGATGAAGCACAGAAAGCAAAGGGGACCATTCAGTGGGGCAAAGCCTGGGTCAGAGTGTGATCAGCACAAGGCAGGGCAGGGAGTCCTGGAGGCAGCTCCAAGTTGGGGCATGAAGACATCCCTCAAGTGGTGCTGGTGCTGGGAAGGGTCAGGAGCCACCCCAGGTCCCTGTGAGTGGGGAGGGAGATGTTCACGTACCAAGGTGGCATTGGCTGAGCCAGGGCTGGCCTCCAGGTCTCTCTCCCTGGCGGGGCCACTGTGTTACCCTGTCTGCCCTACAATGCACTGATTATATGTGCACACTGAAGATTTCCCTACCTTAGTCTCTCCTTGTCCTTATTTCTTCATTTATACATAATCTCTTGGGAGAGCAGTAAACTATCACAGTGACCTGGTCTCCTTCGGTCTAATGCATGGAAACCATAATCAAAGGCTGGGTTCCCACTTGGCTGGTGTTGACAGGCAGGTTGCCTTAATTCATAATCTCCTGGTATTTATTTGCTTCTGCTTGACTGCTGGGGCACCCGAACCAAAACTCTGACTATACCTGGAGGCAGGCAGCTTGGTCGCACCCAGCAGAGGTGCACTGGGACTATGGCCCAAGCTCCCTAACAAGGTTAAAAGTATTATCTGGCTACACCTCTCAGTCTAGTTCAACTTCCTTCCTCAGCGATGCTGTATGAAATTAATAGGATTAAAGATAATCCCTGAATGGGGAAGGATTAACTCTAAAAGTAAGGCCAATTTTTATCAATTTTCATAATACTTAAAAATTATCATCTCAAAGGGAAAAATCCAGGCTGCCAGGAGACTTACACAGTTTAGAGCAGTGATTTCATCCTTTCATAGCTTACTAGCTTTTCCATACAAAGTCCGTAAGTATTAAAATAGACACTGTAGCTTTATCAGCCTTCCGTACCTATAAATGTTGTTGCTGTTTTCCCTACAATACCCGCAGTTTTCGGTAGTTTGGTAAGCTGAATCAGTACAGACTCACGTTACTGCTCTTGGCTATGGGAGAATTAGAAAATTAGCTTTCGCTCATAGAACTATATTTTTTGATAAAACAAGTATTTCCTAAGCAAGTGGTCAGTATGAAAAGTAGAGGTAATATTTATTATTTAAATGCTTTTTCCTGTTTCCTTTCTCCCTCCTCTCTCTCTTCCCTTCAACTCCTGCAGATTTTACCTCATTCCCGTCCTGAGGTTTGGCAGGACCAGTTTGGTTCTCCCATTCTGTGGGCGTCTGAAGTAGGGGAAGGGCAGTGGCCTTGCTCCCTTGGCTCTCGGCAGGCCTGTCGGCTGGCTCCGCCATTCTCGGAGCTGTAGCATGCGGGGCGCCTGTGTCCCGTTGAAAGTCCTCACTGGTATGCAGAAGTGGCGCCGCGAGGCCCCTGACATCCGTTCTTGGAGTTCGGACAGGTGCACGCACAAGGCTTGGCGGTGCCCAGTCCAGCTCTGGAGCTCCGGCAGCCCCAGCTCTCTGGCCTTGTCCAGGGGACACGGACGTCACAGCACAACGGAGAAGAGAGGAAAAGCCAATCTAATAGGAGACTCCCAGAAACAGACCTGAGAAGCCGGAGAAAAGAAGAGGAAAACACTGGAATTATTAAAACAAGCAGGGAGACAAAAGGCAGATGCACAGAAGCTTTTTGGACTTTTTAATTGCTTCTTAAGAAAGTTACATCTCCTGGACGTGACGTTCCCTCTTATATTCACTCTACTAGTCACCAACAATGGTCTCTACGTGCATTTTCCTACTCACTATTGCAAATCCCCATGAGAGCGAACTAAATCAACGTGGCGCGTGGTTATCCTCCTCTCGGGGGTGTAGGCCAGGCGCAGACGAGAAAGGACGTGGATGGCCTCTCGGTGCTGCGTCACTGCCGAGGCGGTCGGTTCACCCATGGGACTGACCGCGCGACAGCCCAAGCAAGAGCATGGTGAAGCGTCTGCTGTGGAGGCTGATTGACAGAGAAACAAAAATCCGTATTACTTCTCCAACTCTGAAATATGGAAATTATAGTCTTATTGTAAAAAAAAAAAAGTGAAAACACAGAAATCTTCCTCAGTAGCCTGTTTTATTTTTGCAATTTGAACTTTTTAGGAGAAGAAAACAACACACTAAACCGAGATCTTAAATGAGCATTTGTGGAAACATTTAGACGTGCAAAAAATTCAAATCAAACAACTTTTAATAATACTTTACTGCCAGAGGAAAATAAAATCAGAGCTGCCACTATAAAATAAAAAAGCAATTAGCAACTTTCTGATTGCTATTTCTTTAAGGATCTACCTCAAGAAAACAAATGACGCAAAGCAGAGGGAAAAAGATCTCGTCTAAGGGAAAAAAGTCACTGCCTGTAGTTTCTGAAAGTCATGTTTGGGAGTATTTTGGCTGGAAAGCACAGCCGGGACTGGCCCTCGGTCACTGCTCTGGTGTAAACCCTGTGTGCAGGGGCCCGGAGAGCCCAGCTGCTGCAACACAGCTTCGTGCCTCGCTCGGTAACGGTGGTTTCGTAAGGAGGTGAGGACATCACCCAGAGACACTTGAGAGGCCTTGTTCGTGTAAACTGTTTACGTCTTTTCTCATCAACGGCTTTGGAGCTTCTACCTGGTACTAGTCCTTGAATTCTGTCTACTCAGTCCTTGAAAAGAACCAAAGGACAGGCCTTGCTAAGTGCTTCCTATTGTCCTTCTAGAATATTCCCTACCCAAGGGAACCTGCATCATTAGTCATTGCAGTTTACACCTGTTCACACTCATCCGACACTGTGCTGGGCACCATCCACGGCTCAGGCTTTCACACAAACAATTTCAGTTCCTAGCACTTAGTTCCCTTTGTTGCTTCCACAGGAAAACTCTTGCCACACCCCCCTTTTCTCCAGACCTATTCTGAGACCCGATTAGGTGCCCATCTTTGGGACAAGTCAGAATTCACGCTCCACGAGCAGGGCCCTTGCCTGGGTGCATCTTAACAAACACAGGGTTTGCCTCTCACGTGGCTGCCAGCGAAGCAGCAGAGACTTTCGGACCTTGAACGTGGAGCTGTCAAGTGAGCTAAGTGTCCCCCCAGCCGCGGCTTCCCCAGAAGGGCATCTTACACTGTAACTAGACAGATATATGAATGTTTGTGTTCTAAATACAGAATTGTACCACGCAGTGTTAACACGCATCGTGTGAGCATGCAGTGTTGTTTAAAATGGGTGGGGATTAAAAAAAATCCTAAATAGCCAAAATAGGGATTTATGTAAAGAAATTATGGTGCACCATGACACAAATACTGTACAACTGTTGAAGTTGAGGCTGATGTGCGTTATGTGTGCAAGATACACTGCTGAATGACACAGTTACTGAACAGCAGGTGTAGGTAGAATATCCAGTCTGCATGTGTATATGTTGTCTCTGTCTATAGCTATACCCATTTGTCTATGTATCATCTACCTGTCTACCCATCATCCATCATTCTCTCCTCTATCACCTACCCACCCAGCCACCCAGCCACCCAGCCACCCAGCCACCCATCATCTACCTTCTCCTACAAAGGACATATGAAGAGAAGAAAATCTGGAAGAACACACCAGAAGATGCTCAATATGTTAACAATATAGATCTCCGGGCACAAAGTAATTTTGAAATAACTTTCTATATTTTCTTTTTTTTTTTTTAAAGATTTTATTTATTCATTTACGAGAGAGAGAGAGCACAAGCAGGGGGAGAGGCAGAGGGAGAGGGAGAAGCAGACTCCCTGCTGAGCAAGGAGCCCGATGTGGGACTCGATCCCAGGACCCTGGGATCATGACCCGAGCTGAAGGCAGACGCTTAACCATCTGAGCCACCCAGGTGCCCAACTTTCTATATTTTCAGTTTTCACCCTGTTCATTTGTAAATCTAGCAATAAAGACAATTTTCTTCAAAACATTTTCCTTCCTGCACAGAAGTGTGACTGTGGTCTTTGTCATAGTCACCTGTTTCTGCCTCAATATTCATTCAGGTGCCCTTCACAGCACAGGGTTCAAAACCTGAGTGCCAGAAGCCTGAGCTCAGCGGACCCGGCTTGGGGCACTGGTCCAGAAGTGCCCGTGTTCATTGCCAACCTCCCCCTAGGCCCCATGTTGGCTTGTCAGCACAATGGGGAAGAACCAGAGAAACACAAGTCACCAAAACTGAACTGGTCAGATCTTTCCAGCAAGAACCAACGATAAAGGGGCGCCTGGGTGGCTCAGTTGGTTGAGCGACTGCCTTCGGCTCAGGTCATGATCCTGGAGTCCCGGGATCGAGTCCCGCATTGGGCTCCCTGCTCAGCAGGGAGTCTGCTTCTCCCTCTGACCCTCTTCCCTCTCGTGCTTTCTATCTCTCATTCTCTCTCTCTCAAATAAATAAATAAAATCTTTAAAAAAAGAACCAATGATAGAATGAAGGTACAGAAGTTGCAATAGGGACCCATTTGTAAAAATGCATGTGTTTCACAAAATTTATGCCACTTAGTTTTAACTCAGCACGGCATGGTGGCATAATAAATATTATAACATGTTGTGATGAGTACATATAGCCATATGCTCATATTCAGAGAACAATGAGGCTTGCTGATCTAAGTGTGGGAGGAACGGCCCCAGCAGAGACATTTCCAATGTGAACAGCCACACGTGGGAGCCTTGTCCAGACCCTCGATGGCATTCCAGTTCCAGGTGAGAATGCAGAGGGCCTGGCCCTTAGGAGCTCAGCTTCCCAAAGCCTCACAGGCGCTCACTCTGAAGGGAAGTCAGAATCCCAAGGAGCTAAACAGGACAAGAAAGTAGTCATCTCTAGTATACAATGTCCTAAAACCAAGAAGAGACCATATTTATTGAAACATGATGTTTGTTTTCCAACCTACATTCTGAAATTCCAATTAGTTTTCTCTCCCTGGTCCCATATTTAGAAACAAGAAGCTTTAGTGCTAAAGACAGGAAAAGGAAAAAGGATGTCGAAAACATTTGTGTCCAGGTTTCAAAAATCCCCCCGACGTTGGACTGAGTTGCTAATTCCTTTGCTGTTATGTACCCCTAGCCCCGTCCCTACCTCTCTCCTCTCTCTCTCACTTAATTTGGCAGAGCTCCCCAGCAATACCATTCTTCGCGTGGCTCTGCTGAAAACTGAAGGAGAAGCTGCCTGTCGCGAGACCATGATCAGCTCACCCGCCAACTCACCTAGCCTTATTGCACTTGCATTTTATCTTCTTAAAACAAGTCCTTTAAATTAGCAGTCACTCAAATGCACAATCATGAACGTGCAGTAGAGTTTATCAAGCCTGGAAAAGCCTTCCACATGAACAAACTTGTTTTTGTAGAGTCAGACTCAATTTAGAGCAGCACCCTGCCCCCACCTATGAACCTGGGGTCATGTGGTGCTGACTCCTCTCTTGACCCCTAGCAATGCGTGGTGCCCAGCAATCTGCTCTTGGGACACTGCCAGCAAGCCGGGCTGTTGGATACCACATCTTTCTTGGTGTTTCTAGGAATAAACTCCTTGAATGATACAAAACAAAACAACAACCTTGTCCCACAACTTCTGTGCAGTTACCAATCTGAGGAAACCAACATGTCTTGGCTCCTAGGATAATCGCTTCCCTGATCTATGAAAAGCTATGATGGAACATTGGCATTTATAGCAGAAGTACATGAACCAGGTCTGGACTAACCTTTTAGATTTTCCTGCTGTCTAGTGTTAAAAGCCAATTTTCTTTCTTTCTTTTCTTTCTTTCTTTCTTTCTTTCTTTCTTTCTTTCTTTCTTTCTTTCTTTCTTTTTCTTTCTTTCTTTCTTTCTTTCTTTCTTTCTTTCTTTCTTTCTTTCTTTCTTTCTTTCTTTCTTTCTTTCTTTCAAGGATTAACAGTTAACAGTATTATTTCAGAGCTCAATGTCAAATAAAACAAAAAAATTCTGAGTTCATGCCATGTGGGGTTTCCACTTGGAAGTTAAATAGACAGTATCTGCACTTGCAGAGAAAAACCCCAGAGTTTATGTTTTGATTTTGGTTTTACACTTTTTCAAACTTCCCTTTACTTGCTTTGAAAGCTGACCACAATCACCTTTAGTATTGTGCAAGGTCAAGGGAACGTGGGACAGCTGAGGGTATGGTCCTGAGAGACCCTAGAGACCCACCACTAATGAAGGTATGCAGTGTGAGAGGCCATCAGAGAGGCCATGGCATTTTCGCAAATTATAGGGCACACACACAGCTTTAGAGGTATTTCAATTTCCTGGCACCACGTGCCCCTTCCCCGAGGAGAATGTGCTGGCCAGGCCCGGGACATGGTCATACTGAAGACATGATTCACTGCTTGTCTATAATTTAAATTTAACTGGGTGTGCTGTATTGTATTTGCTAAATCTGGCAGCCCAGGGCTGAGGACACAGAGCCAACTCAAAGGGACCCGGGCTCTGATGTTGGCGTGCTGTGGGGTGACGTCAGCGCCTGCAGCCCCGTGGACATGTTGTGGGTTAGATAATGCTTCCTGGCACACGGAACAGGTCTGAGGAGACCAGGGCTGTGGCCGCTCCCCTCACAGAGACCACCATCCCTCTTGCCAGTGCACACCACTGCAGAAGGCCCCAGGGTCTTCAAGAACCTCACGGTGGAGGCAGGTACGTCAGGAGGACACGTGGGCACTGAGACAAACAAGAAGGGGTGAACATGAGGGGGGTGTGGCAAGATGGCGGAGGAGTAGGAGACCTGGGTTTCGTCTGGTCTCAGGAATTCAGCTGAATAGGGATCAAACCATTCTGAACACCTACGAACTCAACAGGAGATCGAAGAGGAGAGTAGCAACAACTCTCTGAACAGAAAAGGAACCACTTACTGGAAGGTAGGACGTGTGGAGGTGTGAATCCGAGGCGATATTTGGGAGGATAGACGGCGGGGGAGGGGGCCTCCGTCGGCCGCTTCTGGCAAGTGCTAGAGCCGCGGAGCACAAAATCGGACCTTTTAGAAGTCAGCTCCGCGGAGGGACGTCGCTGCAGTGGCTAAGCGGGGGGTGGGACCCTCCCGGGACAGTGTGGTCTCAGGACTCTCGGGGTCACAGAAAGACCGGGGGTGCCTGAGTGCGGCAGAGCTCCCAGGTATCGGAGCGGGGAAGCCGGCTGCAGAGACGGAGCCAAGGCGCGGGCTCTCAGCTCGGGGTGGCCATAAATTGTGATCCGCGGCCCAGTCGGGGCACTGCGCCTCCAGCAGGGACCCCACAAGCGGCAGAGCCGGGGAGACTCCCCTCCCTCCCCCGGGAGGAGCGGCGCGGGAGCGCACCGCAGGGATCTGCTGGGTTTGGAGACTCCGCGCGGGGTCGGGTGCCAGACATAGAAACGCTCGGTCACAGGCCGGGTGAGCACGGAGTGCGGCCGGAGACCGGGGACACGGGAGTGACTGCTTTTCTCTGGGGGCGCACTGAGGAGCGGGGCCCCGAGTTCTCAGCTCCTCCGGGCTGGAGATGGGAGGCCGCCATTTTCACCCTGGGCCTCCAAAGCTGTACGGAGAGCTTGCAGGGAACAAAAGCTCCTGAGAGCAAACCCGAGCAGCTTGCTTAGCCCGGACCGACAAGGGCGGGGCAATTCAGCCTCCGGCAAAGACGTTTGGGAACCACGGCAACAGGCCCCTCCCCCAGAAGATCAGCACGAACAGCCAGCAAGCCAAGACCAAGTTTACCGATCAAGGAGAACGGGAGAACTCCAGCGCTAGGGGAATACTGCACATAGAATTCATGGCTTTTTTACCATAATTCATTAGTTTTTCAAAGTTAATTTTTAACTATTTTTTTTGAATTTTTCCCTTTTTCAAACAACATCTTATCAATCTCTTTTTAAAAAAACATTTTTTATTTTTCATTTTTAGTCATATTTTTATCCCTTCATAGTAGTTACCCTTATTTTTGGCATATATATATATATATATATATAGGTTGTTCTCTCTTTAAAATTTTGAGATACAATTTCTTCTAACAGATCAAAATATACCCTAAATCACTAGTGTATGGCTTTGTTCTATTCTCCTGCCTGATCACATTCTCTCCCTTTTTTCTTTTTTCTTTTTCTTTTTAAAAAACAACGCCTTATAAATTCCTTTTATAAAATCTTTTATAATTTTCATCTTTACAGTCATCTGTCATCCCTTCATTGTATCAACCCTTATTTTGTACATATATAAGTCTTTCTTCCTTTAAAATTTTAGCAGGCACTTTCTTCTAACAGACAAAAATATGCCCAAAAGCTAGTGTGTGGCACTGATCTATGCACTAGCCTGATCATATTTGATCATATTCTGTTTTTTTTTTGTTTTGTTCTGTTTTTGTTTGTTTTTATCTTTATCTTTTTGTTTTTCCTTTTTTTTTTTCTCTCTTCTTTCTTTCCCTTTCTTGTCCCCTGGTTTCAGGTCTTTTCTGATTTGTATAGAGTATATTTGCTGGAGACATTGTTAACCTGATAGCATTCTGTTCTCTCATTCATCTATTCTCGTCTGGACAAAATGACAAGACGAAAAAAATCACCTCAGCAAAAAGAACAAGAGGTAGTACCGTCTGCCAGGGACCTACTCAATACTGACATTAGTACGATGTCGGACCTAGGGTTCAAAATCATGACTTTAAAGATACTAGCTGGGCTTGAAAAAAGCATGGAAGTTATTAGAGAAACCCTTTCTGGAGAAATAAAAGAACTAAAATCAAACCAAGTCGAAATCAAAAAGGCTATTAATGAGGTGCAATAAAAAATGGGGGCACTAACTGCTAGGATAAATGAGGCAGAAGAAAGAATAAGCGATATAGAAGACCAAATGATGGAAAATAAAGAGGCTGAGAAAAAGAGAGATAAACAACTACAGGATCACGAGGGCAGAATTCGAGAGATAAGCGATATGATAAGACGGAACAACATTAGAATAATTGAGATCCCAGAAGAAGAAGAAAGAGAGAGAGGGGCAGAAGGTATATTGGAGCAAATAATAGCAGAGAACTTCCCTAATGTGGGGAAGGAAACAGGCATCAAAATCCAGGAGGCACAGAGAACCCCTCTCAAAATCAATAAAAATAAGTCAACACCCCGACATCTAATAGTAAAACTTATGAGTCTCAGAGACAAAGAGAAAATCCTGAAAGCAGCTCGGGAGAAGAGATATGTAACCTACAATGGTAGAAACATTAGATTGGCAACAGACCTATCCACAGAGACCTGGCAGGCCAGAAAGGACTGGCATGATATCCTCAGAGCACTAAACGAGAAAAATATGCAGCCAAGAATATTATATCCAGCTAGGCTATCATTGAAAATAGAAGGAGAGAACAAAAGCTTCCAGGACAAACAGAAACTAAAGGAATTTGCAAACACGAAATCAGCCCTCCAAGAAATATTGAAAGAGGTCCTCTAAGCAAAAAGAGAGCCTAAAAGCAGCATAGACCAGAATGGAACACAGACAATATACAGTAACAGTCACCTTACAGGCAATCCAATGGCACTAAATTCATACCTTTCAATGGTTACCCTGAATGTAAATGGGCTCAATGCCCCAATCAAAAGACACAGGCTATCAGATTGGATTAAAAAACAAGACCCATCCATATGCTGTCTGCAAGAGACTCATTTTAGACCCAAAGACACCCCCAGATTGAAAGTGAGGGGTTGGAAAGCCATTTACCATGCTGATGGACACCAAAAGAAAGCTGGGGTGGCAATCCTTATATCAGACAAATTAGATTTTAAAACAAAGACTGTAATAAGAGATGAAGAAGGACACTATATCCTCCTTAAAGGCTCTATCCAACAAGAAGATCTAACAATTGTAAATATCTATGCCCTTAATGTGGGAGCAGCCAATTATATAAGGCAATTAATAACAAAAGCAAAGAAACACATTGACAACAATACAATAATAGTGGGGGACTTTAACACCTCCTTCACTGAAATGGACAGATCATCTAAGCAAAAGATCAACAAGGAAATAAAGACTTTAAATGAAACACTGGACCAAATGGAATTTATAGACATATTCAGAACATTCCATCCCAAAGCAACAGAATACACAGTCTTTCTAGTGCCCATGGAACATTCTCCAGAATTGATCCCATCCTAGGTCACAAATCAGGTCTCAACCGGTACCAAAAGATTCGGATTATTCCCTGCATATTTTCAGACCACAATGCTTTGAAACTAGAACTCAATCACAAGAGGAAAGTCGGAAAGAACTCAAATACATGGAGGCTAAAGAGCATCCTACTAAAGAATGAATGGGTCAACCAGGAAATTAAAGAAGAATTAAAAAAATTCATGGAAACCAATGAAAATGAAAACACAACTGTTCAAAATCTTTGGGATACAGCAAAGGCAGTCCTGAGAGGAAAGTATATAGCAATACAAGCCTTTCTCAAGAAACAAGAAAGGTCTCAAATACACAACCTAAGCCTACACCTAAAGGAGCTGGAGAAAGAACAGCAAATAAAGCCTAAACCCAGCAGGAGAAGAGAAATCATAAAGATCACAGCAGAAATCAATGAACTAGAAACCAAAAGAACAGTAGAACAGATCAAGGAAACTAGGAGCTGGTTCTTTGAAAGAATTAACAAGATTGATAAACCCCTGGCCAGACTTATCCAAAAGAAAAGAGAAATGACCCAAATCAACAAAATCATGAATGAAAGAGGAGAGATCATAACCAACACCAAAGAAATACAAACAATTATAAGAACATATTATGAGCAACTCTATGCCAGCAAATTAGATAACCTGGAAGAAATGGGTGCATTCCTAGAGATGTATCAACTACCAAAATTGAACCAGGAGGAAATAGAAAACCTGAACAGACCTATAGCCACTAAGGAAATTGAAGCAGTCATCAAAAATCTCCCAAGAAACAAAAGCCCAGGGCCAGATGGCTTCCCAGGGGAATTCTACCAGACATTTAAAGAAGAATTAATACCTATTCTCCTGAAACTGTTCCAAAAAATAGAAATGGAAGGAAAACTTCCAAACTCATTTTATGAGGCCAGCATTACCTTGATCCCAAAACCAGACAAAGACCCCATCAAAAAGGAGAATTACAGACCAATATCCTTGATGAACATGGATGCAAAAATTCTCACCAAAATACTAGCCAATAGGATCTGACAGTACATTAAAAGGATTATTCACCACGACCAAGTGGGATTTATCCCTGGGCTGCAAGGATGGTTCAACATCCGCAAATCAATCAACGTGATACAATACATTAACAAAAGAAAGAACAAGAATCATATGATCCTCTCAATAGATGCAGAAAAAGCATTTGACAAAGTGCAGCATCCCTTCTTGATCAAAACTCTGCAGAGTATAGGGATAGAGGGTACATACCTCAATATCATAAAAGCCATCTATGAAAAACCTACAGCGAATATCATTCTCAATGGGGAAAAGCTGAGTGCTTTTCCCCTAGGGTCAGGGACGCGGCAGGGTTGTCCACTCTCACCACTGCTATTCAACATAGTACTAGAAGTCCTAGCCACAGCAATCAGACAACAAAAAGACATCAAAGGCATCCAAATCGGCAAAGAGGAAGTCAAGCTCTCACTCTTTGCAGATGATATGATACTGTATGTGGAAAACCCAAAAGACTCCACCCCAAAACTGCTAGAACTCATACAGGAATTCAGTCAAGTAGCAGGATATAAAATCAATGCACAGAAATCAGTGGCATTCCTATACACCAACAACAAGAAAGAAGAGAGACAAATCAAGGAGTCGATCCCATTTACAATTGTACCCAAAACCATAAGATACCTAGGCATAAATTTAACCAAAGAGGCAAAGGATCTGTACTCAGAAAACTATAAAATACTCATGAAAGAAACTGAAGAAGACACAAAGAAATGGAAAAACGTTCCATGCTCATGGATTGGAAGAACAAACATTGTGAAGATGTCAGTGCTACCTAGAGCAATCTACACATTCAATGCAATCCCCATCAAAATACCATTCAGATTTTTCAAAGAAGTGGAACAAATAATCCTAAAATTTGTATGGAACCAGAAGTGACCCCGAATATCCAGAGGAATATTGAAAAAGAAAAGCAAAGCTGGCGGCATCACAATTTCAGACTTCCAGCTCTATTACAAAGCTGTCATCATCAAGACAGTATGGTACTGGCACAAAAACAGACACATAGATCAATGGAACAGAATTGAGAGCCCAGAAATGGACCCTCAACTCTATGGTCAACTCATCTTTGACAAAGCAGGAAAGAACGTCCAATGGCAAAAAGACAGTCTCTTCAACAAATGGTGTTGGGAAAATTGGACAGGCACATGCAGAAAAATGAAAGTGGACCATTTCCTTACACGACACACAAAAATAGACTCCAAATGGTTGAAAGACCTAAACGTGAGACAGGAGTCCATCAAAATCCTAAAGGAGAACACAGGCAGCAACCTCTTTGACCTCAGCCACAGCAACTTCTTCCTAGAAACATCGCCAAAGGCAAGGGAAGCAAGGGCAAAAATGAACTATTGGGATTTCATCAAGATAAAAAGCTTTTGCACAGCAAAAGAAACAGTGCACAAAACCAAAAGACAACCGACAGAATGGGAGAAAATATTTGCAAATGACATATCAGAAAAGGGCTAGTATCCAAAATCTATAAAGAACTTATGAAACTCAACACCCAAAGAACAAATAATCCAATCAAGAAATGGGCAGAAGACATGAACAGACATTTTTCCAAAGAAGACATCCAAATGGCCAACAGACACATGAAAAAGTGCTCAACATCGCTCGGCATCAGGGAAATCCAAATCAAAACCTCCATGAGATACCACCTCACACCCGTCAGAATGGCTAAAATCAACAAGTCAGGAAACGACAGATGTTGGCGGGGATGTGGAGAAAGGGGAACCCTCCTACACTGTTGGTGGGAATGCAAGCTGGTGCAACCACTCTGGAAAATAGTATGGAGGTTCTTCAAACAGTTGAAAATAGAGCTACCATACGATCCAGCAATTGCACTACTGGGTATTTACCACAAAGATACAAATGTAGGGATCCGAAGGGGTACGTGCACCCCAATGTTTATAGCAATAAGGTCCACAATAGCCAAACTGTGGAAAGAGCCAAGATGTCCATCGACAGATGAATGGCTAAAGAAGAGGTGGTATATATACACAATGGAATATTATGCAGCCATCAAAAGTAATGAGATCTTGCCAATTGCAATGACGTGGATGGAACTGGAGGGTGTTATGCTGAGTGAAATAAGTCAATCAGAGAAAGACATGTATCATATGACCTCACTGATATGAGGAATTCTTAATCTCAGGAAACAAACTGAGGGTTGCTGGAGTGGGTGTGGGGTGGGAGGGATGGGGTGGCTGGGTGACAGACATTGGGGAGGGTATGTGCTGTGGTGAGCACTGTGAATTGTACAAGACTGTTGAATCACAGATCTGTACTTCTGAAACAAATAATGCAACATATGTTAAGGAAAAAAAAAGAAGAAGATAGCAGGAGGGGAAGAATGAAGGGGAGTAAGTCGGAGGGGGAGACGAAGCATGAGAGACAATGGACTCTGAAAAACAAACTAAGGGTTCTAGAGGGGAGGGGGTGGGGGGATGGGTTAGCCTGGTGATGGGTATTAAAGAGGGCACGTTCTGCGTGGAGCACTGGGTGTTATGCACAAACAATGAATCATGGAACACTACATCAAAAACTAATGGTGTAATGTATGGAGATTAACATAACAATAAAAATTATTAAAAAAAAAAGAAAGTGTGAACATGATTAGGTACTAGGTTGTCCATGTAGTGAACTGAATGGTGCCCCCAGAGATATGCATCCAAGTCCGAACCCCGGTCCCTGGGAATGTGACCCTAATAAGGAATGGGACTATGTTAAGAGGAGGCCAGTAGGGTGGACCCACCCCGGTGACTGGTGTCCTTACAAGGAGAGACACGGACACCCACAGAAAACACGGCCGTGTGGAAAGCAGGTGGAATTGTAGGGAGGCAGCCTCACCTCAAGGCATGGAAGGGCACCAGACGCTGGCAGGCGTGGGATGCCCTCAGAGTCTCAGAGGGGGGTGGCCTGCTCACCTCAGCCTCAGCCTCCCGGCCTCCAGACGGGGCAGAAGGAAGTTGTGCTGCTTTAACCAGGAGCTTGTTGCGCTCTGCTCTGGCAGCCCCAGGAAGCGACCACCGTGTGCTGCGCGGGGCATGCAGAGATTCACGGGGGAGAGGGTCGTGAAGTTCGAGTAGGCAGATGGCTGCTCAGAAATGTTTCCACCGAGTTTGTTCTCTGCCTCAGGACGCTGTCCACTTCAGCTCACTGGTCCCCTGTGGAAACACGACAGCGTGTAGGCCACGGGGACCTGCCAAGGGGGAGCAGAGCCTGTCACGTGGGCTCCCGGGGCCCACAGCCCCGAGCCAACGAGGCAGGGCGGCCGAAGGCCTTGCTGGGTCCCGAGAAGCCCATCTGCACTCTGGGCGTTGTGTGGTGCCCCGGGCCCGCGGAGGGATGCAGATGCTAGTGGGGAGCACTTATCCAGCAGACGGAGAAAGATTCCTCACTAGGATGATCGCTTGGGGAAAGATGCGGTGGGGACCAGGCGGGGAACACCATCTCCGCGGGTAAAGGCTTCTGTTGTAGAGAAATCCTGTGAAAGCACAAGTTTTCTGCAGCCCGGAACTGTCTGCCGTGGGGCCCGGGCCGGGGCTGAGGTGCTCTGCTTCCATGCGGGAGGCTGGTGCCCTGCATGCCCTGAAGCCTCTGGAAAGGCCGCGGCCACAGGCAGACGTGTGGGGCCGTGCCTAGGAGGCGGTGTTGCCGTGCCATCGCATCCACCCTGAGCTCTAGGATTCATTCTCGAGCAGGACAGAGCAGACAGAACGAAGGAAACGGCGGTCTGTGCGCTCCAGCTTTTGGGAAGTTAGGAAGGAGTAACGGTTTTATAAATGTGTGGGCTCAGCAAAATCTGCTGGACTTGCCCATGGGCCTTTTCAGTGGGTTCAGGAACATCTCTCTGTCCCCCATGGACCTCAGTTAGACACCAACAGAGCAGAGCACAGTGACGCCCTCAGCGGAAGCCAGGGCCCCCGAGCAGCCCCTTAGAGACGGGATTTCAACATGTCTGAGCAAAGGACAAGCCCGTGTGGGTCCCGACAGCTGGACCAGGAAACAAGCAACACCCTCACCTGAGATCCACAAGACTGCTCGTCCACCCTTGGGTTCAAGGCCGGAGGGTGAGACCAGATCAGGGGTCCCCGTGGACACTCAGGGGCAGAACTCCTCACCTGCCTGTGGGGGAAGCTGCCGCCGCTGGTGCGGATAGCTTGCTTCTCTGTGGGGCAGGACCCCCGTCTGTGGGGAAGGGCCCCCCGTCTGTGGGGAAGGGCCCCCTGTCTGTGGGGTAAGGGCCGCCGACTGTGGGGAAGGGCCTGCCGTCTGTGGGGAAACCTCACGAGGGGGCGGCCATCCGGGCTTCAGCAGGACACCAGAGCTTGGCCTCTGTTCTTGGGCCGTGGCTCCGGCAGGTGCGTCACCTGACAGGCTGTGGGCAGGCTGTCCCGTCACTCCTTTGTCAGCAAGGGCGACTTCCCCTGTGGAGTGTCTGCACTCCCGCGAGTAGAGCTGGACCTTCCCTTCGTGTCCCGTCGGCACCTGAGTTTCTTCCACAGCTTTTATGCTGCAGGAACTTAGGATCCAGGCAACTCACTGCTGACCCTTTAACAATCTCCGGACTACAGACATGCAAGGAATGGCTGTAAAATACGGACTTAAAATGTTTACTTTGAAATAATCACAAATTCGCAGAAAGTTGCAACAGAAACCTACAGGAAGGTCTCACAGACCCTTCCCTCAGCCTCCCGCCCCGGCAGCATCTCGCATAACTGCAGTGTGATGTGGGGGCCCACAGGATGTCACACAGGCGTGGAGTGGACTCGGGGTTCCTGGTGTGTGTGCACACGCGTGCCTGTCTGTGCACATGTGTGTGGTCACGTGGCCCTGTGATGTGAGCAGCTTCACCTCTGCGCTCAATGCCCAAGAACGCAGGCGCGGGGTCACCTGGTATGCCCGCTTTTAGTTTTAGAAGGGACTGCTGAACTATTTCCACAGGGGCTGCACCATTTTATCTTTCTACCAGCAATGCAGCTACTCTTTTTTTTTTTCTTCAAGTTTGGGAGTTTTATTTATTTATTTTTTTATTTAAATTCAATTAGCCAAGGTTAGTACATCATTAGTTTTTGATATAATGTTCACTGATTCATTAGTTGAATATATCACCCAGGGCTCATTCCATCATGCGCCCTTCTTAATGCCCATCCCCCAGTTACCTCATCCCCCCACCCCCTCCCTCTGTAACCCTCAGTTTGTTTCCTGTGATAAGAGTCTCTTATGGTTTGTCTCCCTCTCTGGTTTCGTCTTGTTTCATTTTTCCCCCCTTCCCCTATGATTCCGTTTTATTTCTTAAATTCCACATATGGGTGAAATCATATGATCATTGTCTTTCTCTGACTTATTTTGCTTAGCATAATACCCTCTAGTTCTCTCTACATCATTGTAAATGGCAAGATTTCATTTTTTGATGGCTGCATAATATTCCATTGAATATGTGGACCACATCTTCTTTATCCATTCATCTGTTGAAGGGTATCTCGGCTCTTTCCACAGTTTGGCTACTGTGGACCTTGCAATGCAGCTATTCTTATGTGCATATTTTTATGTATAACTTTAATATCAACTCATCAAGCTCCATAAAAAACCCCATTAATATTTTCACTGAAATCATGTTAAGTATATAAAGTAATTTAAAGAAGTTCACAGCAGAATCGAGGGGAAGGTAGAGATATTTCCCATAGGTTCCCCCAACCCACCCATGCATGGCTCCCCATTATCAGCAACCCCCCCCCCCAGAGCCCTGCATTTGTTATAATTGGTGACCCTACACTGACACTCCATATGGTCACCCACAGTTTACATGAGGGTCACTCTTGGTGGTGTGCATTCGATGAGTTGCACAAATGTATAATGTTGTGTATCCACCATGATGACGTCACACAGAGTAGTTTCACTGCCCTAAATATCCCCTGTGCTCTGCCTGTTCATCCCTCCCACTAAGACAATCCCTGGTAACAACTCATCTTTTTACTCTTTCATAGTTTTGCCTTTTCCAGAATGTCCCGCAGTTGGATTCAAACAGTAGTTGGCTTTTTCAGGTTGGCTTCTTTCACTTACTGATATGCATTTAAGGTCCCTCCATGTCTTCTTACAGCCTGATTGCTCATTTCTTTTTGGTGCTGAATAATATTCCATGGTCTGGATGGACCACAGTTTATTAATCCATTCACTTCCTGAAGGACATCTTGGGTGCTTCCAAGTTTGGGTGATTATTATTTGTTTTTAAAGATTTTATTTATTTATTTTAGAGATAGAGAAAATGTGAGTTGAGGAGGGTATGGGCAGAGGGAGAGAGAGAATGTTAGGCAGACTCCCTGCTGAGCAAAGAGTCCAACATGGGGCTCAATCCCATGACCCTGAAATCATGACCTGAGCCAAAATCTAGAGTGTGATGCTTAACCAACTGAGCCACCCAGTTGCCTTGGTGATTATTAATAAAGTTGCTGTCAATAGCCTTGTGCAGGTTTCTGTGTGGACACAAGTCTTCAACTCCTTTGGGTAAATACCCAGCAGTGTGATTGCTGGATTGTACGCTCAGAGTATATTTAGTTTTGTGAGAAACCTCCCAACTGTCTACTGCAGCGGCTGTGCCGCGTCGCATCCCCACCAGCAGCGAGTGCGAGTTCCCACTGCTCTCCCGTCCCCGTCAGCGCTGGGCACCCTCCATGCTCTGGATTCGGGCCGTTCTCATCAGTGTGCAGGGGTGTCTCGTTGTGGTTTGATTTGCATTTCCCTGGTGACATTTGGAGTCTTCTTGTATGCTTGTTTGCCATGTGTATTTCTTTTTTCGTGAGGTGTCTGTTAAGGGCTTTGGCCCATTTAATTAGTTTGCTTGTTTTCTTATGCTGAGTTTTAAGAGTTTGTATGTAATATGTTTTGGATCACAGTCCTTTATCAGTGTGTCTTTCATAAATATTTTCTCCTATGTGATCTTCTAGGAGTTTTATAGTTTTGCATTGTAGCTTTAGATCTGTGATCCACTTTGTGTCAGCTCCGTGAGGGGTGTAAGGTCTGTGTCTACACTCACTTTTTCCTGCATGAGGATGTCCCCTTGTCCTGGCACCTTTTGTTGAAAAGACAAGACTGTCGTTGCTCCATTTTATTGCCTTTGCTCTTTTGTCAAAGATCCATGACTATCTTTGTGTGGGTCTATTTCTGGACTCTCCATTCTCTTCCATTGATCTATTTGTCTATTTTTTTTTTTTTTTTTTGATACCACGCTGCTGTAATGACTGTTCTAGTCTCTAGGACTGCATGACAAGTAAGACCAATCTGTAGGCCATGCCTTTTCCTCACTAAAGGTTTACATTATTATTTTTGAAATTTTACTAAGATACATCTAGGTGTTTGCCTATGTATCATTACATCTTTTTAAACTGAGTGATCTCCTTGATTTGCAGATGGAAGAACATTTTTCAACTAATGAAAATGCCTTAGTCCACTTGGACCCCGGTAATAAGACACCATGGGCTGGGTGGCTTACACAGCATAGATTTATCTTCTCACAGTCCTGGAGGATAGATGTCCAACATCGGGGCGTTAGTAGGTTTAGTTTCTTCCAAGGCCTCTCTCCTTGGCTTGCAGGTGTTGCCTTCCTGGTGTGTTTGCAATGTGGTTTTGTGTGAGCTCATACCCCTGGTGTTCTGTGAGTCCGAAATCTCCTTCCTACAAGGACACCAGTCCAACTGGACCAGGGCCCACCCTCAGGACCTCATTTTAACTTACTCCCCTCTTTAGATACCCCATCTCCAAACACAGTCCATCCCGAGCTACATAAGAATTTGGGGAGGACACAATTCAGAACCATACAAAAGTTGTGTGTTTTCTTTTTAATTATTTGATGGATTATTTTCTCTAAGTGCTTTTGCCTCTTCAAATTTGATCATGTGTTGATTAAATTTCCTACGTCTCACTGGCCTTTCAGCTATCAGTTTTCTCTGTCTTTTGCTTTTGCTTCTGAGAGAAATTCTTATCTCACACTCTACTGACTTGATATTCTGCAGTGGTCTATCCGTGGGTAACCAACTATTGTTTAAAATGTAGCAAGTGTGTTTCCATTTCCATGAGATCTTTCTGAAATTCAGATGGTTCCCTCTTCTTGACTCCTATTCTATTTTTAGATGGCTGACCTTATCAATCTTTTTGTAAAAATTATTTAAAAACGTGTTCTGTTTCTTGTAGTAAGTTGTAGGGAGATACTTGATTTCATCCTTCAAAAGAATTACTGAAAGAATCAGGAAGTCTTACTCTTTTAGACCAGTTATGACTGTACAAAATAATTCCTGCAAGAAACAGGAACACACTTCACAAATTTTACTCATCTCGCTTCCCCAAAATATAAAGTAAGCTCAAGCCAGCTTCATTTTGGATATTCGCGAGCTTGAACAGCCCCTGGAAGAGTGCCCAAGGAAATAAATAAGTAAAGTAGAGTGAAGCGGGCAGAGCGCGAGCACACAAATCCCGAATTGCTGCATCACTTTACGTGAGGATGGTGTCCAGGAGACACTCCAACACTAAGAAGCCACAGGTTAGAAGAACCAAGAAATGGCTTCAGTAATGGTCCCTGGCCACCAGTTAAAAAGCCTTCTAAGTATCAAAAATCATTTTCATGCTTTAGCTATTCCTTCTGACTCTGTAGCCACCGACAATGAAATCAGCAGAAGTTGATTATTCAGGTGGCTCAGAGATAAATACAAATGCTTCCCTTTTCTCTGTGGTTCTGACTACAACCCAGTTGGGTTCAATGTGGGATGTGGCCAAGAAACATATAATCAATTTGCCCTTTCCTGGGAATGAGAAGGAAACTCTCAAAGTCTTGCTTTGGAATACATGACTTCTGACTCAGATTCATGAAAATTCCCATTATCAGCCAATCATTAAAGGTCACTTCTGAGTAATTCTGAGGAAGCCTCCTGCTCACAGGGATATTCTAGATTTGGACCTGCACTGCCTTGGGACCCCCAAATCCAGGCTCCCTCTGCTGCCCCCGGCCAATGGGGTCTTGCAGCGTCCTGGCGAGGAGACCCACGGTCTGGGTGGTCAGAAGTGTGGTGGCATGCCCTGGGTACCAGGGTGCACTTTCCACTTCAGCTGCCCACCCACCCTTCCCTCAAATCAGATCGGGCACTTGGTTCACAAAAAAGCCAGACTACTAGATGTCCCCTCTGTTCAAATCTTTCACCCAATTTTATTGGGTCCTTAGAGTTCTTATTATTGAGCTGTGTAAGCACTTTATACGTTCTAGACACAAGCCCTTTATCTAATGAACCCGTCATAAACATTTTCTTCTCTTCTGTGATTTGTGTTTTTACTTTCTTAATGGTGTCATTCAAAGAGCAAAAGTCTTTAAATTTGTTCTGGCTTAATTTATCAATTCTTTCTTTTATAATTTAGGCTTTGTGTTCTATGTAAGAAATCTAAAATCATCCCAACTTTACCAATATCTTCTCCTAGAAGTTGCATAGTTTTTGGTTCATTTTGAGTTAAATTATGTATATGTTGAAAGGCAAGAGTTAATGTTCATTATTTTATAGGGAAATCCAGCTGCTCAAATACCATTTATTGAAATATTATCATCTACCCTTGAATTTTTTTGGCACCTTTATTGAAAGTCAATTGACCATATATGGTTGAACTTGCCTGTAGACCCTCTATCCTCTACTGTTAATCTATCTGCGTACTTTTCACCCACACTAACACCAAGACAAAGTATTGATTTTGTAGCTTAATTGTAAGTCTTGAAGTAAAGTACAATAAATCCTCCAACTTATTTGTTTATGTTAAAACTGCTTTGATTATTCCAGGCCCTTGACATTTCCATATAAATTTTGGAATCAGCTGGTCAATTTCTACAACAAAAAGCCTGCTAGAATTTTTATTTGGGTTATTTCATCTACTGATATAAAACTGGGTGTAATATTTATTTTCTTATAATTGTTTAAAAAAGCTATTCCATGTCTCTGTGGTTTCTGATGAAAACTCATGGTCATTCAAATCATTGTCCCTCCCTAGATAATTGGTCTTTTTTCTCCAGCTGTTTCCAAGTTATTTTTGTGTATCTTGGGCTTTCAGCGTTTTGAGTATGATGTGACCAAAATGGTTTTCTTTGCTTTTATCCTTTTTGGGATTGTAGAGCCTCTGGAATCTGTAAATTTATGTCTTCCACCAAGTTTGGCACACTTTCAGGCATTATTTCTTCAAACATTACTTTGTGTCTTAATCTCAGTTTTCTCTCCTTTTTGGACTCCAAAGACAGGAATGTCTGTTTTTACTGGTGTCCCACAGGCCTCTGAGGCTCTGTCTACCTCAGCCGGATCATTTTCACTGGCTTGTTTCTGAGGTGATGGAATTTTTCTTCCAGTATGTCCATTCTGCTATTCATCTGTTCTGTGAGTCCTTTTATTTTAGATATTGTATTTTCCAGTTCTAATTTTCCATTTGTTTCTGTTTTTATCATCTGTTTTTCTGCTGAGAATTTCTTCATTGTCCTTCCTCTCATGGAGCACTGTTACGTCCCTATTGTTTTAGGTCTGTTTCTGGTGGTTCCAGCATCTGTATAGGGTGTGCTTCGTGTGTGCTTATTGATTTCCCTTGATAACTCTCAGTTTCCCGGTTCTTTGTATGTCAGTTATTTCAGTTTGAATCCTGGATGGTATGAATGCTAGTCCCCAGGAGAACGTTTATGTTTTTGTCAGGCATTTGACCCGGTTGGGTCAGACCTCCTGCTCTGAATGCTGCCCAAACCTCAGGTCAGCACTTCTTGCCTTAGTTTTACCTTTTAGTATTTTTGAATTTACATTTTAAACCCAATTTTGTTCTATAATCATAAAATATTCACATGGCTCCAAAGCAAAGCCAATAATTCAACATATATACCCACTGCTACTTCTTTTTGTTTTATGAATCATATGCCTCTCTTCTCATACAAATGATAATACAGCGTATACACTTTTTCCATTTTTGTAGGAACTAAGTCTTGTTTTAATTTTGGTTAAATATGTGAATCAATTTGCACAATTGTGGTATAATGTGGTTGGAAATATTTCAGTCAATAATTATTTCTTGCATTATTTATTTACCTTTTCTTATTCCTATATGAATACTGACAAATGAATCAGTAGTTTATCTTCTTAAATCCTAACATAATCGATATTACACCTTAGTAACAAAATTTTCATTTACATTTGTTCTGAAATTGAATTTTTTTAGTTAACATTTAAATTTTAATTTAAAATCTGAAAAAGATTGTTTTGTCAGATATATCTCATACTACTAACATGAAAGAGTGACTATATTCAGTTTTTAGAGCTACAATTCCCTTAATTCTGTGTTCAATCCTGGCGTTTTTTTCCCTTTTCTTTCCTTTTTCAAGCTCAGCCTCCAGTGTAGTAAGTAAATATACAGAGGATGCATGAATCAGTTCATAACGGTAAAGGGACTTGAAGTAGGCAGGTGACAGGTTGTTAATTGACCTCCTGCTCTCCTTTGGAAGCTGCCTGGTGAAATGTGTGTCGTGATTAAGACTCTGGCATGCTTGGTGCTCAACAATAAGGCTTCAGGACCGAGCGGCATCGTCTCGCCGGCAGTTGGCTGATCCATCACGAAGGAGAAGAAGAATTTCTGAGTCCTTACTGGGGAACATATGGCAGGCTCTGATTTCCTTACTAAATCAGATGATATTACTAGAACTGGGTCATTATGCACACATTGTAATCTATCGTTAAGCCCAACAAAGTAATATTTAGCTAGTGTTTTAATTGTGCTACTGGGATTTATCTCTGCTTTTCAAAGAAAAAAAAAAGTCAGGCGGAAGGGAATAGGGGAGAAGCAGTGAATTTTCCATTTTAATAAAAGAGATTGTCTGTTTTGACAAATGATGCTGTGGCATGAACAGTTATGCATCCCGACACACGCGGAATCGTGATCATGTTGGATTGCCGTGTGCAGGAATGTACTATTTGGAAGGGGTGGCCTCGTGGCCCTGGTGTGCAGTTTCTGTGTTGCAAGACCACACGGGAAGTGTGGCTCTAGTCAAGTCAATGAGACTGGTGTCCGTAGCACCTTTTCTGTTAAAGCAAACACACTAAATACATATTGCAGTCAATTATTCATGTCTTTAGGACTTTTCTATGAGCATGCTTTCCCCTCCAATGTTTTGTCAATCCTCCACTTCTTTGGAGGTGCTTTGGTTATTTGTAGTCAGGAATAAAATCATTGAAAGTCTGTGGACCACACAGGTTTGCTCTGTATGAGTAGCATCATCTCAAGCTAATGCTCACTCCCACCTGTTTTAGGATTCCTTCCACACATGCAGGCCCCTAGTGTTCTAAAAATAGTAAGCCTCTTAGCCCCCGCGCTTTCCTTTGGAATCAGTTCCTATCCGGCCATAACCACCTGCTCCCCGGTGTTTTGTGCTGAATGACCACCCCAGCGTGGCCAGGGGGTAAGTGAGGAACAGTTATCACTCCGGCCCCAAAACTTTCGGGGGCACAGGGAGCCGTCATGAACCCCATGCTGGCAGACCTGCTAAACACACGTTTTCTTTTTGCAACATGTTAGGAGAAAGACCCAGACAAATTCTGGCTCTATCTCCAACAGCTGGAGATAAAGAACCTTGTTTTCTTTTCTGTCAGGGTTAATAAAACAGGCAACTTATTAAATAGCATTTTGACAAGCACAGTGGATAATGGATCCCGTTACATAAAGACTTTCAACAATTAAAAAGATTTATGAGCTGAGCCCACGCACATCCATGCCTGAGGAGTGGATGGAGCTGCCACTCACCCCTGCCCAAGTGGGGGCTGGGGACACGCAGGGTGGCGTCTTTGAGGCGAGGCAGAAGGACACCCAGAGGGGGATAGTGCGTGGCTGACATTTTGGATTCCCAGCTGCACGTGACGTTCTCGCTGCCGTGCCTTCTGATGCAGGCCCAGGGTCCTGAAGGTCAATCAGATGACCCAGTGGCTGTTTGCCGGGGCAGGTGCTGGCTACGCAGTGGAGGCTGGGGGTCCAGGAGCTAATGGCACTGCCTTGTTGCAGGCGCCTCTCCAGACTGACAAAGGAGCAGATTGTACCCACGGATAGGTCTCTACTTGGAACATGCAAATCCTGCTTGGAAGAACTTTCACTTAAGTATGTATAACTTTGGAATGCGTGGTGTGAAAAGAAAATAACAACAACAAAAAAAAGGGAACAGCACAGTAAAGATTCACACTTGGCAGAAATTAGGCATGAGAAGGGGGGAAAGAAAGACAGTCCACCACTGTGTTCAGTTTAAGGTGCTGCAGAGAGAGCGAGACAAAAACACAAGGACAGCTCCCGCACTAACTTAGTCCTGGGGTTGGTCCACGTTGAGACGCTCTTAACGTGACCTCAAGGGGCTGACAAGCACAGAAGTATTTTCAGGGAAAAGCCTTCGCCATTTTAGCTGGAAAAATACACATCCGTTTCTGATGACAAGGATTATGAACTATGTCAAGAATTCTCAAAGCTCTGAGACGGTCTCTCTGCAGCTTACGTCTGTTTGGAAGGTGTTAGGAACATAAGCCTGAGGAAATAAAACCAGTGGCCTCCTGGGTCCACCTCGCCTCGGTTTCGAGCGTGACACAGATGTACAAATGCACGTCTGGCCCTCCGTCTGAGCTCCTGTCTGGTGAGAAGCAAGCGCTACAGGCTGTTGGCCAACATAGTCACGTGGATCTGTGACTCACGACATACTCTGTTGTGATTGTCTTGGAACTTTCCTCTAGAGCAAAGGAGAATGCACAAGTTACATCTCAAGTAATCACCTGCCTGGACAGTTTCTCCAAGGTCCTCAAATGTCACCGTAATGTTTCTTTGGTGCCTGAAAGCAACATGGCACAATACTAGGAGAAGAAACTTGCTTTCCAGTAAACTTTGCAATTTACCATTTACTGTTTTAGGGAGTTCCCGGAACTCCCAGAACCTGTCACATTTCTTGATTATTAAGTCCAAGCCACATGAGCTTATGTTTGAGGTTCTAGAACTTTCATTTATTGTCACCAGCTAATCTTGGTGATTTATAGGAGTTATTTCATTCAACACTGAGAATGGTCCTGAGTGGTAGGTATTAGGTATATTTTATATATTGAATTTTGGTTAAGAATGACTAAGTGTTTTTTCCTACTCTGCTACTCCTAGAAATAAATTTGAAATGGATATTCATTTCTATTCATATTATATTTCTTATCATTCATTTTATCTCTTGGAAATTTGACCTCTAGTCTTCCTGTCCATTTCTGGAAGATGCATGTTTTATTTATGCATTTCTAAATTTTTCCAATTTCTGTCTGTTCAGTAACAGAAATCTTTTCAAAGAATTCAACCCTCTGAAAGTCTAAGCATCATCCCCCAAGAAAATAGCTTTTCATTTGCTTTGGGAAGCGGCCAAATTTTGGTTGATTTTTTTTTTTTTTTTTGCATTGAAACCAAGTTTGAAAACTGTAAAAAAAGAAAAAAAGAAAGAAAAGCTGAAACTATGTCTGGCCTTCATAGTTAACTTCTTATATATCAAGATGAGCATATTTTCCATAAAATGACTTTCTGATTCTAGTTTAATCTATATTTAACTAAGAGGAATAGATCTCATTTTCTTCCTCAGAGCAATGCAGAACCAACAGGTTATCCACTTTCCAAACTGCACATGATACTGTCAGAACTTCAGCGCATTTCCCAAACTTCGGAGTCGTTATGGTGGGCGGATTGTTTGTTAGGGCTAGTTACTAAATTGCATTCTGTGCTGCTAGGCTTCTTTTGTGCTTTAACAGTTGTGCTCAAAAAACATGCACATTTACCAAAGTCATCTCCTCAGAAAGGAAATCTTGCAATGACGTGTTAATAGCACTGTTTTATATGGCACAGCAAATTTAGCCTATCCCTAGAGGCACAGCAAATTTTGATATATTCTGCTTCTCCTTGATGATGCTTATCTGCTTGGTATTTAATTTGCAACTTGTTATCTATTACTCATGCTGTTTGCCAATTTCTCTTTTGTGTTTCATACCATTGTCAAATTAACTTTTTACTGGAATACGCCTGGAAAAGGTAGGTGTAGCTCAAAATAAACTGGTTTATCATTTAAATTTCTCTTTGCCTCTGGTTTCTAGAACTTTGGCATTTTATAGATTATAAGTCAAATTAATGTGTATGAAGATTTGTTGCTGTAGCTATGAAGCAGTCTATCTATCTATCATCTATATCATCATCTATCATCTACCTCTATCATCATCATCTAGCTCAAGATCCATCCGTCCATCCACCTATCCATTCATCCATGATATCTATCTATCTATTTATCCATCATCTATTCATCTATCAATGTATCTATCAATATCTAGTAACCTATGTGTATACATACACATACTCAAACATATATATTTGATAGAAAAGGGAATTTTCTATTCCTCAGAGCAATAATTAAGTTAATTTGCCATTTGTCCTTTTATCTTTGCAGGGAATAGGAAGTGGGGGAAGGACAAAGCAGATGTTGTCATGATTCTATTTAATTTTGAACTAATTATTAGGTATTAGTTCATTTATAAGATGAATAAGTTCTGGAGATCTAATGTACAGCATGGTGACTATAGTTAATAATAATGTTTTATATACTTGAAATTTGCTGAGAGTGGATCTTAAATGTTTTACACACACACAAGTGGTAACTATGTGAGGTGGTGGACATGTTAATTAGCTTGATTGTGGTGAATATGTATACCTAAATATACATTATTTTTGTCAATCAGACCTCAATAAAGCTGGAAAATTTTAAGAAAAACAAAAACTGAATATCTTATTTTAAGTGAAACTATGATATTTGAAAGTTTCCTTCAGCTGCAAAATAAAAGTACGTTGAACTTACCTACATGCATTTCTTTATTCAGTGTGACTACAGTTCCAGAAATGGGGGCCTCACAGAGATTGCACATTGCTTATAAAAGCTGGTAAGTATGTGTGCGTTTGTGTGTGTGCCCGTGTGTTTGGAGGGGTGCATGGCAGCGGTAAGGAGGGAAGCGCAGGGCGGGAGGAGGCTTGTGGGTTCACCGTCAACGCCCACACTGTAGTGCGTTACTGCGTGGTTGTGGTGTCGACTGCAGACATTGTGAACTAAGGCCAGGAACGTGCACAACAGGGAATGAGGGCTGATGGTGGGCTGGTGTCATGCAGACTGGCTGGGTGACACCTACTCTCGGTCACTCACTGGATGGGAGCGGAGCAGGTCACATACACCGTGCACCTCTGTGAAATGGGGCGCTGATGCTCCCTGTCTTCTTTCATTCCCTCTCTCTGTCTCCCAGGGCCTCTCTGAAAATTTGTGAATAGAAAAGGGGGTTCCTGTGAATTTTCCTAGCTCTTCTTCAGGATGAAAGCATTAGGGGCTGGTTGCCCTGGCCACCCTGGTTTTGCAGCTGCTCTAGAAGCCAGTCCTGGGACGACTGGAGCTCTCCTTACGACAGAAGCTGCCAGGCAAACCCAAAGGAATGCCTTCCTCCTTCCCCTCTTCCTCACCGGCGTTGAGGGTTGTATGAGAATGAATTTTGGGCTTTAATGTTGCTGATGTAAATGTGTCTGAGGCAATGCAGAGTAGAGGGAAAAGGCTAACAGCTGTGGGCTCAGGTGTCACACAGTGACGGCTTGTTAGGGGCAGCCATTCCTCTTGGCGGACTTGTTCGAAACTTACGGGCATTGTTCAAAGTGGTGTGTGCAGCCGTCTCCATGTCTATGTGCACATTCCCCTCCTTTACACTTACGTCTGTCTCTCTGTGGTCTTTGCGTGTGTCTGCGTATATTTACCCCTGCACGTCCACGGCATCTACACCCATGTCCACCTGTGTCTGCGTCTACAGCCGCTACCCCATGTGGAAGTCTGTCCCTGTCCCTGTATCATGTGTACCTATACCTGAGTCAGCGATACCCATGCCCACCTGTGGCTGTGTCTATATGTAAACTATCCGTGTGTATCAGCACCTACGTCTCTATCTACACCGTCTATTTCTATTCAATCACCCACATCTGTACTGTATCACCCTCTACAACACCAGGGCGTACTGATCCACATAACCCGGATTCTCGTCATTAGCTGCCACTGAGTGCCCCAGTGTTACATGCTGGTTGCAATTAAGAAACCTATTAATAACCACAGGAGAATTTTACTCAGTTGCAGAGACAAGTAAATTGAGGGCGAAATTAGATTATAGACAACAGGTTATGACAGGTGAGATATTTCTCTTTTTAACCAAAGAGGAATAAATGAATAATTTAATAAATTAAATTTTTACCAAAGAGGAACACAGAAGCCTAATTCATTCCCATTTCCAGCCTCCATTTTTAGGGAACCTCTAAGACACCCTATAAGATGTCCACTACAGAATGTTTCTTGGGCTTTCAGAGATTGGAAGGCCCTTTGTAGGAGTTTTCTTCTCTGTATAAATTGAAATGCCAGACTAAAATTGGCCATTCTTCATTTGTTTTTTCACTGACTTTGATTTTTTAATTGGAACCTATCATGGCCTGGCTTAGAATGTTAGCTGAGGTTTCATGGGGCCTGTGCTCATGCGGCTCTGCCGTGGCTGGAGAGTTGGGGTGCCTTCCTGGCCTGGGGTGTTGCTCGCTCAGAATACCCGGGCGCCACTGCAGCCGGCACCGGCGGGACTGAGGAGAGGCTCGGTGGCTTTCTGGTGGGAAGCCTGTCGGGAGGGAGCCCTGGGCTGGGGCTGGCAGAGGTGTTCCCAGGCTGGGGCGTGGTGGGTTTGGAGACTTAGCGGGAGGGAAGAGCAGGAGCCTCAGCCAGCTGCACTCGGGGGGAGTGGGGAGTGGGGCACCAGCCAGGCGGCGGCTCCAGGGAAGTCCATCTGAGAGACCATGGAGTGGCTCTGGGGTCGCTGGTGGGACCAGGGGGAGCACACGTCAGGACCGGGAGGTGGGTGTGATGGAAGCTTAAGGCTCTGGACGTAGTTTGGGTTGGATCCGCCTTTGGGTTCCCAGCTTTTAGCTACTGAAGGCTGTGGGTGGATGGGCATCCCCAGGGCCCCAGGTGGCTCACACGCGCCAGGGCTTAGAGGAAGAAGCAAGTCCTCAAGAGACAGAGAACAAGCTGTTCCTGGGCTGACCTCTGTGTGGAGACCCGCACCCCTCCGCCCCTCCCACACACAGCCCTGCCTCTCAGACGGAGGGCTCTCAGGTCTGCTGGTGGAGCACCTTCTGCCCTGCTGCTTGGGCACAGCCCCTCCTCCCTGGGACGTGACTCCCTGTGTGCCGTCACCTGCGAACCTTCATGCAGACGGCTCACTCTCTCCACTCAGACTCTTCGTGCGGCATCCTGCCCCTGAAGACCCCTGGCACTGACCCCAGCAGCCATCTCATCAGACGTGCTCAGTGAACGGCTGTAGCATGAACAAATGTTTCTGTTTAAGCTTTCTGTGTGCACAACAGTTTCTTCTGAGACGGCAACAGTCCCGGAAAGCAGGTGTAGCGCCCCCAACGTGCTCCTCACAGAGGTGCTCAAGAAGAGTGCTTACCTGAACGGACTTAGAAGTGAGGACATGGGCAGCGGCAGACTCTGGACCCGGCTCAGGGAGGAGTGGGCTTCCAGCCTGTCAATGCACGGGTGATTTCTGCTGCCGCCAGCCATGTGATTCTTAACAAAATCCCTCACACTTCCTACTATTACAGAGGAAATCTTGCTCTTCATTCTCCCTCGTTCTCCGACTTGTTCAAACCCTACCTCTGGATTCCTTGAGTACGTAAGAATCGTTTTGTGTTAGATCCACACGTACTGTTACACACGGATTGGAGGATTGGACGGAACCATAGGGAATGGCGGGTACAAGCCTACAAGCATTGCTGTTTCAGGCGGTTCGGTCCGACCCGTGCTTAGGCATCAGAACGGAGTAAAACACGGGACGATAATCCTCTGAAGCTGACCATAGGGCTGCTTGAATGGCTTGGCCATCCACACAGTGTCCCACACGTGGAGCTGGTCCCTCCTTGCCTTTGCCTGGCCGGCCAGCGGCTGAGGGGCAGACCTCTGTCTCCCGTCCCCGGACGGAGGGATGGAGCTCCTGCAGCCTGGCCGGGATGTCTCCGTGGCAGGCCCTGGAGCACCCGCTAATGCTGGTTTGCTGCATCCTGGTACCAGGCAACTGTCAGTGTGTCTGCTGTGTCTGCCTCGTCCACCACACTGCTGAGGCCTCTCTCCGCGTCCTGGGGCGTGGCAAGCCCCCAGCCTTGTGAGGAAGGGAGACCCCCTACCTCGACTTCTGGTTGCAAGCAGGCATCCTGCCGACTGAGGCTGCAGAGCCGGTGTGTGGTGTGTGAGGATGGGTGCTGGCCCCCTCAGAGCCCCAGGGGCCTGCGGAGCCCGCCCGGCATGCGCACACTGATGCTTGTGCGCATGGATGTCCACAGAGTGATTTTGTCCTTGCTGAGCATTTATGCACCTGCCATGCTTGCAAACACCACCTCCCTTGCAATCGGTGTGCTGGGGGCTGACCCTCTTAGGGGTGGTATGTCTGTGGGGCAGCTGCACCTTCACCCGGGAGCGCCTGAGCCAGTGTGGTGTGCGCTCTCTCACCCCTGTCTGTCTGTCTGTCTCTCCCCTGTTTCTCTCACTCACTTTCCAGCCCAGGTCTGCCTGACCAAACCGGGGCTCATCCTTTCAGACGCGATCAGATTCCTGGGGCTGCTGTAACAAAACACCACAGACTGTACGTGTTTTTTCCCGTGTTTTGGCTAGGAAGCTAGAAGTGTGAAATCAAGACGCCCCAGGGCCGTGCTGCTCCGAGCTCCCTGGGGGAGGGTCCTTCCGGTGTCTCCCAGCTCTGGTGTTATGGGCAGTCCTTCGCTTGTGGCTGCGTTCTTCTGGCCCCTCACACTGAGGTCACCCAGCCATCTTCCTGAAGCTCTGAGTTCATCTTCTCCCTTCTGATAAGAACACCAGTCATATTGGATTTAGGGCCCAGCCTACTCCGGGTTGGCCTCGTCCTGATTACATCTGCAAAGACCCTGTTTCCCAGGAAGGTCTCATTCACAGGATCCAAGGGTGAAGATGTGGACATATATTTTGGGGGGACAGTGAAAGGCAAGTGGAATGGGAAATGCTATTGGAGCTATTTCTGGAAGATGCAACCTGCCCCGGCTATTCTAGCTGGAGGCTTTGCTGGGGTCAACGTCTCACAGCCCCTTCTCTGACCGCACGCTCTGCCCACCCCCCAACCGGGATCCTGCCACTCTCCCAACGGTGTCAGACCCCTTGTACATCTCTTTGGCAATCTGTAGTGTGAAAGCCGGATCAGCCTGCTGAAACAGGTGCGTCCTGGGGCTCATTCTCCTGTTCCCTTCCTGACCAGAATGTGGGGTGAAGACAGGAGGTGACAGGAAAGGCTGTCCTGGGCAGCAGGGTCTTCCTGGGCTGGGGTACCCCATGCTCGGGGTCCAGCAGGACACATCGGGGAGCAGCAGGCTCGAGATGTGTCATCCTTGGCTTCTGAAGGGCTTTTTAATTTGATGGAGCCACGGGGGCCCTGAAGGGCTGAGAGCACCGCTCCCAGGGCAGAGAGAGGACCTGGGACACTTGCTCACCCACCACCCTGCACAACCAGCCCCGTTACTCACCTCAGGTGCACCTGCATTCCCGCGTCTCTGTCCTACTGACTCCAAACCCTCCCGCTGCAGCCCGTGACAGCCGCTGTCCCACCAAGGGTCCTCGTGAGTGTAACAGTTGTTACCCCTGGCTTGATTCCTTCGGCTCTTAGCCTCCTGCCTTGAATTAAACGCTAGAGGGTCGATGTTCTGAGGGAGGGAGGTTTCTTGCAGAATGGACTACAAGATAAACATGTGTTTGTTTTTTAATGGGCGATAAGTGGTCATGGTCTTTGTTTAATGAGACCTAAGGCTTGGGATATTCTTCCACCGAACACAAGAGATGCATTTCCGCTCTGTGTGAGCTTCACAAAGACAAGGCAGGGCATGAGGACTGTTCATCGTACACGGGGGCTGGGCAGGGAGCGGGGGAGTGTGGCTTACGATCACGTAACTTAGGCCTCCTTTTCCCACCAAGGTACAAAGAACGTGGCTCCCCAGGAGGACGTCCTAAATGAACGTAAGAGATGGAGATCTTGTGGGATGCTGGGGCCTCATGCAATCTCATCTGAAGACCCCTGGGCTTACTTTGTTGATGAAGCGCTTGAACCCCAGCCTCAAAACTGGAGTTCTCTGGGGCGCCTGGGTGGCTCAGTCGTTAAGCGTCTGCCTTCGGCTCAGGTCATGATCCCAGGGTCTTGGGATCGAGCCCCACATCGGGCTCCCTGCTCCGCGGGAAGCCTGCTTCGCTTCTCCCTCTCCCACTCCCCCTGCTTGTGTTCCCTCTCTCACTGTGTCTCTCTCTGTCAAATAAATAAATAAAATCTTTAAAAAAAAACAAAAAACAAAAAACTGGAGTTCTCTTATCTCATGGCGCGCATGCTCACACACGATCCCCGCCTTTTCATCGGATTTACGCTTGTCCTTGCATGTGAGGAGTGAAGTCCACACATGGAAACAGCCAAACTTGAAACAGCGTTGACAGAAAGATAGGGTGTGCATCTGCAGCTAGAGTCCTCTCCCCAGAGCAGACCTCAGGCTCAGCTCTACCAGGGACGAGGGGAATGATTCTGTGCCCGCCGGTACGAATCCAGCCCGCTCGCCCTCTCTTCTGGGAAGGCATACATCCTTGAAATGAAGATTCATCTCACCGTAGAGGCAAAAAGAGAAAACACACGTTTGAAGACTTTTAAAAATTCAAAAACTATTTTGCTACAACACAGATGACACGGTCCAGGTAAAATTTCCCTGTTTTTCTCTGTTAACAGGGTAATTTACTAAAATTCTTCATAGAGGGGCAGGGTCCTCATAGTGGAGAACCACGTCTACAGGGGTGGGATTGACAACATCCACGCTGGGGTGTGACACCTGCTCGTCCTGTACGGAGTCCGCGTTTACCTGGATGTTTACCTGCGCCTGGGTGTCTTACTGCTCGGGTGTAGGCAGCATCCTCAATGGTTCACGGAGGGAAACTTCTTTGACGGGGCCATGGGTTGTCCTCCTCTTCCCAGGACAAGCTCTCCTGCCTGTTGTTAAACACATTTTTCCGAGGGGGTAATACATGGTCAAGTGTAGAAATGCAAAGCCATGACAGTCATGGAATGAAAATAAGCCTCCTTCCATTCATCCCCCCGTGTGTCCCTCCCCTTTCCCGTGGAAGGCTACTGTGGTCCTGTGTGTGCTCTCAGACACATTCTGTGCCTCCGTGGCTCAGAACTTGAGTAGGTGGGCGTCTGCTATCCATTCCCTGGGTTTCTCCGATCGACGTCACTGTGACCCATGACGCCGTCTCCTGCGCTTGTGTTGATGCGGGCAGAGATGCCTTAATACCCTTACACATCCCTCGGAGTTACATGCAAGCCTGTGTCTGCGGTGTGCTCTCCTGGAGCTGGAGCTGTTGTGCACAAGACCAGGAACACGTTAAGATTCAAACACATTTCAGGGCACCTGGGTGGCTCAGTCGGTGAGGCGTCTGCCTTCGGCTCAGGTCACGATCCCAGGGTCCTGGCATCGAGCCCCGCGTCGGGCTCCCTGCTCCGCGGGGAGCCTGCTTCTCCCTCTCCCACTCCCCCTGCTTGTGTTCCCTCTCTCGCTGTGTCTCTCTCTCTGTCAAATAAATAAATAAAATCTTCAAAGAAAAGATTGAAGCACATTTCGGGCATGATGGCAGTGCCTGCCCTACCTGCACAGGTTGTATTGATCATCGCACACCGAGTAACGGATGACAGCAACTTCTCCTCAACCCCGGCAAGGAATCTGGGCCAATGTGATGGATGAAAAGTTGTATCCTGATGTGGTGTTAATTGTCATATTTCATAGGAGTGAGTTTGGGCATGTTCTTCTGTGTTTTTGGCTTGTTCACGCATTTTGTCCATATTGCTATCACCCCGTTGGCCTTTCTCTTACTGATTTGTAGAAGCCTTTAGATGAAGAGGGGCAGCGTTTTCTCGTGATGTATGTTGTAGAGATGTTGCCTGTTCATTACTTCCTTTTTGCCTGTTTGGTGGAGCTTTGCAGCTAGAAAACTTGTATTTTTATATAGGTGAACTTATCAGTTACTCTTTGATGACTTCTGGATTTTCCTTTTGTTCAGGAAGGGAATCATCCTCACTCAGTGGTGACGACCGTGTTCCAGTATTTTCTTCTAGTGTTCTATGCTGTGTTTGTTGTCATGGTTATTTCATAATAAGGTAGGCATCAACTTTGCTTTTTTCAGATTGCCCCTTCATGTCCCTGTAGTATTTATTGAACCTTCTTTTTCTCAATGATGTGAAATGACAACTTTTTTATATACTAAATTCTTGATATAGATATTTGGATCTATTTCTGGACTCCCTATTCTATTCCGTTGATTTATCTGTCCATTCAGTGCGACAGCTGTAACCCTCACGTCATGGCGCGTGCTCTGACATCTGGTGGGCAGGGTACTTCCCTATCACTCCTTTGCCACAGCAATTTTATGGATATTATTTTATGGTTTCTTCCCTTATGGATGTTTTATTAGGATTACATGACATTTCTAAATTAATTCAAGTAGAATTGATATCCTCGTAAGGCAGACTTCCTGTCTGAAGGTTGAGCATGACTCTTCATGCAGAAAATCTTTCTTTTGGAATACTCAGCCGAGTTCTAAAATGGGCCTCACACATATCCTATATCTATCATTTGACTTTTTTCCCCTCATGCTGTCTATCTGATAGTTGATTACATGTGGAATGATGTTGGTGTCTCATTTTTTATGTAGACACCTTACTGAATTATTTGATAAACCATAACCTTTTAGGTGATTGATTTTTTTTCCCAAATACATGAACTTATCTTCTGCTAATGATGAATCCACCCCTCCTACCACCCTCTCCACTCCCTCCTGCTCACTCTCCACCCCCTGCCCTCCTCACTCCCTCCTGCTCACCCTCCACTTGGCTGTCTAGAGAGATGAGCTTCAGAGCATGTCCCTTTTCAACATGCCTACCTTTGATTCAGTATCAAGGACTATTTATTCCACAAATTTTTTTCATACAAGACATTTCCTGGATATTTTGTGTCCAGTCTGGACAAAATCCCTACCCAATACTTTATGTTTTATCTGCTTTACTCAGTGTGTCTTAATGATTTGCCTCATAGCAGTGCCCTGCATAACAGCTAAGCCTCATTTTTTTCGAGCAAAGACCATGGTTACAGCACCTAGCATGTTAGTAAGTGCTCAGTAAGAGTTTTGTTATTAAGCGAATGTGATATATTATTTTGCTGTCGGCCTTTGCAAGGCACGACTGACAGGTGAGAACACAACATGGTGCTACGTCCTCACATGGAATCCAATTCTCATGTGGTGGTTTTTAGACTTCTACTCCTTCAGAATCATGAACTCTCTGTCGTGGTGGTGGGCATTTTACGCCACGTAACAGCAGTTAATTCTGTGTTCTCAATGCACCATTGAGGATGCAGCGTGATAACTCACTATGGTTAATCTTGGTTTCTGGAACTCAGTGTCGTCTCGGGGGGGCAGGGCAGAGATCTCAGGGAGAACCACCCCAGTAATAACAAATGAATACGTTCAGTTCTACACATATAAATTGGAAAATTACTATGCCCCAGGCATGGCGGTAGGCACTACGGTTATCATGCCATAATAATGAAATTTTTACGTGAGCTTGGCCTTATGCTAAGTACTTGAAATGTTTTAAATCCTTTAATTCTAAAAATGACCCCACAAGGTAGATATTCGCCTTGTACCAGTTTTTGGATTTGCAATCTGAGGATTGTGCCCCCGTTGCTGTGATGCCCATTGAGCAGCGAGGGGCAGAGCTGGTGGCCAAGAGCTGGGTGGCTGCAGAAACCCCACCCACGTGCTGTGGACCACGTGCTCCCATGGCTGCCGTGCGCTGCTCTGACTCGTGCAGCTTACGTGGTCCTAGGGAGATGACCTGCCTTTTATGTGCTCTCAAAATCTCTTGCATGGATTCCTCTGAAGACAGATTCCAGGTCATCATGTTTATTATTATAGCTCAGTTATCTGCATAAACAGCTGGTATTTATTGTATGGGTGGAAACCATTTTATGAACTGGTTTAAATTACAATAAAAACCTGGGAAAACTTACAATATTTGTCTAAAAACATTAACTACTATCCTATGAGGTGAAGATACTTTTTTTTTTTTTAGTTCTAATCTTGGTAAAAAGTCAATCACTCATAGCTCATTGTTGTGGGGTCGTGAGTGTGTATTTTTTGCTTTTTGGTTTTTTTGTGTGTGGGGTGTAGCATTTCCTCTTGTGTCAAGAGATGAAGAAGTCTCTACATGAAAGTCGACCCATCTGTACGGTGTGCGTGGAATTCCACAGTCCGGGACTTTACTGGAAGATCAATTGGCGGGCAACAGAAGTAAATGTAAGGCCTTGACTGAGCAGAGATGATGAGCCCCTGATCGAGGGAAGGTCCACCCATGAGCACCTCTGCAGAGAGATGGCCTCAGACCAAGGAAAATACACTGATAAATTTTATCTTTGAGTGTGAGAACTAGATAGTCAAGAAAACCAGTGACCTCAGAGTCCACTTCCTTTGATTATGTTATGTAAATACCTGACCACCACTAGCTACTCTGTTCTTCTGGCCTGAAGGAGCGGGAGCAGGACAGCATTCACACGGACGTCCAAAGTCAGGCTCTCGGGGCTTGAGTTTGTCTCAAGTCAATGCCTGACAAAGGCTGGAGTTTCCTGGGTTTTTTGTGCTCTTGTGTCCAAAGGTAAATGATGTTGGTATAGTCAAGAGAATAGGTTTTGAGACAAAAGTAGTTTTAAAATGTCCATTTCAATTCAAAGTGCACCACATTGGCATTAACTCTGTAGGATTTGAACCTGGGACTTGTGTGGCTGGTCTTGTTCTACCTTATGCTGAATTCCAAGGGAACCAGGGTTAGGTAACTGTCCTCTGGAAAGCGTGTACCGGCTTACCCCAGATGGCAAAAAGTCAGAGGAGAAATGTGTCTAAGAGCATGAGCCCCCTATACTGGTGAAGCCTCTTTGTTGTTTATTACTGAAATGCTAGTCGCACTGGAAGATAATTTTATGTAGGGCCATGGCGCATGGCTTGACTCTGCAACATTTTAATATGTTTGACGATCATGGGCTTCTCTGAGGATTTTATAAGAAGCATATGGATACGGAGAAACTTCTCTCAGAAGAAAGCACCCACATCTAAGTGATTACTATGCACCTCTGGATGCAGTCTCTCCTTCAACAATCTGCGTGGTAGCACCTGCTGGATGCCCCCCAGTAACAGCGTCTGTTAAACAGGGGCCGTGGGCAGCGTGCTCTGAGGAGGTGGGCAGGGGGCAGCCGTGCAGATGTATGCTGGAGAAGTCATCTCTAATCCTGTTGGCCGTCTGCGTTCTCAGCGGCTCTGAACCCTTCCAGACTCTCCCCCTGTGTTTTCTGCACCTTCAATCCAGTGCTGCCCAGAGCCAAACTGTTCTTCTCTTTTTCTAAAAATATTTAACTGCTCATTTCCTGCTAAAGAAGATGGATTTCAAGCATGAGTTGGTGTTAATATAAATGGAAAAATGATCCTTTGTTGAGAACCTCAACACTCAAAACAAAATGGAGGAGGAACATGGTTCTTCCGCCCGCATCTGACTTCAAAGCAGAGGAGATGACTAGGGGAGAGCTTGTGGTCTGCCTCAGAGATGCTTTCCTCCTGAAAGGTGGGCTTGGGTGAGCTCGGACACATGGGCTGCACTGCACTCTGCGCAGGTGCCGTGAGGGATGGGAAGCGAGACCCTCGTTGGAGGAAAGCAGCTTGTCACAAAACCCCCAATGAGCTTTAGGAGCCAGCATACTTAATAATCACCTTGAGTGTGCTTGGGTCACTGAAGTGTGGACCTCTCTCCTGTTTCTGCCAATCTCGGATAGAGTCTGGCACACGCACAGCTTTGGGAAGGGGATTTTATGCTTGCTGTGGTGTCTTCTGCGATGTTGCAGCGAAGACCGGTGTGATGGGGATCAGCGTGGCATGGGAAGAGCAGCAAGGGGCTCTGAGCGTAACCCAGGGATTCCAGCTCATCTTCCAAGATGGTGAGGGAGGAGCCCAGCCGACAGTGGTCTGCACAGGTGCTGCGAAGAGAAGTCGAGCTGGTACCACGGTCTTGGGCACGTTCTTCCTGCAGGAACCTCAGTTTTCTCCCCTGAAGTTGGAGGGTGAACTCAATGGCCTGTCTGCTCCAAGTGATTGTCTGGGACCCGGAGAAGGGTGACTTCAGTGCCCTCATGGACTCTGCTCCCGGTGGGGCTCTGGCCTGTGTGTGAGACGTGGAGCCCCCACGAGAGGGGTGGGCAGCAAGGTGGGGCTGTGGCATCTGCCAAGAGTGTGGTCAGAGTGCTGCCTTCCACTTCCCGCAGATGGTAGGGGGACCAGGTGAAGATCAGGCAGCAAGCCTCTTGCATCTGCAGCCCCAAATGCTTTCTTAAAGGGACCCAACAGGAGGGAGGAAGAAACAAGGTCAGGGCGTGGGGAGCAGCCTGTCCTCAGCCAGTGAGCTGTGGTGGAAAAACGGTCAAACCCACCAGCAAAGCGCCTGCACGGCACGCCAAGGGAGGACAGTGGCACGCCGGACCTCAGTTCCTGGGACACGTGGGCATTGTCCCACAGGAAGACCTGGTCCTGCCCCAAGGAGTCTGCAGCCAGGGGCAGAGGGCAGTGCTGGACGAGGGAGGCGAGGTGTGGGTCGGAGACTCTCCCCAGAGCCTGGTGCGCAGGTACCTGGGCTCCGCCCTGGGGCCCGTGGTGAAGAAGAAGGCTTGGTCCGCAGGAAACACTCACGGGTCCTACAAGGCAGTTCGTGCAAAAGGCGGAAACTGTGACCTAATTTTAAAAACTGATCTAGCCTTTTCTCGGAACAGACGGTTCTGCTCCCTGTGCGTGAACATAGTTATGGGAAGGCTTGTTTGAGGTTTCCATTGGAAGATGGTGAGAGGCAGAGTTGGCTGCACTGCACTTTAAAAAGAGAGAGACCGAGGAGCCAAACTGCTTCCGTGGGGGCTGAGGAACCCGCCTGTCCTAGACCCGCCCCAGACGGTGAAATGTGTGAGAAAGCCATACCCGGAAAATTCTCATATGCATATGAAAAATCATGCAATGAAAAGGGGCAAGGGATCAGGACAAGATAAATTTATACCAGCTTTGCACATTCCATTGACAAATTTGTTGTTTTTGCGTTGTTGCCCCCGACCTCCCGGTTACCGAGGGGATGACATTAAAGTGGAGAAAATGGCTTATTCTGTGTGATAAATTCAAACAGAGATGACGCACTTTGCCCACCAAGTATATCTAAGAAATTGTGGGGAAATGTCAAGCATTTCAAGAGAAAGCTGCTGTAAATTCTGATGCTGGAGACGCTCACAATTTCTGCCGAGCAGAAAGGGCCCTTTGTTTGTGCGGGGCTGACACTCAGCGTGTGGAATATTATGAGCTGGGAGTCCCAGGGAAGGAAGAGAAGAAAAGTGGGGACGTGACAGCTCAGGTTCTGGCCGGCCAGGAGCTGGGAGCAGGCCCCGGGGCAGGGCTGGGGCCGTAGTGGCAGGAGGACTCCCGGCCTCCCGCGTACCGGCCCTGCCCCTGGCTTTGTCTGGCACCCCACCCTGCACTGGCCTTGCCCCTGCCCCTGCCCTGCCCCTGCCCTGCCCCTGCCCTGCATCTGCCCTGCCCTGCACCACCTTGTACCCACCCTGCCCCTGTCCTGCACCCGGGACGGGCAAACCAGTGCCTGGGGGTCCAGGGCGCAGTGAGGAGGGGCACCCCATCCAGAGCCACCGCTTCCCCCCAGGGGTTGTGGCCCGCACACACCGGGCCCGTGGGACACGCGGCTCCCGCAGCTGGGTGCTGCAGGGGTGTCATTCCAGAAATCCACAAACCGGAGCTGGAAAAGAGCTCCGTCCCTCAGACTCTGGGGGTTTGTTGGGGTTTGGATTACATTTCATTTGAGGAAATAAATGAAAAGAGAACACACAAACCCCACCGACACTGAAAACAACGTAAAGAACACTCTTCTGCCGGGGGCGGCATAAAGGACAAGCAGAGGGTCGAGGCTGTCTCTCATGGAGGTCAGAGGTGCGGGGCGGACAGAGCGGGGTGGGGGGAGGGGAGGGGGACAAAGACACCCCCCCACTGCGGCAGACTGGCCGTTTCACAGTGATGTTCATACTTCCCAGTCTTCTCGCGATGACCTCATGGTGTCAGAGGCTGACGGGGCAGAAGACCTTCCTCAGCTTGGTCTGCAAGACCTGCCTTGTTTCTACTCCCATGGCCTCTACAGAGATCAGGCCTGAGGGTCCCGCTGTGCTGCAGAGCACCCCGTCCTTCCTCCCTCCTACCCCCAGCTCACCCTGCACTGTGTGTACTCCCCGCACCCCCTGCCCCCGGCCGCCCCCCGCTGCGCAGCCCTCCCGCATACACCTGTACCCTATCTACCCGGTCACACAGGTGAGGAGGTGTGCTCGCAGACCCGCCGGCACCTGTGGAGGGAATGCCAGGTCGTGTGCCCACGGGCAGTCCTTGTTGCAAACCTATTACTTTGGTTCAACTTTAAACCACTGTCCTGGTCTCTGCATCCCTGACTGTTGTAATATCTTGAACCAGGCTGCAGACTCTTTCACCTGTCAGAAGAGGTTGTTGAAATCATTGTGAAGTAGGGCACTATTGGCCTTTTTTAATGAGCAGTAAAGATTATCCCCTGTGATGACAGAAATGCAATGCGTGCATCCAGCTGCCCTTGGTCAATACCTTATTCTGCTCCGGTGGCATCATCAGAGTTTCATTATGCAACACTCCACTGCAGGCCTGGAAAGGACCCTAACATCAGGTCACTAATCTCTTCATTTACAGCGGAGGACACTGGGTGCCGATGGGCGCAGGGCCCACCGCAGACCCCAGCTCCACGTGCCCACACCGAGCTCCCAAGCCCCGGCTCCTTGGGCGCCGTGCTCAGCTCTGCTTTCTTACAGAGACCTCAGTCCTTTCTCACGGTCTGACGGAGACAGAGTCATTAGAGGGTGATTTGAATGCAATGGGCAGATGGGCATGTTGGGGTTGGTTGGCCATTGGGCATCATTGGGAACCCAGAGATGGAGGGACCGTTCCGAGTGGGGGTGGACCAGGAGACTTTTTGGGACCTTTCAGGATGAAAGAGCGTTCTCCCATCTGCAGGCAGCAGGGAAGGGTATTATTACAGGCAAAGGAAAGCCTATACCCAAGGGTCCAGAGGCCAGAAGGAGGTGCCCCATGCAGGCCAGGAGGGGTGGAGGGCTGGGTGAAAGCATGCAGGGGTCAGGCCCTGAGGCCTTCGGCTCCTGCAGGGGTGGTTACCATCGGTATTTCAGAGCCCTGTCTCTGGTCTACGCTCAGTGCACTTGCAGCTACATTTCATTGTAGATGGAGAGAAAACTCGAAGAAACTGCAGCTCCTTCTTATCAACGAGAAGCTAAAGTTACACTCAAGTACTTCCTTGCAGGATCGGCCATTAGGAGCTTCCGTGGCCACCCAGGCATCTCAGGTCCGTGATGATGTGCGCATGCCTGAGTCAGATGGGGGCCAGGGGAGCATGGCGGCACGCGGGGAGGGTAGACACTCTGTCACACTATTTCCTTTTCTGGAAGAAGAAGAGAAGAAACCGCTCACCGGGGAGAGCCGAGCTGCATATCGGGCATGCGAATGGTACCCCAGTGCCCCATCCAAGCCTGTGCACTGGCAGGGGGGCGAGAACCAGTAGGTAAGGCCTCAGTAAGACCAGCTGCTTCCTGTATGCAAGAAGGAGTGTTTACCTAGGTATGGTAAGCGTGCTCCCATTCCAGCTCCTAGAGAGGCGTCACACGGCAGAATGCCTGCAGCTCCAGCACTCAGCTCCAGCAAGAAATTTCCCTATTAGCCCAAGCACGTGAGCTGCACACACAACTCATCTGAGTTCTAAGTCAATGGAAAATTTGAGATTCAGATGAGCGGCGAATTGGGCCCAGAGGTGTTGTGGGCACAGTTCACATCGGTGGAAACACAGAAGATGCAGGGGATGGAAGGCTCAGAATGAAGCCCTGGGTCGAGCAGAATGCAGCCCACAAGAACCACCGATGTTAATAAGATAGGGGGCAAATCTGCTCACCTCCGTCTCATGCAAAGTGCACTCGGCTGCTGGTAATGCATGGCCTTTGTTTGGAGTGGAGGCCGGCTGAATGAGGGCATTAAATACCTTTCTCTGCTCTGTGCTACTTGAACTCCTTGCTTCAAAACTGCTGTTCATATTCGTCACTGTTTGTTTGGGGGTAACTTCAGGGGCCGGCATCCTCTACTCTAGACCTTTCTCAGGACAAAATGGTCAAGGGTGGGGCTCTGCCTTCCAGCCCATGCCTTAGGGCTTGGTACAGAGGCCACACCTCGCCAGTGTCCCAGCATTTTACAGACACATACCCGCAGGATTCCCTTGCATCTCCCAAACACCTCTTTAGGGCTATCATCATCACACCAAGCGAAATAAGGTTTTGTACAATGGGGCTCTGACTCAGTGCCATTCAATTTCACGTTTTCAGTCCCTCTCCCTAATATTTGAGAGCACAGTAGCATTTCCTTTGACCAAGCCCACGGCCGAATTGGGGTAGTTGTAACTGCTGCCCATGATCGCCACAGCACAGCGGCATGCGTGGTGGACATGCATGCTGACTAGCACGTATAGCTGAAATCTTGAAGCAGGAGTAAGGCCTCTGGAAGTGGCATGTTCTTCCTCTTTGGGGTTACTCTCCTGAGTAACGAGCATGTATCCCATACAAAGACTTACCCTTCTTCCGCTGCTTCGTAGAAAGGGCACAGACACCCTGGTGCAACAGGTGGGCTCTGAGCAAGGGGGGCGATGTGGGGAGGGTGGGTCCTGAGAGTTCCCCACCAGGAGGAAAAGACGCTTGCGATGCAGGGGTGCGGCCAGGATGACAGGCTGCCCAGCCCAGCTCTGCAGATGCGTGTGGGGCCTCACCCTTTCACTGGACTCCAGGGTAGAGCTTCATCACAGATGAGGATGACTCTGAGGATGCAGGAAGGACATGGAGGCTGGGCTTCCTCGATGGTGGGGCCTTTCAGTGGGGGCATGGGGGTGGCTTTGAAAACTGAAGTCCCCAGTGAGTGATGAGATCCATCATCTGGACTAAGGTCCTAATGATGAGGAGCTAGGTCTCCCCTGTGCTGTGTTTCGGAGCACCCCACCCCATCCCCCAACTAGGACTATTTTCTTACATTGCTGTCTGCTCAGCTAAGACGAGGAGACCACACAGCCTCCACCTCTCTGGACATGATCCTTCCATCTAAAACCTTCTGGCTGGGCTGTGACCCTTGTATTTGTGTCCCATGGCCGCTGTAACAAACCAGCACAAACATGATGGTGTAAAACAAAGAAACGCATTGTCTTACAGGTTCAAGAGGCTACAAATCTGAAGCCAGTTTCCAGGCCGAAGTCAAGGTGCTGGCAGGACCTCTGTGCCTCTGAGTCTCTGGGGGGAACAGGCGTCATTGTGTTTAAGCTTCTGGGGGCTCCAGGCTCCACCTCTCTGGTCATGTGGCCCCTCCTCCCCTATCTAATCTCCCTTTGCCCCTCCTGTCTGGACACCTCTACATAGAGCCCACCACACGATCCCAGATAATCTCCCCTTCTGAAGACTCTTTACTTATTCCAATCCACAAGGACCGCTTTTCCACAAAAGGTGACGTTTACATGTTCCATGATTAGGATCTGATATTGTTCAGCTGACCACGTGCCGTCTCTGTCTCCTGCTCCTTTGGGAGCTCCACTTCCTCTGGTGGACATTCACCACATTGCTTGTCTCTATGGACCTTCAGTGATCGCTCGCCCTCACCAGTGAACCCTGACCCAGTGCCCATGCTTGTCCAAACAACATACACAGCCCCTCTTATTCCCCAGTTGACTTCAACATGACATTTTTTGGCCTCGGCAGGGTTGTTACTGACTTCGGCGACCTCACAAACTGAAGTCTGATGCTGGTACAGCAGCCTTCCAGCTCTGTCCATCTTGGTTTGTGCCTTGAATACATTCCTGAAATTTCCTGCATTTTACCTTCTTCCCCCATAGAGTGGGTCTGATTATAGAGCCTTCCTTATGAGTATTCCCTAGGTTAGGCATACACCGTCCTTTGCATGGCGCCTGGAGCCCCGTAAATGTCTATTGAGTACCGGCTGTAGCTACCCCATGGATCTCCGGAGTGAAACTCACAATGACAATGATTCTTCTCCAGAACATGACAGCATGGACTCCTAGGGATAAATGCATTCTCGCAATACTTCCTTATGGGCCCCATACACATGCAGTATCTGAATCTCTTGGCAGTCCAAGATATGGGGCATTTTCCTTAGGCAGAAGGACAGTCCATGACAGAGGTAAGCAAGGAATGGTGTCTCCCACATCCTCCCAACCCCTTTACTAACAGCAGAGTGATCTATTCTCTCCATCCTGACGCAATTCTTACCCCGGGGGAGGGCAGCCACGTCGGTATCGAAAAGGTTGTCCGTGTGCACACTGTCTTGCCTTTGTCTGGTCCTACTTTGTGAACTCTAAGTCCCATCCATTACACCTAGCTTTGTGCAGGTGGTTCTGGGGTGCCAGGCTTGGGGAGAAGACAGGTGGGACTCTTCATGGAGGGTAGGCATGGGAGGTGAACAGCATAAAGACTGGGGTTAAGGGCGGGCCCCGGGATCCTTGTCATGTTTGGGGGAGATGCAAGTTCTGAGAAGAAGGGCTTTTCCTGACTTCATGGAGCACGGAGCAGGCCTCGGGGGAACCGTTTGGGCAGCGGCATAGGCCCTTTCTTTCAGAGCCTTGTTCCATGTTATTAAAGCAGAAACAAATAACAGTGAAGAATGCCTGCTGCAGTCGCTGGTGATGCCTGTGGTCTGGCCAGGCCTTGTAGATGCAGCCCCGCGGGGAGGCAGGCCATGGCACCTGGGGGAGCCGTCAGGGGCTGTGCTCTCAGACGGACCAGTTCTGGGAAGCACTGCCCGCCCTCTTGGTGGGGTGAACCCACCGCTGGCCTGCCTTCTCTCAGCCACGTGGGCCGATGCATCGAGGACTGGTTGGAGCAGAGGCTGGGAGCTGAGGCTCAGCTTGCTCTCTGCTGCACAATGAAAATGCATTTCCAACTGTCCGTGCCTGGCCCACTCTCCCAACCAAGGATGGAACAACGTGTAGAATTACATTGCAGGTCATGTCGCATTGGAGTTGGCTCTTGTCTCAGTTTGGTGCGTTACAGCAAACCAGTTGGTATGGAGACATATGGGGCTGGAGGTAGCATTGTATGGTCTGGTAATTAAACTATAATCATTTGGAATATCTGCCAAAGGTCTAAATCTAAGTTCGCCCAAGAGGCAACGAGTCGACGCCCTTTTTACGACATCCCCCAGCACCCATGAATACTGTGGCATTTAAACCTCTGACAGCTTGTCTATTCAAACCTCACTTGTGAGGGATTTATAACTCAACCATAAAAATCCACTCTAAGCTTAAGGTTGGCATGTGAGAACTCGGCTCAGGAGTGAATTAATTAATGAATTTGTCCTTTCTTTCATCAATTTGACTGACACCTTCACACATACCCCCTTGAGATGTGATCTCAAAGAGCTCATAAAACAAGAAACTTTAGGCTTGGCCACTGCCTCCAATGAGAGAATGCTCACAGAAATTACCAACCCTGTAGGAAAAGACATTAATGGAAATCAGATCCCTTTAGGACCCCAAAAGCTGGATGGTGTAGTTGGGTGAACAGGAGTGTGAGCTGAGTCCTGGCCATGGGCAGGCTCCCCCTCCGTACCTCGCAGTGTTCTGTGTTTTATGTGATACAGAGGAAGCCCTGTGGGCTTCTTCTGCACCATCAATGGGAGCGTCTACTGTCTCTGGAGTGTTGGAAAAAGAGCTGCTCCTCCCTTGGTGTTCTCGTTTTCTCTTTAAATGAGAATAACCGATCTTTTTTCTAATGAAATGTACCTTTAGTTAAGGCATACCAAGAGATGATTGCTTTTACATTTTGTGTTTGGGTAATTAAAGGAAAACTCTAAGCCCACCCAATCCAGACAAAAATGAAAACCAAACAATCAAATAAAAAAAATTAAAAAAAAAGAAAGCATCCAAGAGGCCAAAATGGCTTGGCTTATAAAAACCCAATAGTTCATTAGTGGTATATGGTTACCAGGTATGACCCTACTCTGTCAATATTCTGTTATTCTTTATTTTTCTTTATTTGTCCCCTGGGTGGGGTGTGGGTCATTGGCAATTTCTCTTTCTCATGGTGTGGGAAGTATGTGGGAGCTAATGGTATAACCCTGAGCTGAATGGAAATGTATTTCCCGGCTTAGGGACTCATCAAGATGCTGGACACTCTGTGGATAAGAAAGCAAACGCAGGTGCCACTTACCAGCCATGAGATATTGAAGTTGACTGTGTGACCATGGGATCTGGGGCCAGAAGTTGCCGTTCTTTCTGCTTCTCCACACACCAAGTGGTTCAGCACAAGGAGGAACAAATTTGAAGACTAGAGAATGGCCATACCCGGACACGTGAGGGAGAGACACTGGAAATAATGCCTGTGAGGGAAATTTCAGTGCAGGTTAGGGATGGACACTGCGTTGGGCCACGGAAGGGGGTCACCACAGGCTGATGTGCACAGAGGACAGCACTCCATCAGCACTTTTCATGGATTTGGTTGTGTCGGTTCCCACTCCCACAGCAATGAAATGAGTCTGTTTTCAGGAATGAATTGGTTGTTGATGCTCTGTTAGTTTAAGTAAGCTGACTTATGTGTATATCTTGTGCAGATTGACAAGGAAATATGTACATTTCCTGCATCAGCCAAAGAAGCCTTTGATAATCCTGGGTGTGCTCAAACTTACTTAACTGCATGGTGTTGTGTTGGTGTCAACTTGTATCAAACTTTCCTACTCGATTGTTTTAGGCTGAATTGCTGCCCCTGCTCACATGTTGAGTTGTAACACCTGGTACCTCCAAATGTGACCATATTTGGGAATAGGGTCACTTCAGATGTAATTATTTAGGATGAGGTCAGAGTGGCATGGGCACTGATCCGCAATGATGAGGGTTTTTATAAAAAGAGGAGATTTGGGCATACAGACAGACATGCACGCAGGGAAGGCATCATGCGAAGATGCAAACAAAGGTCAGGGTGATGCTTCTACGAGCCTAGGAATACCGGAGATTGCCAGAAATCATTGGAAGCTGAGACAATCTTCAAGAAGATTCTTCTCGCACAGTCTCAGGCAGAGCCAGCTGTGTCAACACCTTCATCTCAGACTTCTGTCCCCCAGAACTGTGAGCAAATAAATTTCTGTTTTGTTTTTATAAGCCACCCCATTTGTAGTACTTTGTTAGGGCAGCTCTAGGAAACTAGTATGCCAACAATGCAAATAGAAACTCCTTTCTATATTTTCCTTCTAACCCACCTGCTGATTAGAGGAGAATGCCATCAATATGCTCAAGACATATCTCTGTTCTTGTAAATATCTCAGTTTTATTTCACTCAGAGAATCTGGATTAATCCCCTGTTTGAAACAAAGATAATGGCCTCGTGAGAATTTGGCAGCCTCTGTACCATGCTATCCATGCCGCATGCTTTGGATGCCCCTAGCCCCATGGTGAGAAAATTAGCCTATTGTGTTTTCCTTCAACACTGGTTGCCATGTTTTTTCCTAGGTGACTTGTCACCCTAATAATAACTGATTAGGATGGCAATCAGATCCTGATTCAAGACCTCAGTTCCCATGCTAGCCAATGACAAAGACTGCCCAACAGAGGTCCCTGCAGTGGTTCCTGATAACCAGCCTCATCAGAACCAGTCTTTGGGGTATGATCATGAAACACAAAGAAAGGAACACAGACGATGATGGAAAAGAATCCAAGTGACATGAGAAGACACAAGAGAAGCCATAAGAAAAGGGAAATCATGAGTCAATATGGTCAAATGGTAGAGTTGAAAGAGACAGACAAGAAAGACAGAGACAGAGAGAGAAGCACTACATAAGAAATGTGTTCCTGATCTTAAGGGAAAGGCTCTCAGCTTTTCCCCATTGAGGATGATATTCGCTGTGGGTTTTTCATAGATGGATTTTATGAACTTGAGGAATGTTCCCTCTATCCCTATATTCTGAAGAGTTTTAATCAGGAAAGGATGTTGTATTTTGTCAAATGCTTTTTCTGCATCAATTGAGAGGACCATATGGTTCTTCTCCCTCCTCTTATTAATGTGTTCTATCACATTGATTGGTTTGCGAATGTTGAACCATCCTTGCATCCCGGGGATAAATCCCACTTGGTCGTGGTGGATGATCCTTTTAATGTATTGTTGGATCCTATTAGCTAGGATTTTGTTGAGGATTTTGGAATCCATATTCATCAGGGATATCAGTCTAAAATTCTCCTTTTTGATGGGGTCTTTGCCTGGTTTGGGGATTAAGGTAATGCTGGCCTCATAGAATGAGTTTAGAAGTTTTCCTTCTGTTTCTATTTTTTGAAACAGCTTCACTAGAATAGGTATTATTTCTTCTTTGAATGTTTGGTAGAATTCCCCAGGGAATCCATCAGGCCCTGGACTCTTGTTTTTTGGGAGGTTTTTGATCACTGCTTCAATCTCCTTAGTGGTTATTGGCCTATTCAGGTTGTCAATTTCTTCCTGTTTCAGTCTTGGTAGCTTATAGGTTTCCAGACAAACTGTGGAAAGAACCGAGATGTCCTTCAACAGATGAATGGATAAAGAAGATGTGGTCCTTATATACAATGGAATATTACTCAGCCATCAGAAAGGATGAATACCCAACTTTTACATCAACATGGTTGGGACTGGAGGAGATTATGCTAAGTGAAATAAGTCAAGCAGAGAAAGTCAATTATTATATGGTTTCACTTATTTGTGGAACAAGGAATAGCATGGAGGACATTAGGAAAAGGAAGGGAAAAATGAGGGGGGGTGGAATTGGAAGGAGAGATGAACCATGAGAGACTATGGACTCTGAGAGACAAACAGGGTTTTAGAGGAGAAGGGAGAGGGGGGGATGGGTTAGCCCAGTGATGGGTATTAAGGAGGGCACGTACTGCATGGAGCACTGGGTGTTATATGAAAACAATGGATTGTGGATGACCACATCAAAAATTAATGATGTATTGTATAGTGACTAACATAACATAATAAAATTAAAAAAAAAAAAAAAGAAAGGTATTATTGGAGTGAAGTGTAAACCAGGAGGAAGATGTGAAACTTTCACACCAGAAATAGAAAATCACAGTCATAGTAAAAGAAAGTAGATAGCAAGTAGAGATTATGTCACAGGACTTGATAAAATTTGTAACAGCTTCCAGACAAATCCTAAGGAAAAAACAAAACCCAAATAACAGAGCTTCAGATAAAGAGTAGATGTAGTCAATAATTATATTTTCCCAATATCACAACAGATAAAGATCACATCTTAAAAATTGTTTTTTAGTAATTTCTTGTAGCTCACAATCTTTTATCTATGAAATCATAAGTCCAGATGGCATGGAGGGAAGATGCGCAGCAACAGTCAGTTTTCATAATTTATAGTTCAGTCTTAGGTTTTCAAACAGTAAGTTTTCCTCATATTTTAGCATTAAGACCGTCTCTAACATGTTTTCAGAGCATCTCATACATTATTAAGTTATATATAGATAATATATATTATGTTATGTTATATTATATTATACTATATTATATAATCTGATCAACTGATGCAAATATTCATATTTGGGGAAATTGTTTTTTTTTTTGTTTGAAGGTCAAATAGCAAGTATTTTTTATGATAAATTATGTTATTGGGCAGGGTTATGCCTTCCCTGAGAAGTGGCTTCTAGTCTTTTTTTGTTAGAGAATGTTGCCAGACCTCTCAAAATGCTGAGAGAACTAGCGTTCTCTCACCTCAGAAGATGTACTACAAAACAAAGAGAAACACTCAAATTATCCATTTGTTTGCTTTTTCATTAATTCAACAACTTTGTATTGAGTATTTCCTTTGGGCCAGACAAAGGGGGCCACAGAGGCTCACAGAGGAGGTAAAATGTGGGCGTGGCCTGAAAATAGAGATGGGGAGGAAGGGATGAGGAAGGGGTCTGGACAAAAAAGAGACATGTGCAAGAGCCTCAGGTGTATCCAGGAAGTCTTAAATGCAGAGTTTATTCCATAGTGTGGCAACTGAGTATTGAGCAAAGATGTGACAAGAGACAAGATTGCAGAATCCAGTGTATGGGCAGCTTTTGTGACACGTGAAGGAAAGCATGCCCATCTGTAGTGGGAAAGAGCCAGGGAGGCCTTAAGGCAGGAATCAGAATCCAGAAAAGTCAAGGCAGAAAGGAGGGAGCTAGTTGCAGACTGATTGTGTTAGTCTCCAAAGAAGGAGTGATGAGAAGGCAGTGATAATAGTGTCAGATGGGAGAGACTGTATTTCACAACATAAAGGAATGTGTCAAATCACTGAGATTTCATGAAGATGGGATAAGGGGTGTGGGAGAAAGGAAAATATAGGATGACTGCATAGCCTTGGCTTTGGTGACAGGGTAGAAAATGTTGGTGTTATTAATTGGGTGGAAGACAGTGGGTAGAAAAGTAGATAAGAGAGGGAAGGGAATGTAGACAAGAGAATATAATCAGTAGAGTCTTAAACACATTGAATTTAAGAGTTCTATAGGTTTTTGAGTAAAAGTAATAGTTTACACTATAATAGTTCACACTATGATCAATTACATTATGATACATCACACCATGATAGTTTACACCATGATAGCTCACACTATCATAGTTTACACAGATAGAACACAGTGAAAGTCATGCTATCACGGATCATGCTCTGATAGATCACACTATGATAGATCACACTATGGTAGTTCACTCTGATAAACCACACCATACACCATGATAGCTCACACTATCATAGTTTACAAGATAGATCACTGTGAAAGTCATGCTATTATGGGTCATGCTTTGATAGATCACACCATGATAGATCACACGATGGTAGTTCACACCAGGAAGTTCACACTACGATAGACCACACTACAATGGTTCACTCAGGCATAGTTCGATCTATGATGTGCACTATGATAGTTCACACCAGGACAGTTCACACTATGAAGGACCACACTATGATGGTTCACTCTGGGCTAGCCACACTATCATGAACACTATGATAGTTCACAGCAGGCCAGTTCACACTATGATTGATCACAGTGTGATGGTTCACTCTGGGATAGCCACACTATAATGTACACTATGATAGTTCACACCAGGACGGCTCACACTATGAAAGACCACACACTATGGTTGTTCACTCTGGGAGAGTTCACTCTATCATGCACACTATGATAGCAAACACCAGGACAGTTCACATGATAATAGACCATACTATCATGGTTCATGCTAGGGTAGTTCACACAGGATAACTCACACTACTGATAATTCACACTATAATAATCCACACTATATGGAGCCCCTGTAGTGTTCCAGGCACTAAGCTGGGATTTTCACATTATCATGTTGAAAACAATTCAGTGAAGGAGGTATTACTACCCATCTAAAAAGGAGAAAAATGGCATCTCAGAGGGGTTAGGTGATGGGCATGGTCCAGAAACTAACCACCAAACTTGGGGATCTCACATCCTTTGGTCCTAACTCTTTTCCCTCTTCTGCAGGCTATCAATGAAAATGTCTGAAGGAAAGGAGCAAGCAAAGGTCCAGGATTGGTGCAAAGGGACAGGCAGACAGAGGGAGAGCATGCAGTCAATAGAGGAATGCTTGTAGCTCCATTAAATTCAGTCCAGGACCTTTGTCCTGCTGGGCGCCAGTACATAGCTGTAGTAACCGTGAACCAGCATAACTTTCCACCAGAGTTATCCTGAGTCCCAGGGAAAGCCTCTGCAGGAAAGTGGCACACAGAGTGAGGGTCTGGTTGTCAGGGATGCCGTGGATCTGCAGCACACACCTGTCTCCCCCAAAGAGAGTGTCCACCTGCTCTGTAGTGATCAGTTTGCACATGGTATTGCTGTTGCCTCCATTCCTGAAAACAAGCTATCTAGTCGTGTGTGCATCTTACAGGGGCAGGGAGGGATGTGAGGGTGTGAGATCTGGACTTGCTGGCCTCGGCATATGGCCGTTTTTTCTGCTCTTGGACCCTCTCAACCTGAGAAGTGAGGGGGCAGCTCTCTGCCTCCCACCCCAAGTGCCCACCTGGAGCTCCATCTCTCCCTACCTCAAGCTACCATCTTCCCAATGAAAGGCTTTTGAGAATCTGGAATTATTTTCCCTCTCCTTTCTTCTGTGCATTTGTGGCTGATGAATTAGGGCCAGCTGGACCAGATTCTCAAACGTGGAAAAAGGCAAAGGTGAGAAAAAAAAACACCACTTAATATTTGAAAGTGTTTTCCTACCACAAATGTTAATTTTATCCATGGGGGTCGGTGAGATCTTCCGTGGAGAATACAAAATCAGGTAAAAAGAGCGGTTGGTACTAAACTCTGTAGGGACAGATATTTTAAAGGGAAGTTGGGGAAGCAGAGCAAGGAAAGAAGACAGACAATCGGAAACGTTGGAAGAGAACAAGAAGGGTGGGTATTCAAGGAATCCAAGGGAGGAGAGAATTTCCAGAAGGAGAGAGCGCTGACCTGTGGTCAGAGAGTGAGCCCCAAACCACTATGTCCTTCAAAACGGTCTGACCTTTTCTCGAAGCAGCAAGCGTTGAAGTCTGTTTCATGTCCTGGAGCACAGAACTGGGGGCCAGGATACCTGGTTTGCTGCCTTCCGGGCGCACATTCTCCCACCTATCCGACGCTGGAATCGGGGTTCTCAACCTGGGCACTGCCGGCACTTTGGACCGTGGTGGGGGCCGCCCTGCACATTGCCTGCCGGGTAGCGGCCTCCCAGGCCCCACCCAGCAGCTGCTGGGAGCTCACCCCTTTAGTATGGCCGCTGGAATTCCTCTCGACGTTGCCCAACGCGACGGAGCGCTGCGGGTGGATTGCGCACCCTCTCCACACCCTGAGAGGCACAGCGGGCTCTCCTGTGCTCTCCGCTGTGCATGGCAACAGCCACGCAAGGGGTGCAGCCACTCACCCCAGTGTGCTCGCTCCTTCGGCTGTGGTCCCTGTGCCTGGGGGGCTAGAGAGGACGCCTGGACACGGGATCTGAAGAACACACACACCGGTTTAGAAAGAGGTAGTTCTGTCAACTGCACACAACACTCATGAAACACTGATGATTCGTCCCAAAGAAGAGGTGCTCCTGTGTTGCATTCATCCACCGCTGAAGGGCTGTTGAGACACTGGTCAGTGGTCAGAGGCCGGGGGCACCTCCCTCTCCCCTTGCACACCTTATCTGAAGGTCTTTGTTTTCAACCCGCACTTTGTTTTAACCCTCGCAATTCTGAAGACCTATGATAAGCTTGGTTTTTGAGGACAGAACTGTTTTTACTGTTGATGGAAAAGTATCCATGGAAACATGAAACGTGTGTGTGTTCATAGTACTTCCTGTGTGCACGTGACGATGGCCCCCCAGTGCCTTTCCCCCTCTGGTTCTCCTACCGTGGGCCTTACCTACAGATTCCTCCTCTCCCCTCTTCTCAGCCCGTCTTCCTCCTTGCTACGGACACCTGTCAGGCACCTCCTATGTGCTCCGCGGCGCACCTAGGGGAGTGAGTTAGACACGGATGCCATTCCAACAGGACCCCTCCGTGCCTGCTGCAGCTTGATCAGTGTCTGCAGGCCCCATCTACATGCTGACACACCAAAACTGAACACATAGTAGAACAAAATATCTGTGGGATGAATGCACAAATAATGTTGAGAATGAGAAATTATTGTCTAAAATATTTGTGTTTATTACTGTGGGCTGAACTGGGTCCCTCCCCAACTCATACAATGAAGCCCTACCTCCAGGACCTCAGAATGTATCTGTATTTGGAATAGGGTCTTTAGAGCGGTAATTAAGTTAAAATGAGATTAGCCTTGGCCTTAATCCAATAAGACTGCCTCCTTCTACGAAGCAATCAGGACACAGACACACACACACACAGGTGGCCGCGTGAGGACACGGGCAGAAGGCGGAGTCCGCACCCAGGACAGCGGCCTCAGGAGAAACCAGCCCTGCCCACGCCTGGATCTCTGACTTCCAGCCTCCAGAGCTGTGAGACATAAAAAGTCTGTTGTTCCTGCCACCCGGGGTCTGCGGTGCTTTGTTACTTCAGCCCTAGCAAACTCGTGAAGACGCAGGCAGGTAAAACCATGGTAAAAAGATTTCCCAGTTCCGGGGAGTTTCTCATCCCATGGGATGACCATGCCCTCTGTGCATGCTGTGTATTTTTGAGACATTACAAATCATTCATTCATTCGCTTAAACCCTGTACTCACGAGGATTTACGGTCGCATTCAGCTCTGGGGCTGCTCCTGGTGTCGCCGATGTTGCAGTGTCTATATGTGACGAAGGAGCTGGTCTCCAGGGTGCGCTGGGGCCCTTGGCACAGCTCTCCGAGTCTGCTCCGGTTCCCCTTGCTTGTCCTTCTCCCTCCAGGAGCACGGCACACCCTTGCGTCTCTTGCTGGCGGGCGCCGGGGTGTGCGGTCTGTGCTACAGGACATGGGGCATCCAGCAACCAACCCACGTTTCCCGTGGAAATGCAGTGCTGCGTTGGTCTCCCGCCCGGGTGATTGCTCGCTCCTTCTGAGCCACTCGCTCATTCGGACGCACACAGAGGGCCCTCCCATCGCATTTGCAGAGTCTCTTCGTATTTCTAGTCAACTTTTTCTGAATTATTTCATAAAATCAAAGGCAATTCTCCCTATAGATCTATTTCTCTGTGACTAATTTTGAAGGAAACATACCAATGAAATAGAATATTTAAAAAATTGGACAACTTTGAAAAAAACCCAAAAATATGTATATAAATCTCTTTTGAAGATTCAAAAAAGAAATGTAGCATCATAGGGATATCACCCTAATATATTTGGTAAACACTTGCGATCTTTCTTGCTATGTGGATTTATAAACCATTGAAGTATGTTACAGAAATAAAGTAAAATACACGCCTAGGGATTCCCACCCCCCGCCCTCCCCATAATCCATTAGTCTAAGAAATTGTCTTAAAAGCAGCATGTCATTATTTTGGAGTTAAACAGTTAAGCGTTTTTATACAGGAACATCAAAACCATATATGCTTCAAACACCAAACCTTTTTTTAATGGCTTTCAGATAAAACAATTTATTTATGCAATTAACAACAACATGCAATTTCTAATAATTAGCAGATAATAGTTATCTGCAAAGTACTTTATAAAATTGCCTTTGAACTGCATCCGTTCTGTGGGGAATCACTGAAAATTGGACTATAAAATTACCAGAAAATGTACTGCATTAACAAGAATTTTCTGTATTCAGTTTCTCTTCAAATTTATGAGCTCGAATATTTGTAAACAGTTTCGTAGACAGAAACCCTGTCACCTTACCTCTCTAAAAGGGGAAAAAACACATTTTAGCAATTTGGTTATTACAGGATTTTTATTTTCTTTTTTATCTGTGCTTTCTCCTCTTCCTCCAGCCACCCCCATAACAAGGACATTATTTTGTTATTATTTCTTCTTTGAGAATTAAAAAAAATCCCTAATATGCCATTTTTATTAGTATACATCAGTTCTTTCTAATTCCCTCTTATAAACAATATTATACATTCAGTAATTGTAAAACATTTCTATTAAACTGAACTGTCTTTGAAGAAAGAAGAATAAAATACATTAAAGAAAACATGTCGAAGGGACATCAAGAGGACACTGAACGTGAAGAGAGTATTTTCCGCCCCTCCCTCGTTCCTTAGGAGAAATCCTGTTGTGCTGTCCATGGACGATTCAGAGTCAGTCCACACTGTTGGAAAATGTCATTATTTAAAGGCATATTTTCATCTTGCTTCTGGCAGAACATTCTGTGTTAATGTGATGCCGTAACAGCTCAACACACAAGCCCGGGCTCATGTTTGCCAAGAGGCCAGAAGAGAAAGCCAGGGACACTCGTGGCTGTGGCTGGTGGCCCGAGTGTGGCCACGGGGACCCCCAGGCCCGACGCGTGAGGTGCGGGCCGCCCCCTCCCGGCTGGCCAGTGCTCCGCAGTCTGGATGCAAAGTCCCACGCTGAGCCTCCAGGAGGTGGTCGTTCCCGTCTGCCAAGGCAATTTGCTGCCTTCGATCAGGAAAATGACTTCTCCCCATATGAGATGGAAATGTGGCATTACAAGGAGGGAAGATGTGAAGGCAGAGTGGCTCTCAAGCTGGTCCCTCTCGGGGCGATTTGGCGCGCTCGCTGGCAAAGCTGCTCCAAGAGGACGGGCGAGGGGCCCCGTTTAAAGGGACAGCAGCGATCTTGTGCAGAGACGGGCTGAATGAGGAGGCCAGTCGCCCTCTCAGACCCCTGCAAGTGTCCTCTGCCGGGAGCGGGAAGCCGCCTCGCGGGGTCTGGCCACCAGACGGCGGGCCCTGGGAAGGCCGAGCCCTCGCCCCTGCAAAATGTTTCCACCTGGAACGCTGTGTCTGAGTTTCAGATGAGGCTGGGCAATGACCAGAAGCGGCGTGCTCATTTCATGCCACGATCAGTGAGCCCAGAGACAGAAATGACAAGATCGCAGTTGGCAGGTGCCCCCATGAAGCATCAGCCGTTTGCTGAGACAGTGGGCACGTGGCTCCCCGTCGGGAATGCACACCAACACCCGGGGGCAGGGTGTTTGTGCCCTGGCGCCTTCCCCTCCCACACACTGGCCGCCAGGTTCTGCTCCACAGGCTCATGTCCGGCATGGCTTCTGATGAGGTTCCACCGTGGGTCCCACGGGCAGCGGACTGGCAGGGGGGCTGGATGATGCTGGGGATGACCCTCCAGGTTCCTGCTGGCCTGAGGCCTGGGCTGGCTCTTCCTCGTACTGGCCCTTGGGTGAATAGTGTCCCCCCTTGAAAACCTGCATCCATCCCAAACCTCAGAATGTGATCTTGTTTAGAAATAGGGTCTTTGCCTTGTCGTTAGTCATGACGGGTGCTCAAGCAGTTGAGCACGGGGACACCTCTGCCTGGGAGCAGCTGCTGGGGCAACTGGAAATGGACCAGGAAGAGGCGCATAAACACTTTGGTAGCCGGCCCATCAACCCGAATTCCCCCAGAAGCTCCTTGATTCCTGGTACCAGATTCCTGTCTCCAGTGGAACAGGGCCCAAGGGGGCCAGTCCAGACCCCCAGGCCTCCAAGGCTTGACACAGGTCCCCGGGGCCACCGGAGGGCACCTCGGGAAGCCTCTTTGTTGACTTCACAACACGCTACATGGTCCACGGATGGTACGGCCCCTGAGTGTCTCTCTTTACCTGTCAAGCACACAGAATTTGGGTTTTGCTGAGGACACGATATTTAGAGTATGCGGGATGTGTGTGGGTATGGTAATTTATTCAGCATTTTGAGTTTAAAGCAATCAGTTGAATGGAAAACTCAGGACAAAACCTCCGAGGGAGCAGAGATGGATTAGTGGTGGTAAGCGACATCTGTGAAGGACCTTGGGCTTCTACCAGATCTCCTGCCCTGCTCTGCCGGGACCCCTGGCCCTGTAACGGTCCCTCCCCTGGAGTGTGCCTCTGCAGGTCTGCCTTCTCCCCGCTCAGTGCGGGCATGCAGATGGGCGCACTCCCCGCCTCAGTTTACCTCGTAAGTGTGGGTGGGCAGTCAGGCCTTGGTCAGGACAAGATTGAACACTGCCCTAAATCATGTGAGACAGCAGGCCACAGATGGGGGTATCACAGGTCAGGCAGAGGGAAGAAGAGTAGGAAGAAATGTGTGCATGCTTACGTGTGCTGGGCATGTATGTACAGACCCCTCAACATCTCCAGGATTCTGAGGCAGAAATCACAACACCCTTTTCTCTCTCATCCCAAAAATAAATTTCTGAACTAAAAGTAATAAGAAAAGCAGCAGACTGAATTTAAAATGCCTTGGAGAGGCTAACCTATGTTTTTAGAAATAAATTTTTTTAAAGATTTTATTTATTTATTCGAGAGAGCGAGAAAGAGAGAGAGCACATGAGACGGGGGAAGGTCAGAGGGAGAAGCAGACTCCCCGCTGAGCAGGGAGCCCGAGGCGGGACACGATCCCGGGACTCCAGCATCATGACCTGAGCCGAAGGAGCCGCTTAACCAACTGAGCCACCCAGGCGCCCAGAAATAAAGTTTTTAATAAGATCCTTTATATTTGTAAAATACTCAAACTAGAAATTTCTAATTTTGCATAAAATGGAAGGTATCATTTGGAAGTTTCAGTAAAAGTCAAAATGCCATATATTTTTGTAAATTCTTAATAGCAATGAACTTTGGTGAATAGATCATTTGCCAAATTGGTCAATCAGCAAAAGCTATTCTGCCACTTGGCTTTCAGGGATGGGTTTGGATCTAGGAATTGGTTTATCAATGGATTGCTTTTCCCCAAATTGATTTAAGGCAAATTAATCTTTGATAAATTGACCCAAAGTTCAATCTTTCATTAGAATTTTTTAAATTAAACTTTTTATTTGGAGGTCACTGTAGACCCCCAGGCAGGTATAGGAAGTAAGAGAGATCCCGTGTGCCCTTGCCCTGGTTTGCCTGCGGTAGCATCTTGCAAACCTTCAGCCCAGTCTCACCGCCAGGGTGTCGGGGACACAGAACTGCCACCACCTCTGGGGCCCCCCAATGCCCACCTCCCTTCCGCCTCCTCTGTAACCCCCCAGCGACCGCTGACCTGCCCTCCGCCTCCTCCCGTCGTCCCAGGAGTGCCCTATAAACTGAATCATAGACTATACACCTTTCACTTTTTCCTTTTTCTTTCAGCAGAATGCCCTGGGTGTCTGTGTGGCTTTAGGTGTCCCACGAGGTTACACACTTTGTTTATCCATTTTCCTGTTGAAGGACATCTGGGAGCTTAGCTGTTATGTTTCTAGAAACATTCATGTACAGATTTTTTTTTTTGCATGCACATAAGTTTCATTTCTTTGACTAAATGCCCAAGAGTGAAATTGCCAGGTTGTATAGTAGCTTCATATTTAGTGTCATAAGAAACTGCTGACCTGTTTTCCAGAGTAGCCGAGTGGTTTTCTGTTCACCAGCATGTGTGAGATACAGTTGCTCTGCACCTCACTAGTACTCGGTGTTGTCCAGGTTTTTGTTTTAGACATTTTAATATGTGTGTAGTGATATTTCACGGTGATTCTGATTTGTCCCTCCCTAATGGATAATGTTAAAAATCTTTTCATGAGCTTACTTGCCATCTGTGAATCTTCAAAATGCTCGACTCTTGTCCATTTCCCAGTTGGCTTGTTCCTTTTTAATGGTGAGTTTGTAGGGTTCTTTATATATTCTAGATACTAGTCCTCTGACATTTGTGAGGTTTGCAAATGTTTTATCCCAATCTGTAGCTTGTATTTTCATACTTTTAATAGGGTCTTTCACAGAGAAAACTTTAAAACAATTTTGAAGAGGTCCAGTTTATAATTTTTTCCTTCTACAGGTCATACTTTTGGTGTCAAGTCTATGAACTCTTTGCTTAGTTCCTGATCCTGAAAGTTTCCTTTGACTTTTTTTCCTAAAACTTTTATAGTTTTATATTTGAGTCCCATGATCCATTTTGAGTTAATTTTTGTACAAAGTTGTGAGGTTAAAGCTGAGGTTTATTTTTTTTTGTTTAATTTCTTTAATACCAAATGATAACAAGGCTATCCTTCTTTCACCAAATTGCTTTTTCACCTTTGTCAGTAATTAATTGGGCATATTTGTGTGGGTCTCTTTGTCTGTTATCTATTCTATTTCATTGATCTATATGTCTATCCCAATACCCAATCCCAACCCCACAACCCACATCACAGTCACAGTTATACCTGCTATAGAGTGGTCCTCAACGTCAAATTGAATGACCCAAGCTTGTTACTCTACTTTATAAAGATTTTTCCACTCTTCTAGGGCCTGGGCCTTTCCATACAAACTTTAGAATAAGCTTATCTGTATCTACAAAAACCTTGCTCAGAATTTTTTTAAAGATTCATTTGTTTATCTGAGAGAAAGAGAGAGAATGGGGGTAGGTAGGGCAGAGGGAGAGATGGTGCCTCTCTGTCCGCTCAGGGAATGCGGCGCCCTGATGCACGGAGCCTGGGCCTTCCACTGCTGCGGCCTGTGCAGGTGTGTGTTCGCAGCTCTGCACCGTCTCCCCCAGCAGACGCCTGACAGCTGCGACCTGGAAGATTTTGTTGCCCCGCGCTCCAGTGGACTGAGTGCACAACGCATGCTGAGTGTTCTCTTCCTTCTTCCGTGCTTGCTCTTCCAAAGCCTCCTCAGGGAAGGGGGAGACTGCTGACCAGACCTTAGAGGACCGAACCCACAGTTCCACACCAGCAGAGTCTTGGCATCCCCGCGCAGCCTGAGCAAGCATGGTCCTCTGTGGGAAAGCCGGGACTTGGGCAGCCTCTCATTTTCTGTGTTGTAGGGAATAGATTTGTTTCATCTCCTATCAACTGAAGCATTTGATGAATATTTTCATTGTTTAATAAATATTTTCGTGGAAAAAAATAGTACAGAGCCTGATGTGGACCTCGAACCCAGGATCCTGAGATCATGACCTGATCTGAAATCAAGAGTCAGATGCTCAACCGACTGAGCCACCCAGGAGACCCAACCTTGTTCAGATTTTAATAGGAATTGTGTTAAACTTAGAGATCAATTTGTGGAAGATTAACATCTTTATTATGTCAGGTCTTCCATGTTAGTGACTTCATATGTCTCCCCATTTATTTAGATCTTTGATTTATTTAATAAGGATTTTGAATTTTTAGCTTGCAGATCCTGTACATCTCTCGTTGGGTTTTTGTCTAAGTCTTTAATTTTCCTTGGGAGTGATTATAAATGGCATTGTGTTTTCAATTCCAATTTCTATATATTCATTGTTGTATTTTGATGTTTGTATGTTGACCTTATATCCTGCAACCTTGTAACCCCACTTACTAGTTCTAGAATTTTTTTCTTTAAAGATTCCTTGGGAATTTCTACATAGACAGCTTTGTTATCTGCAAATGATCAATGTTTTATTTCTTCCTTTCAATTTATACGTTTTTTTCTCTTTCTCTCTTAACTGCATTGCCTAGTATTTCCTGTATTATATTGAATAGAAGGGGTAAAAGCATATATTTTTGGCTTGTTCCCAGTCTTAAAGAGGATAACACTCAATTGTTCACCAATAAGTGTACTGTTAGCTGTAGGTTTGTTTTTTTTTCTTAAATGTTCTTTTTCAAGTTTGGTTAGTTTCCCTATATTCCTAAATTCCTGAAAAATTTCCTTTTTATCTTGAATGAGTATTGGACTTTTTCAAATGCTTTTTCTGCATCTATTAATATGATCAATCATTTTTTTCTTTAGTTTGTTGATGTGGCGCATTACACGGATTGATTTTCAAATATTGAATACCTAGAATACAGCTCATGTGGTCATGGTATGTAGTTCTTTTTATATATTGTTGGATCTGATGTGCTAATATTGTGTTGAGGATTTTTGTGCCTATGTTCATGAGTGATATGGGTGTGTAGTTTTCTTTCTTGTGTATGATTTTTCTGTCTAGCTTTGGTATTAGATTTTTGCAGATGCATAAGTCTCCAAAGTGTTCAGAAGTATTTTTGTCACTTCTAATTTCTGAAAGCCATTGTATAAGCTTGTTAATTCTTTTTTAAAAATATTATTTATTTATTTGACAGAGAGAGAGAGAGAGCAGCAAAGGAGGAGGGAGAAGCAGACTCTCCACTGAACAGGGAGCCCAACATGGGACCAGATCCCAGGATACTGGGATCATGACCTGAACTGAAGGCAGACGCTGAACTGACTGGGCCACCCAGGTGCCCTTGTTAATTCTTTTTAAACGTGTTTGGTAGCATTCTTCAGTAAAACCATTCACACCTAGAGATTTATTTTTTGGGGAGATTTTAAACTGTTAATTCAATTTTGCAATGCTCTTCAGATTACTCAGACTCTATGTCTTATCTTGAATTTGGTAGCTTGCATATTTCAAAGAGTAAGTCTCTTTCTTCTAAGTTGATGAGTTCATGAACCTGAAGTGCTCATAATATTTCTTTATTATTCTTTGCAGGAACAATATCTTCATTGTGTATGCAGGATCTGTAATGATACCCTTTGTTTCATTCCTGATATTGGTGATTTGTGTCTTCTCTCCTGCATTCTCATCAATCTTGTTAGAGGCTTATGAGTTTTATTGATCTTTTTCAAATCATCAACTTTTTGTTTGGTTGATTTCCTCTATTGTTTTCTTGTTTTAAATTTTATAGGTTTCTGTTCTTATCTTTATTTTTTCCTTACTTCTGCTTGCTCAGAGTTTATTTTATACAACATTTGTTCTAGGTTTTTTGAGGTGAAATTTTTTGACTTGAGATTGATAGTGCTATAAATTTCCCTCTCAGCACTGCTTTAGCTGCATCTCATCTATTTTGATATATTTTATTTTTATCTTTATAAGTTATACATATTTTTAAATTTACTTCAACACATCTTCTGAGATCCATTGATTACTTAGAGGTATATTATTGATTTTCAAGTGTTTGAGAATTTCCTGTGGTCTTTTTGTTATTGGGTTTTAACTTGACTCCATTATGGTCAGAACGCTGAGTATGGTATCCGTTTCTCTCACGTTGGCTGAGGTTTGATTTTGGCCCAGCATATGGTCAATTTTGGTAAGTATTCCGGGAGTGATTGAAAAAGGTGTAGTCTGCCGCTGCTGGTGTGGGATGTTTTATTACACAGTTAGACCCGCTGGCTAGTCGTGCTGTGTGGCTCTTCTGTGTCCTTGCTGATTTTATGTCTAATAGTTCTGTCAGTTGCTGGTGGGGAGTGGAGGAATAGAAGTCCCCAGATACAACTGTGGATTTGCCTTTTCCCATTCCAGGTCCACCATGTTTGTTTCAAGGATTTTGAGTGTGTTCATTGTGAATGGTCTTTTCTGTTGATCTGGGTATAGATTTGGATATATTTGGGATCATTATGTCTTCCTGGTGGACTGATTTGTTTTTCTTCATGTACCGTTTTTATTTGTCTCTAATAATTTTTTTATTTTTTGCCCTGGAGCCCACTTTATTTTGATATTAATATTAATTATTTGATTTTTTTGTCAATGTTTGTGTGGTTTTTCTTTTTCTATGCTTTCACTTTCAACATAGCAGTAATGATAAATTTGAAGTGAGTTTTTTGGAAACCCCACATAGTTGGGATATGTTATTTTACTTATTTATTTTAGCAGTTGCAAACTTATATTTTTTTATTTTTATTTAAACTCAATTAGCCAACATATAGTACATCATTAGTTTCAGATGTAGTATTCAATTATTTATCACTTGTGTATAATACTCAGTGCTCATCACATCATGGTATGTTATTTTAATCTACTCTTCCAATCTCTGCATTTCAATTAGTGTGTTTAGAACATTTACATTTGAGGTAATAACTGGCATGTTAGGATTAGTCCACCATTTTATTATTTTAGCCTTTGCATGTTTCTTGTTTCTCTTTTTGACAAGGGTTACTTGACACTTTTTCAGGGTTTCACTTTTATTTATTTTTAGTTTTTGGTAATATCACTTTGTATGTTTTCTCATTGGTTGCTCTACAACTACAGTGTACCTCTGTGGCTTATTATACCACCCGATGTACAGTGAGGTGCAGAAGCCCTGCCTCCACTTAGTTCCATTTACCCTTCCCTCCCTCAAACATGGTGGGGGAGTCCCTCCATTTCAAGGAGTGAGGCAGGAAACATGCATTGGAGTGTGTTTGACAAGTTATAGAAAGAAAATACTCAAGAAATAATGAAAAATAGTTATTTTGGATCTATGAACTGAATTGTGGACTTTCATTCATGGCCAATTGTATAATTTCACATAAGTGAAAGACATTTCAAGATCCTACTGAGTGTTAAATGCACTGAGAAAGCACGTTGAAAAAAAAACATAGCTTCACCCAGAGATAGCAAACAGTCCCAAGAAACAAAAAATACATGTTTATACCACGTCAGTTACTTAAATCATCTGGGGTACAGTTAGTCCTCCTCCTTGTGGCTGGAGGAAGGCACCTCAGCTCTGAAGCATCACATACACCCTCCACTGCCTGCACTGAGCTGATGGTTCTCTGGCCTGATTCACCTGCCTCCTTTCCTGCCATCTCCTGAATGTTTCTCCCACATAACAAGGAAGGCAGGCCTCGGACCTTGGATGCTGGTTGGAAGAATCTGACGTCAAAGAAAACTAAACCGGTTGTGCTTTTTCTGACCATCACCTTTTCTTATAGTAACACAAGAAGCTGCTGAAGAGTGATTTAGACACTGCACATATTTCCAATAAGAGAACTTAAAATCACAAAAATGGAGAAATAGAGTGCATGCTGATGGAGAAGAGGATGTGGGGCAATAACAACAGAGAATTTCCTTAAAACATTATGGGTGCCACGATTAAGACTGACCCACGTGTTGGTGCACTTTGTTAATTGCTTGGTATGCGTCCCATCTTGGGGTGAGCATGAGAAGGCTGAACTGATGCACAGTGTAGACTGGCGCTCAGGGCTGCGGCTGCTGGGCCCAGACTTGGGGAGTCGGGGGACGGAAGTGTGGGTGTGGCTGCAGTGTCTTCACATGGCCCTGTTTGACTCTGGATACATCGTATAACCTCTCAGAGCTCGTTTTTCCTCATCTTTAAAACTTCCACTGCCCATCCCACAGAATTGCACACATTTTGTCTAAGCTACATGCATCTGCATCTACATATATCTGCATATATTATATTTAAAATGCAATGTTGCATATAGATGTGAATATTAATGTCATCCTTAAACATCACATAACAATAAAAGTAATATAGGATTAAGTGCCAACATGAGAATGGCACATTTTGGGAATAATCATGAGCTGGATTACCAGAAGCCTGAGTGAATCTAGACCAGTTTTGTGATCTTAAGCAAATAACAAAACCACTCTGAACCATGAATTTCCTTGATTGTAATATGAAAGTTTTGGATTATATGTTCCTTTCATTCCAATGACTCTTTGAGTGGGAAAGGCTGTAAGTGGCACAGGAGTTCAAAGAAAAAGAAATCAATACTGCAGGAATAATATGAGGAAAAAGAGAATACAAAATGCAGTGAGGATAATAGGAAACAGAAAGCAACGAAATGCATTAGAACACAAAGAAGGGCCAAATTAGTCTGAAATACAGGCTGTCTTCCGGTGCGAACGGTGATGGTTGGTCCCTGTGCAGTTTGCATTTGAATGTTGATAATAGCCATTAGCCAGAGCCGGGATTCTCACCGCCAGGGGAGTGCGGAGCGGTTGGCAGTCGGCAATGGGCTGGGTGTGAGGGGCTTCACCAACTGGAGCGGCGAGAGGCTCTGAGCCCAACATGAAGGCCACGCAGAAAGCAAGGAGGAGGAGGAGGAGAATTTCCAGCTGTTGTACCTTTCTCTGTACTACAGTGTCCTCTCAGAGCACACCACTGGGCAGGAGTGGGTGGTGCCTCCTCTGGGCCCCAGCACCTGCCCCTAGCACCTGCCCCTAGCACCTGTCACCAGCACCTTCCCCCAGCACCTGCCCTTAGCACCTGCCCCCAGCACCTGCCTCAGCACCTGCCCCAGCACTTGCCCCTAGCACCTGCCCCCAGCACCTGCCCCTAGCACCTGCCCCAGCAGCTGCCCCATCACCTTTCTCAGCACCTGCCCCCAGCACCTGCCTAGCACTTGCCCCAGCACCTGCCCCAGCACCCGCCCCTAGCACCTGCTTCAGCACCTGCCCCAACTCCTGCCCCCAGCACCCACCCCCAGCACCTGTCTCAGCACCTGCCCCCAGCACCTGCCCCCAGCACCTGCTTCACTAACTCCAGGCACCATCTTCCCGCACATCACAGATCCCGCTCCGCACCGATGCCTGGCCTGGCCCGGAGTTGGCCAGCTAGCATACTTCATCCTGGAATATATGTTGGACATCGATTCAGGCAATTATTTTAAACTTCCAAGACACATCTTTCCATTTCTATTTTTTCAGAGAAGACAAAATCGGAGTATTTTTTGTCCTAATTCATTTTATAAAGTCAGCATACCCCAGACTGCTAAATCTGATAACACACATGCAAGAGGAATCCATAGATGAGTTGCATTCACAGACACTGCAAAAACTGAACAGGAGAAAATACAAATCCAGTAGTAGATTAAGTAAAAAATATACCAAGATCTATTTTTATTTCAAAAACACAAGGGTTTTTCAATACTGAAGAAATTCAATAATGTGATTTTCACCTCAAAAGTTTAGGGATCCAAAATCCCTGTGACCATGTGCATATAAGTTAATAAATTTAACGCCTGGATTCATGGTAAACTAGGGACAGGATGATATGGAGGAATAGACAGATACCAGAGAGAGAAGGAATAATTTTTAAAAAGCCTAAGTAACCCTTAATGGTGGAATACTGACAGGAGTTTACTCGGTGGTGGAGGTGGTGGAGACCACGTTCCTGCAGAGCAGGGATTTCCAGCCCTGCACCTGACCTTTGGGTTGGGTAATCTGTTGTACATGGGGGCTGTCCCGTGTACTGCAGGGTGTTGAGCACCCCCTACCCCAGTTTCCACTATCAAAAATGCCTCCAGACATTGGCAAGTGTCCCCTGGGGGCGACATTGCCCTGTGAGAATTCGTCCTGCAGGGCCACTTGAATGAAACCTTAACAAAGTCTAGAGCATCAGTGACAGGCAGGAACCTTGAGCATGAAATGCATCCAGTGTGACTGGGCACTCAAGCTCAGTGTTATTTAATCTTAATTAATTTAGGTTTATTTATTTATTTTTTTCATCAAGTAAAGAGCTTTTAAGAAGCTTAAGGTGAAACATTTTGGGATAGTATTATTGTTATTATTATTTTTTATTATGTTATGTTAGTCACCATACTGTACATCTAATTTAGATTTAAATGACCCCAGATAGCTAATGGTCATGCTATTGGACAACTCGGGTTTATGCCATTTGACCCAGTTTCCACTTCAGAAGTTTGTCCAAAGATGCGTGTTGACAGCACTGTAATTTTTATTAATAGAAAGATGAAAGTATTTTGCCAGTACAGCATTGAGATCCAGCAGGTTTTTCATTGAGGTGTTGCTACAGATATGTTCATTTTGAGGGTTTGCTGGGGGCAGAGGCCCTTGTGAGCTATGATGCCTGACTTGATTCTCTTCGGCTCCTCAGGTACAAGGAACACCACCAGGCAGGGTCCACCATGTGGGAAAAGTCATGATGGACTTTTCTTGGTATTACCTGTCTATCCTGGCTTTAAAGATTTCCCACTACTACACCCCTTTGCTCAAAATGTCAAAGCATCCAATGCATAAATGCACCTGTGTCTTTTTAAAGTGCTCCTGGGAAGGTAAGGTACTTCCTGTTATTCCAAATGAGCCAGAGTGACTGAGGCTGGGAGAACAGCACTGAAGACAGAAGGAGAAAGGACCGCCCCCTGGGAAGAGCCCTGACCTTCTACCAACACACGTAATTGAGAAAGGCTCACGTGTAACAGATAACTTACTACTCAGAGAGAGTTTTTCTGGGAGAGCTCACGAGGTTTGTGCAGTGTGGAGGACACCTCAATTCTGAGATTGTTTGTTAGCCTGCATTTCCCAACCGGCACCATCCGCTCTGGGACCGGTCTCCTGTAAGAACGAGTGTGGGGCACGGGCCTCGAGAGGCTTGAGTCACAGAAGACGGGACCTGCACACTGTCCTCTGCATCCACTGGCCAGGGTCCCACGAGACCTGCTGAGGGGTGCAACGTCCTCCCAAGCCCGTGACCCCAGAGGTCCCTCTGATGGGCCCCAGTTTCTCTTAGGTTTGAATGTGCCTGACTCACCTTTAATAAAGACTTTAATGTGTGCTTTCCTTTGTTGAGAACTTTTCTTGTCTCTTGCTCAATGGATGAAGCAACCTGTTGCCGGTCCCATGGCCGCGGCCGCTCAGGGTGCTCTCCACACCCTCTCCTGAGCATTTCTGCTTTTTCTTTTCATGGCCTTGTTTTGCAATAGTTTTCTTTAGAGTTTTATTTTGAGGCATCTTTCTTATTTATTTTTGCTGTTGCTTAGGGAATCATGTAACTTTTTTCTTGGTTTTCTACTTGGACGTTTGTTGCCTTTTTGAAAACGATGTCTAAATGTACAATGGAGTAAGTAGAACACCTCTGCTGAACACTGACAGCCTCCGTGAGGCGCCTGACGGCACGTCGCTGCTCTTACTGGTGGAAAAAGGATGAGCTCTGAGAGACGAGGGGCACGGGGATAGGAAACAAGACGCTCTTGTGCCAGCAAAAGGCGACCCTGGACCAGAATAAAGCATCTGTTGTCATTCATTTATTCAACACATGTGCTATGTGGGGAGAAGGGAAGGGGTCGGCTTCCTTGTGGACCCCACACTGACCAGTCACACGGAAAGTGAGGAAAGTGATTGATCTTACCCCTGAAAAATCAGAGTTTTTCCAGCCATGGAAATATGGAAGCCAAATGTTCTTATGAGACATAAATGAGATAGCTCACTCACTTACCTAGGTGGAGAGTATTTTTAAAAGTCAGTTTTATATGTATTTGAGAAAAATAAATGATTTGGGTAGATCAAAGGAAATTATCTATCTATTTAGTTTGCAATATCTTTAGGAGATGGAAGAACACCAAACCATACCTCTAAAGTGGTTAAATCTGATTGCTTAATCATCTTAAAAGGCCTTGATCCAACTTTGCAGGTCTGTGTGAAAATTCAGTGGTATGGGGCTTTGGGCTTGTCTGTTTTTACTTTGGTCATTTTGTACTCCTGACTGTCCAAACTAACTCAGTGTTTCACCTGGAGATGGAATATTCTGTGTCCTAGTTGCGGGGAAGTTCTCTGATGGAGTGTTCATGTCGCTTTGGTATTTAGCACACGTACTAATACAAATCAGAATTCACGGTTAGACTGATGTTTTGTCTCATGTTCATACACAAACAGCATTGCAGAGGAAGGCAAAGGCTCCTGTCATGGGAGACAGACCAGGGGCAGAGCTCAAGAGGCTGCTGATTTCACAGTTTTCTGTGCGGTGGTTCCTTTTCTCTAAACAATGATCTTGCAGTATGCATGTAACAAATATGGGTATTGTTTCCACTGTCCTTGTAAAGAAACGGAAATCAGAGCGTTTAAATGATTTGCCTTTACCAAAGAGATTCAAAGAACAAGGAGAAATTCAAGAGAAAGAGCAAGGAAGAAGACATTTCTTGAAGGTGACCTCTTGGGGGTCCACGTGCTCCCCGGATCGCCTTCAGGGCACCTGACAAGGTGGGTATGGCCACACCCCGTTTTGTAGTCGGGGGTGGTGAGACCTAGCCTGGGAGTGAAGCAGTGTGTCGGGGGTCCACAGTCCCTGGGTTGGGGGGTTTCTGTTTAACCTGCCAGCCTTACATATTTTCAGCTTCCCCATCATGACGGAGTATTTCTGGTGTAAATTTGGTGATTATTTTCAGCACCGCTATTGCCTGTGGTCTTGAAATGTACAGTTTTCCAAAATAAGGGCATGTGCTTAGAAAACAGAAATCCATTGTATGTGCTAATGGGCAGGACTTCAGATGAAGACTCCCTGTCACGCTGGCTAATCATGAACTGGAGAAAATGCACACGGAAATGCGCGGTTGTCACAGAAGATGTACGGAATCGAATGGGAGAGGAGTGATTTTGTTTTCTTCACCATTCTACTCCTTGATCTGTGGAGGTAATCACTCAACACAGTTAAGACAGCTAAATCACATTACCAACCTGCTCAGATTTGCCTGGCATATTAACTGCGTCTCCGGCTTGTGCTCTCCGTGCAGCACTGTCTTCTCTCTGCAGGGTTATTGACATGAGTTCTTAAGATTGCGGAATGTTTTATTGACTTCATAATTATTCTGTGTGTGTGGTTAGTTTACTTTATATCTATGTGTAAGCTTATTTTATGCTCTTTAAAATGTAATAAAACTAAATTATATATGATTCTCCAGGAGTAAGGAAGGTCTTGGGGAGGAGAGAAGAATTCTGACTTTCACTGTCTCCAGTCATTCACTTAAAGACGGTGCATCCCCTCTGTGTTGCTGCGCCAGGTAGGGAACTAGAGACATACAGAAAATCGCGCCTTCAGAGAAATTTCTGGTTTGCTAAGGAAGAGAGGAGTACAAACCTACAGTGTCTAGCCGGTAACAGTGTTGGAAGCCCTTGCAGAAAGAACAGTGCAGGGGGGAATTGGGCCACAGCATTATTTTCTGGTCCCAGATTCAGAGTGTTCTTATGAAGGGAATGTTTAACTAGATTTTGAAGGATGTGCAATTTTGAGAAGCAGAGAAAGAGGAAGATTATTCCTGGGGAAGAGGAAAAATGGAGAAAGGCACTTTAAAGGGGAAATGGATAAATTAAGATAGAAAGCTAGAGACCAAGGTGGACGAAGTTCCAGAGACCCTGCATACATGGTCAGTGCTGCTTGGCAGGTGTGGTAAAGCCCGGCTTACATCTCTTGGATTCAAGACCAACCTGGTTTCGATGATTTTTCTGCTGTGTGTTGACGGGGAACCCTCCATCCCTAAGGAAACCTCAGTTTCTTGGTCTGTAAAATGGGGCTAAGAAGAGCTAGAACCACTCCCCTGTCTCTGCGTATGTCCAGTGTCCAGCAGGCAGTCACAGCGGGTGAAGGGTGTTCTGTTAAGGATGGAAACACCACAGAAATAGACAGTTGTGAGGCCACAGAGGGTCTGTGTAGACCAGATGTACTTAATGCAGTAGAGACAAGGGAACACAGAGCGGCCTCCTCGTGGACAGGGACGACTGTGCACGGTTTGGGGCCAGGACGCGGCAGAGAAGTTCCAGGGCATCGTTCAGGAGCGCGAACCACCGCGGAACCATGGGCTCCGGGGTGCGCCGGGAAATCCAGATAGACCTGGAGTTCAGAAATGGCTTTTCTGAAGGTCGTTTCCATAGGGATAGGAGGAGGAAGGCAAATTCTAGAAGTTGAGTGGCGAGTTGGCGGAGGGGAAGTGACGTCCAGGAGACGCGTGCTTGAGCGCTTTGGTAAGATAGCGCAGAAACCGAGCGCGCGGTGTGACCGTTGTGGGGGCCAGTGTGAACAAGGCAGGAGGTGACAACGGGAGGGACAGAGGGAAGAGTCGCACTGAAGTCTGCAGCCAGGCAGACAGGAAGGACACAGGAAGGGCGACAGCATGGCGGCGCCGGGGCGGGGGGAGAAGAGCCAAAGGCAGAGGGTAACTGAAAGACACTCCCCGGTGGACCTGCCATGTCGCGGGTCGCGAGACTGGGTTTTCACCTGACACTCGCCCGTCTCTGGCCTCGGATGCAGCTCTCCGCCGCAGACACGCTGTTCTCTCGAGGCCCTTTCCATGTTAACACATATTCCTCTGTGGATGGCCTTTCTCTGCCTGGAACTCTGGTTGAGACAGGGATTTTTACACCAACATAGTTTCGTATTTTACGTAATGATGTCCCTTAATCAGCATGACTCTGATGTGAAGGGATGGAGGTTTCAGAATTTATGACTCAGGTTTTCAAATTAAGCTGCTATTTAATATTAAAAATAATATTACAGAAGGTGGGGCATGGCAGGCATCAACTTCTTGACCTTTCCCTGATCTCTCCCCCGGGAAGGGCTTCTCCCGGATGACACTGATTCTGCAGATGCTGGGGGTGCCTTCCTCCTCGGGGCCACCTGCAGAGCCTCTCGGCTGCCCCATGCCACCCTCCGCGGTGGGGCCCCTGGGGAGGGTGTCCAGTGTGTGGGCTGGCAGGACGGGGGCCGTCGGTATATCTGAAAGAGGGTGTCTGTCTGGGGAGACTCCATCTCTGTTGGTCATACACACTTTGCAACAAGACCAAAGTGTGTGTTTCTGGAGTGGCCCCTGAGGGCACGAGGTTGGAGGCGTGCTGCGGCCAGGGCGGGGGGCACTTTCCCAGCCTTCTGGTGTACCAGGAGGGCGAGCGCTCGGGGAGTGACGGCTCCATCTGTGGGAGAGAATGCTGCACTTCCAGCTGTGGCATGGTGCTTGTTTGTACCTTCAGAAAGTCCCCCTAACAAAACACTTTGTTAGGGAGAATTTGAGGGTCTGTACAGTAGAAAGAGTGAGCAGTTCTTCTAGGGAAACACGCCAACTGCTAACATCCTACCGTATATTCCTCCAGCATTTCTAAGCATGAGGTTTTGGAGTGTTTACGTGATTGTAATCCTAACCCATTAATACTTTAATCTCCCTGCTTCTACCTAGCAGATGCACCACGTCCTGCACTATTACGAGCAGATTCACTGCAGAAGTTGGCCTTTTACTGTGGATGAAGGAAGTCTTTACTCCCTGGCTGAGGCCCAGGTTGTGCGGCAGAAAGGGCTGGGAGCCAAGTGTGTGAGCTGAGGGTTCCGTTATTGTCATAAACTTCTGACACAGACCTGACAGTCGGCAGATTGAAATCGGCTCTCATACATTCGATGAAACTCAATAAAAAAGGAGTTGATCTGAAAAACCAGAAAGTACCTAAGAGTCCAGAGCAACTTTCCTTGGGTTTAAATTTAGATCGTGCAGAAGTAGGTGGACGGGCAGAAGAGCCATTGCAAAAATCCAATGGAGAAAGTCTAGCCTGTGCTGGTATTTGGAGGCATCCTTGTTAGGGGAGGGGGGTGGATCTAAACACTCAGTAGATGAAATTGATGGGTCTTAACAATGGAATTGACGTCTGCATGGGACAGCAAATCCAAGCTCAGTACCCGGCTGAAATTCCATATCAGACCCACCCGAGACTTTCTGGGTGCTCCTCCCAGAACTAGGCTCGATCAGAGTACTGTGTTGCTATAGCACTGCACTAGCATGTACATAAGGATGAGTATCACATGTGCTGGGGAAAAGAGCATCTTTTTAGGCTGCCCACATACAGTGCCTGTGAGGAATGATGATTCTCAGGAGGGAATCACCTACGGAGCCTGCCCAGGGAGTCTGCTCAGGGAAGGGAAGCTGCCTACACATGGTACATGGATGCTGTTCCAAGCTGCCCCTGGGCTTGTGCCCAAGGAGGCTAAGGGCACTGCCCACTGGACCACCGGCTCTGCCCCCACTCCAGACAAAGCCTCCCTAGGGTTCCCGGGATTATTCTCACTCAGACTGGCTGGCAACACTTGTGGGATCCCCTGGGTTTCCTCAGGTTCAACACTTCTCCAAAAGGACCCCATTGCTCAGGACAGGGCTGTGGATACAGTGCCAGTCTCACCGCAGCAGAAGGGTGCTCATCGGACGGGTCACCGAAGGAGGTCCCGGGCGGATCTGGGACTTGGAGGCTTTTGTCGTCCCCAGCGATAAGCTACCCTCCTGGCACCATGCATGGCCATATCCTCAGAGTCACCAACCCAGGAAGCAGGCCAGGCTGCCGTCCAGAGTATTTACTGGGGTTTCACTAGCTAGCCGTGACTGGTTGGACATTGTCCACTTGCTTTAACTGGTCTCCAGCCCTCTCTCTCTGCTGAGGTGGGGCTGCCATCAACTGGCTTGGAAGACCTGCCTTCCTCATATGGTTGTACTTTCTGGTGGAACCAGCCCATCGTGAGTCATCTCATTAGCATTAAAGCCAGGGGTGATCCTAGGGTCCAGCATGAATTACAAACCCTTCCTATTAGGCAGAGCATTCCAAGAGTATAGAGGTTACCTGCCAGGAGCCATGGCCATGGCCTGAGCTCTCTTTAGGTAAAGTTAATTCACTACACACTCACCGAACTCCATCTGGCACCCACTGAATCTAAGAACAGGTGATGTATTTAAAGAGGAGCTTTTACCAGAATCAGCCAGTTGCCAAAGTGAGGCACCTGTTATGCTTGAATGATCTACAAGGGCTTCAACCAAATGGGAGCCCCAGAAATGGTAAAAGAAGGTACAGAGGGAGAAGCACGGGACCTGTGCATCAGCTGCTGACCGCTTGTCCTCCGCATGCGGCAGATGGGGAGGTCCAGCCAGCAGCCCAGACATCTCCAGACATAGCTCCACTCCTGGGTCGGTTGACCTTCCCAATGGGCAGAAAGATCATTCCGAGGCAGGAACAACCAGCCCTCCCATAGCTCTGAGCACATCTCCATGTTCCCGAGTCACCCCGAGAGTGTGAAGGAGCCTCACTCCCCATGCCTGACAGCCGAAACACCCAAATATCCTGTACCTTTGATTAGACAGCTCACAATCCAAATGATGGAAAGTTGCTTGATATTTGCTGAAAACCTTCGTTATATTGAATTTTGTGCCAGTTACCACTTTTCTCTAAAGCAATCACGGCGGCCTCCATCCCTGCCTCCCGTTGTCCCATCCTCTTCACACAATCATGCTGTCTACTTTCTGGCCACGGTCGGACACCAGGGTGTCCCACTGCAGACTGTGGTCTGGCTTCAGCAAACTGTTGAGCCTGGCAGGGTTCCCCAAGTGTCTTTCTTGGCTGGACAGGTAGGCACCCTAAAAACGTTTGTTGTCTTCGAAATGAGGTAGTTTATTCCTCTGGGTTCATTTCATTGTATTATTTGGACTTTGGAATGCTGTTAGTGACGTTGCTACATAAAGGAAAACAATGTTCTCATAGATCCATGCATCTGCATAACTTACAGTAATGTCGGACTCAGCCTAAAGATCTCAATGTGAGTTAACCAAGTACCTAATCAATGTAGCACAAATGAAGAATTTATCGAGGATGTGGGGTGCTATGATAGCATAAGCTGAGGGGCGTGTGGTCTTTATCCTCATTGCACATTAACATAGTCAAGAAAACATACACAGAGAAGCATAACTATGAACACCTATGAAGCCCCCAAAATGGACCCTGTACCACCCCAGACACCAGGTGGAGAATGCTTGGTCGGACTGAGAAGCTCCCTGGTGGCCAAGCAATGTCTCCAAACTCCAGTGTGGGGCCACGTGGGCAAGTGCAGCATCCACCTTCGGTGCAAAATTGAAGGGGGCTCTGAAAAGTTCAGACATGAAAATGAGGACTTTTTAAATGAAATTAAAAAAAGTCAAAATTTATGCCAAAAAATCAATGGTGGAAACTATCAACGTGGTAAATAAAGAGAAGATCAGTAGCAATGTCCTGCAGAGCCGTATTGGCTGAAGGTAAAACCAGTAAGAGGGATCATGTCTTTTGATATTCAGTTGAGGGATTTTTACTCTTATTTATGAAGAAGCGTTGCGCTGAGTCTTTATTTAGCTTGACTGCTGAGATTTCTGGTGTCCCTTAAGTGCTGTGCCCGAGGTGAGCGCCTGCCTCCCTCCCCGACTCGGCTGCAGAGAGAACCACAGGAGGAGGTCGTGCCAGCATCCTGCCTCAGAATTCATAAATCCACTCCCGAGACAGACGGTGAGGGAGTGTGCAGGTCTACGCAGCTCTATATCCTGAAGTCATTTATTCAGGGATGTTTACTGAGCACCTACTGTGAGTCAGTTTCTAACCCCCTCCTGGAGTTTGCAGTCTAGCGGGGGATGAAGATGGTGGGGCTTGGCGATGCTGTAGCCCCGGGCGGCTGGTGGGGAACAGAGGGACCCCACATGGCTCGTGTTCGCTGCCTCTGCAGCAGAGGCGGAGATCTGGAGGCTGTGGGAGGTGGCAGGAGTGTAGAGGGAGGGGAGAGTTGCCGGAGGGGGACCAGGGTCCTGACTGGAGCTGACGATGAACCTGGCCTCGGCTGATGTGGCCCAGATGGGACACGTGGAGGGCCAGGCAGCTCGCCTTCTGTCCACGTCTCAGAACTGAGTGCTGGGAGAACAGGCCACCGTGTGGGGGCCCCAGCTGGGCCCCGATGTCATGTGAGTTCATAGAACACACAAGCTTAACGCATCGAGAAATTTTGAAAGGAGGAAATAACACAGGTGGACAGGGTTGGCCTGAATGTGTGTTTGAACGGGAAGATACGTAAAACAAGGAGCGGGTTCAGCGGCACACAGATCAGCGTGAAACCAGGGGGACCACTCAGATGGGGCGTCCCGAAGGTCAGTTAGTGGGGCCTCACAAAAACTCGGGAGGCTAGTTCTACGTGAGGTGGTTGGCCTTTTCCTCCTGGTCCGGGCATTTCTGGGAGCAGCTACGACTCACTGCCAGCATTCTTCCCGTGGCGTTCCTCCAGCGGGCGTGGGATCTCCGTGGCCGGGGCACTGCAGTGGGCACACATCTCTTGTCCCTCTTGAGCCCATGCCCACTCCAGAGCCGGACAAGGGCCCCTGGCCCATCACACGTGACGTCACGGTTGTATTTAGAGCCCGCTGGGGACGTGTTTGGTCTGCGGGACAGTCACAGGACAAAAACTCATAGGCTACGTCTTTCATGACATAAAATACGAATCTTTCCTCTGCTCTCTTCCTACGTTTTCTTACTTGCTGTCTTTTATGTCCAGTCCTCGTTTCTCTCATTCCTTCCTTTCAGGATCTCGGCTTCATGCTCCGAAGTGCATCTGTGGATCCTGATTTGGTCACCTGCACATCATATGTCTCTTGGAGCTTTCCCTAAGTTTCTCCCTCGGGAAGCACGATGGTAGGGCAGGGAGCTTGGGGTGATGGCCTCTGGAAAGGTGGAGTGACGCCGAGAATCAGAACGAAGACAGTGGGGGGAGAAAGGACGGATGCCAAGGTGGCCAGTCCACAGCCCCCGGCTGTGCACGCCAATATGGACGGGAGCTGCGAGAAGCTATGCAGCACACACGGTGGGCGCCATCCATCAGTAGACCCTAAGCAAAGGAGATTTCCCTTGCTAATGGGGTGGGCCTCATCTAATCAGATGAATCCTTAAGAGCAAAGACTGGGGTTTTCTGGAAGAGAAGGAGTCTCCTCAAGCCTACACTGTTAGCTCCGGTCTGAGTTTCCAGCTGGCTGGCCTGCCCTGTCGATTCTGGACTTGCGGGTTCCCAATTCCACGTAAGCCAATTTCCTACATGTGTATACACTCTTGTCTGTGTATATTCCATATAGTGTGTGTACTCCAGAGAAACAGAAGCAATCGATCATACACTTACGTATACATATCGGCATTATTGATACACATGGACTCTTCTGCCCCAGACTACTTACAGGATAGCTCAACACGTTTGCCGGAAAGTAGGGTGTTGCTGGAAAACATACCTAAGAACAGGGAGTGTGTTTGGCACTGAACAGTGGGAGGAGGCTGGGAGGCTTTGGAGGCCATAATACAAAAAGCCTAGAAGTGTTGAGCAGACGAATAGCAGGGATGTGAACTGCAAGCCTCACAGGTTGTTTGCAGAAACCTCGACAGGAGGACGCTGTCAGGGAGGGCTGGGGAGACGCCCGGCACTCACTGCAAAGCGGAGGGAGGGAGATCTGTGTTGGACGGGACCACAACCCCAGTGGGGCGGCATCTGCAGTGATGTGACAAGTACAACCTGTAAGCTGTGAAGTCCGACACTTAGGGAAGGGTGGAGGCAGTAACCTGGTTTCTGCTTGTTGCTCACAGGAAAAAATAAATTGGGAGAAGAACCATTAAATAAAAGGAACTAAGTCTTGATTATTTGGGAGATTCCCAGCCCGTCCAGATTGCAAAATACAACAGTAAGAGATCCGCTACCGGGAAGGTGTGCTCCCCAGGAAAAGCTGGGGGTGTGGCCATTCCGTCTCTCACTAATAGCTCCGAAGGATCAGAAGGTCGGAAGAATCAGTCACACGGAAAGCTCTTTGAGGACATGAAGTCGTGGTGGAGAGATGCCTCGGTCCAGCCAGAGAGCATCCCCAACTCGCTGGCCGGGCCTCCTCCCCCCCGAACAAGAGCCAGAGAGACCAGGGCGGTGTCTGCCGTACCTGTGGGGCGAGCCTGCTCTCCGGTGGAGCAGGGCCCTGTGGCACACGGGCGGGGTCCCCATGGTTCTCCAGGACTTCAGACCCGCAAAACACTGCCAGTGTGGTCCAGAAGGCAAGGAGAGATGACAAAGTGAGAGAAGGCTGTCAGATCTCCAAAATTTGACAAGCAGGAAACAGACTAATAAAGCCTCTCAGCAGAAAATAAACGTTATCTTTCAAGAGAAAAGAAAAATGATTCCTGGACAGAGCCACGAGCGATAAAGGGCTGACCTCACGCCTGGAAACCCAATGAGCTTCCCCATTTTGAAATTGCTGGGGACCAGTGACTCCTTTTTTCTCCCATTTTCTCCCTTTTGAACCAAAATGTCTATAGTTGGTACCCAATACTCCTCACATCACTGTATTTTGAGGGCAGATGACTGGATTTCTAGTTGCACAGGTTCGCAGATGAGGAGATATTTGCCCTGGGATGGATCATTCTCAGATTCCCACCCATACCTGATTTGGATGATGAGTAATGAAATCTCATACAATATTTAGGAAAAGATTATACAACATATGGTCAAGAACTGGCATTTTTATTCAATAGACAGTCAACAGACTTTGTTGTGTGCCTATTTATTCAAAGCATTGTACTTAAATACACAGCTATGTTATTTATTTATAGATAGTAGTTGCCACTATGACTCTTAAAGGCCAATATAAATGCAAATCCAAAATGACAATCTTAATGAAGTTTAATTTTCTTTTCAGAATAAAAATGAGGTTCATGATAATTCTTCCCATAAAAGATTATATCATAATCCCACATTTTACTAAATTATTCTTATCACCAATTAGCAGAAAGTCATTTACATATAAATTTTAGACTAGCGTAGTCTCCCAGGAGCTTTGGGAGGTACCATGAATCTAGCAATATTATCCCATTTCATAGAAAAGAAAATACTCGGAGGAGAGACGAGCCTGTCTAAGGAAACACTGCAAGGGTGTGACTGGCGTGGGTGTGGGACACACTTTCGCTGAGTCCGAGGATCAGCTGTTGCCAGGTTTTCCTCCCATGATTTTGAGTGACTTTGTGACGGGTCCCCACCCTCAAGGGAACTGGAGTGGACATGCGGAAATCTTTCATGATGCAGAACATCTCCATGAGGTACTGAAACAATCAAGCTCTGGAGTTATTATATTATACTGTATCCACAAGTGACGTAATTACAAACCAATTTCTAATTTGAGAATTTCAGAGAGTTCAAAGGGGTCAAATGTTTAATTGAAATGGAATATTTAAGCTAAATTGCTAGCGCAGTACTTCAATATTATTGAAGTACTAATAAATACATTAAAAGACTGTTAACAAAAGTGCTTCCTGCTGAAGAATGATCATCCCAAGAATAACATCAGCTCACTTTGTAATATACAGAGAGTGTTGTTTCAAGCTAATTAAATGCCATGCATTTTTGATAGCACTTAACAATATGTGGTTAATTATTATTATGCAGGGTTTGTTCTATAGCATTAATTATGATGAACTCATTTGGCTTTTATAAGAACAGGAAATGTGTTGGTTTGGGGAGGTACAGTGCTTATGGTGTTTTATTGTCCTTTAGATTTAAATTAATAAACTTTGGAACTTTACATGAAAAACAAAGAGTTTTCTAAGTAAGTTCTAACATTAAGACAAAAAATAGAGTGGAGGGAAGAATCTTTGTAGGTTTATAAAATAGTCGTTTGTTCTACATTAAAAAGCACCATCTTTATGCAAATCAGTGTGAGAGATGCAACAAGGAATTAATTCCCACGACCTGGCGTCAGGCATCCTGTTCTCAGGGTAATTTGGAGAACCTCTCCTCCCTTAACTGTGCTCCTGGGAATCCTTTACCTTGGTACCTTGGCACCTTCCTGGAGCAAACTCAGAGCTTCCTCCCCGTCAGGGCGGATCTCCAGCCGGGGTCAAGCTTGAATCCCCTGGAAAGGTGGACACAGCATCAGGACCCGTCCGCACCTGTCCCAACCTGGGTGGGGCTTCAAACGGCTACCAGGTCTCTTCTGGGGATGATGAGGATGTGACAGTGATCGTACACCTCTGAAAATGTACAAAAAATCATGGAAACGTACACTTAAAACGATCGCATGCGATGGTGTGTGAGTTGCCGCTGGACACAGGAGTTTCAAGGAGAAGTGGGTGGAGAAGCCTTCCTCTCACCAGTGTGCCTCCTTCCCAGGCTTGGAAGGGGCCCCGTCCCCACAGCTCTCCAGGGCTGCCTTACACACGGGGCTGCTAAGGGCATCGGGCGCAAATGCTCCAGGTGATGCACCTATGTTCCTGAGACCTGGTTGCAGTTGGGAAGGCCATGTGACTTGACCCCATTCTTGTTTGCATATCTTTCAGTAAGACGTCTTTTGTTCAGACAGTGTGTGTGTGTAATTAAAGGTTAGCGATTTCTAGCAATGTGCAGTGTCATAAACTTTTCTTCCAAATGCAGCTTAGAATTTGAGTAGTAACTGTCTTTAAGCAGCACTGGACTGGGGCAAGCTGGTTGCTGCTGTGGAGACAGCGTGAACCAAGGCACCAGAACGAGGCTGTGTTTGACGTTGGTGCAGCCCTAGGTAGAGAAGGGGTCACATCTCCGATGGGCACGCCACCTTATTTAGAGTTCTGTGTCTTAAATAGCTTACAGAATGCCTGGGTTCTGTGTCTTTTCCTTCCAGGGCGTCCTGGGTCCCCGGAAAGGTAACCCAGCTCACACCAACTCTGGCCTGAGGGTTTTGGGGGCAGTGAGGCAGACTTATGGCAAAGAGACTTTTGTTGGGGGAGACAGGGAGCTTAAGGTCCAAGGGTCATTTTTAAATTTCTTAACTAGTAAAATGATTTTAATTATGTTGGAGGGCATATTCTATACCTTCAAATCATGGGACGGTATTTAATTAGGAGGAAGATTTGTTTTAACTAAAAACAAAATTAAAATAACATCTTGTGTGGACCTTGGTGTGTGGCTGTCTGTGGGCTGAGGCCCCTGTGGGAATGGATCCCACTGCCCAGGCCACCTGGGCCTGGAGCCGCTGTCCTGCTGGATGTGCAGGTGCCTAATGGGGAGTGGGTCTGGAGCAGGTGCCCGATGGGAGGTAGGTCTGGAGCAGGTCCCGATGGGGAGTGGGTCTGGAGCAGGTGCCCGGTGGGGAGTGGGTCTGGAGCAGGTGCCCGGAGGGGAGTGGGTCTGGAGCAGGTGCCCGGTGGGGAGTGGGTCTGGAGCAGGTGCCCGGAGGGGAGTGGATCTGGAGCAGGTGCCCGGTGGGGAGTGGGTCTGGAGCAGGTGCCCGGTGGGGAGTGGGTCTGGAGCAGGTCCCGATGGGGAGTGGGTCTGGAGCAGGTCCCGATGGGGAGTGGGTCTGGAGCAGGTGCCCGGAGGGGAGTGGGTCTGGAGCAGGTGCCCGGTGGGGAGTGGGTCTAGAGCAGGTCCCGATGGGGAGTGGGTCTGGAGCAGGTGCCCGGTGGGGAGTGGGTCTGGAGCAGGTGCCCGATGGGGAGTGGGTCTGGAGCAGGTGCCCGGAGGGGAGTGGGTCTAGAGCAGGTCCCGATGGGGAGTGGGTCTGGAGCAGGTGCCCGGTGGGGAGTGGGTCTGGAGCAGGTCTCAGGACAGAGAGGTGAACCCACCTGGGTTGTGTGCTCATTTCCTCTTCTGCAGCTTTTGTCACTTGCTCTCTGAGAATTTCCAGACAAGTATTTTTTGCTCCGTTTTACTGATTAAGTACAACCCTGGGTGGGTGGTGTTTGATGACAGGTGGCAGAATTAGGCTATGGGCAGTGGCTGGGCTAGAGAGCGGGGCCAGGCAAGGGCAGAGGTGTCTGGCGGGGATGGCTCATGTTCTCCTTAATGTAGCAGATGAACAGAGCTGAGACCTGAAGATGTTTCCTCTTCCCACATCCTGTTCTTTATACATTCCAGCTTGCCGCCGCTAAGCTCTCAGAAACTGTATTTCTTATTCCTCAGTGTTACATATTTCTGTGTTCTTTTAAGGAAGATTAAGTGAAGGAGAAGGGAGGATAATAGGGCAGGGAGCAGAGGACTGCCATCAAGAGACAACTGTCAGCCTTTGGGTCCATCCACCTGGACACACCGCTGATTCTGCCAGTTACCAGTCATGTGACCTCGCAAAGCCCCCAACCTCTCTGAACTTCTGTTTGCACATCTGGGAAGTGGGTTCATTATTGTCACATCGAGTTTGAGTGAGGGTTAAATATGGTTACATGTAAAATGTTTGGCAAGTGCTCAATATGCAAAATATGTTCTGAACCCCGTGTGCCCGGCGCCATGTGGGCTGTCCTTGCCCACCTGCCCTGACCCCATTCCCTGTATTCCTTGAAGCACATGCTCTGAGAAGAACAGTACGTCCTGGTTGACTTGGTTGACATAGCCGTGAGGCAGGAGTTCTATGAGCTGCATAAATTGTTCTTGCTTTGCGCTCGGTCCCCATGTCGAGGTGGCAGTTAAATGTGCAGAGTGTAGTAAAGGATCGTATGTGAGCGTAGACTGTTGCATGATGGCTCAGGGACATCATGGAAGTGCTCTCTCTGCACCCCTTATGGTTAGAAGAAATTAACAGTGTTAGACAACAGTGCAGGTATACAGCAGTGTGCAGCAGAAATGAACATCAGCTGGGAAACACAATTGTTCAATAGTCTGACACAGTTGGAAGCTTCCATTCATTGATAAGTTCTTAACATAAGCAGAAGAATCAGGTTTTTACTGTCTGGTAATGTGTTGTTTCTAAAATTCAGGTTTACTTCTAAACTATTAATAGTTAGCTCAGACCCATCCCCTCTAGTGCTAATTACCAGCAGAGACAGGAGGAGAAAAAACTAATTGAGACTAGTACATTAGTCTTCTGGAATACATTAGTAGAATAAGGGCATCTCTGGCAAACACTCCACGACATGTCGACTGCTCTTCTTGGCTCTATCAGCTGCATAGATGCTGACTGAGAAAGAGAACAAAACACAAATATTTCTTTAAATATTCAAAATTAGAAAGATTATAGATGTAATTTTACACGAGAGTTAGAATGGTAATTAAGTACTATTCTTTTTAAATGTGTTTTTTTTTTAAATCACACCAGTTACAGTGTAACTGTTTTCATAGAGAGGGTGATACAAGATATTAATTAAGATAAAGCCACTAGTACCAGTCGAGATTTGAGGTTTCTGTTTGAGATCTAAGTGTGAGCGCTACAAAAGCTCAAAGGCTTTTGTTTGACAACTCTCGGGATGAGGACTCTTCCCATGGCTTCTCTCTCTCCCAGGATATACCAGCCAAAAGCAGCTTCCTGACCGCAGCCTAAAAACATGCCAATGTGCACTTAGAAATTGATCGATGTATTTATCAGCTTTGAGCAAAACTTGCTGAGACACATAAGCCGTTTCTTACCCCTTGGCTCTTAAATAAAGAACATAGGCCATCACAGAGCCATTTATAGTCTTCGTTTTTATTGCTTGGATATAGTAATTCACAAAACCTCCCGGTGGGCTTGAGGATGAGGCGTGGAAAAGACCCCACAACGGTGATTGTGGAAAGCCTTCTTCCACGTCCCTGGATCTCAGTCTGTGCAAGGAACCCTCAGCAGAAATGCACACGGTACCTTCATTTATATTCCGTTTTGTGCTGATGATCAAAAGTCACGGGGAATGTGAGAGTCTGGAGTCGAAGCTCCGGGCTTGGGGTGAGAGAAGGTGCATGATCCTGATGTGGCTGAGCTACTGCCTTCAGCCTCGTCCAGTTCCCCAAGAGTACCTCCCAAGGGTCCTCTGCTCATGACCACATGTCCACCGAACCAGTCCACGTATCACGTGTCTGTTAGAGATCTCTCCAATAGCACAAAGGTTGTAGTCCCTCTGATACATCAACTTAACCTGTCTCACAGGGTCTGTAAGGGAGTGGTAGAATCACATGAATTAATCCATGAAGACATTAGAATAACGTCTGACTCCAGTGTTAGCTGGATGTTGGTCATCTTCATCACCAGAAGGATCGTCGTCTGGATGCAACAGAGCTATCTCAGTGCTCCTCAGAGATTTGCCGTTTTTCTCCATCAGAATGATCATTGAAGTTCATTGCATTTTTCATCATTAATTTCTTTGGAGACTCTAACATATGCCCAATAGGAAGCCAGTTGTTTTTGGAGACTTAATGTAGCACATGAGAAAAACGCCCATTAATGATATTTTCTGCTGAGTCCGAGAGGTAATCCAAGCTGAGAAGTCAGGAAGGCTTTTTGTTGTGCTGTGGTGGATGTCGGGGAGCATGCTTTCCTGAAAGATATATGTGAAATAAAGGTCAAATTTTGAGCTGACATCCTTGCTTCCATGGAGAAGACTTGTTGGTTGAGACTGATGGCGGATGGAGCTCTCTGCTCAGGTGGACTCAGCACGCAACCTGAGCGTTACTCCAGGCTCTCTTGGACTTGCAGATCAAAGCCTTTAGGTCCTTCAGAAATTCTGTAATTCTCGCTTCATTATGCCCCAAATTCAACTGCACACAGAAATTGATAAACATGTTGTGTGCTTGAAAAGAACAGATTAATAGTATGTCCTTACACTGTTTATAAATTTGTGTTTCCTGACTCACTGGAGCCAATACCAGGGAGTTGCCTACTAAGCTAAGAGATGTTGTCCATCAACTTTGACAGTTTAACGGGCTAAAACGAACACTGTCCGTGGCGCTCATCAGCACCCCTACCGTGGCCAATCCGCGCTCCATGAAGCCTTCACCTCGTGCGATCAACTCAACACATGCATCCAGGCAGCTCTGTCCACATTGGTTTGTAGTGTCTTCTCTGCTGAGGGCCACCCCTGTGGCTAGAGATCAGGACCCACTTTCCGTGGGTTCCAGCTCACCCCACCCAGAGCATTGGTCATGCTCAGTTGCTGTTTGCAGAAGATGCAGGTTATGGACAGCAGGATGGGTGGTGTATCAGGGTCCTGGAGCTGCCATGACGAAGCACCACAAACCAGGTGGCTTACAGCCACGTTTCCTCCCACAGTTCTGAGGCCAGAGGCCTAAAGATGAGGTGTGAACAGGGTCATGTGCCCTCTGAAGCAGGTAGGGGGTCCTTCCTTGCCTCTTCTGGCTTTGGCAGTTTCTGGTGAGCCTTGGCGTGCAGCTGCCTTGCTCCAATCTCCCATGCTGCCCCCTGTTTTATAAGGACACACTGACCCTGTTGGGTCGGGGCCCACCCTACCCCAGTGGGACCTCACCTTCACTAGTTACAAGTGCAATGACCCCACTTCCAAATAAGGCCACATTCTGACGTGCTGGGAGTTAGAAATTCAGGGTTTCCTCTTGGGGGGTACAATTTAATCCATTGTAGGTGGGAAAAGTGGAAATGAGCTCTAAAAAATGGCTCCCACATTTGGCGAAGCAAAGCTCCCCCTGGATATTTTTTCTGCAGGGCCATAGCTTCGTGTCTGGACAGAAAGAATCATGGCTTGATGGGCTTGGCTGGGCAAATGAAGTTACAGGAGAGTCATGCAGCCTTTTTCCAGGGAAAGCAGACAGAATAAAGAGAGGTACATTTGACAGGCGAGTGTTTGAGAAGCAGGAATGACATATGAGGAGTATTTTGGAAAATAAAAGGATGCTCCCTTTAGGAAGAGAAGCTGTGGGGAGAGTGAGAGGACGTGGGGATGAGAGCTGAGGGCGAGCCCTTGCAAGGGTGGGCTACGCGGGAAGGTCAAGGCGCACCTGGTTCAGTTCTGCCACCTTCACTGTCTGAGCGGTGTTGAACCAGGGGTCCCCATTCTGTGTCCAGACCTGGGGGTGCTTGTGAAGCCCATCTCCGGTCTCCTCCATCTCTGCTCTGCAGCTCCGACCGCCACAGCCCAGCTGAGCCTGCCAGGCTCCCCAGAATGGCTCCCGTGGTTGCTTTGCTTCCTCTCCTCATCCCCTCTCTGACTTTTCACTTTCTGTAGCTGCTACTAATCCCCATGTCTCTCATGTCTAACCCAGGGACTTCCAGCAAGTGGGCCCTGTGCCCCGGGGGCTGTTGGTGAACTTAAAGTTCTGCCTTGGGGGTGAGGCTCCGGGCGTGGTCCACGGTGGCTGGACTCTGGCGCGGGCTTCCCCGCAGGGCTGCGGGAGGCAGCTTCCCTCCCGTCAGGGTCAGTGGAGACCCGGCACTCGCCACGGCCACTGTCCCAACCCTGGACATCTGAGCCTGGGGACATGCGGCTCTGGGCACGAGACTCTGCAGGCTCACTTCCACCGCACCAGCCGCCACCGCGCCCTGGCCCCCGTGATTCTGTGTGATCAGTGTTACCTCCCTTAGTGGTAGGTTTTTTTTTTTTTGTTCCTGAGAAGGATCTACACAAATATGTCAATCAGGGGCGCCTGGGTGGCTCAGTCGGTTAAGCGTCTGACCCTTGGTTTCGGCTCAGGTCATGATCTCAGGGTCCTGGGATTGAGCCCTGCATCGGCTCTGTGCTGGCGTGGAGGCTGCTTGAGATTCTCTCCTTTTCCCTCTGCCCATCCCCAAAAAAACCCAAAAACAAAAACCCAAATATATAAATCAGACTGTTCTGTTCTTATTACCCAATTATGAAAAATCTTGTGGGACATGTTTGGTTCGGCAGCAAAAAAAAAAAAAAAAAGATGTTTCCCCCTCTGTACCAGGGCATTATTTCTTTTTACCATATAATCCTTCACACATAATCCAAAGATTTCCTTTTAACTGTCAGAAGGAAAATATGAATGATGTTATTTCCTTTTATCTGCCCACACAACAGAAGACAAAAGGATTATTTTCTTCCCTCTTAGGAAATCACAAGTGTCTGTAGATTATCTTTTAGGAGATGTTTGGATTGTTTTCGTGGCTCCTTAATTTTCATATGTGGAAAATCGTTTTCCCGAGCCCCCTCACCTTTTTTTTATATATATATACATATGAGGCTGTTTATAGGTAGACACTTGAAGCTGTATCTACAATTGCAATCATTATTATCAAGCACTTCATAAATATCCCTTTAAGATGTTATTTGATACCTTCCATAGTCTTGAAGGAAACAGACTGGATACTCCTGTTTCCAAAGCAGCTAAATGTATTACAATAAATTTGCTTTCTCTGTGCTGTGGAATTGGAAACCTATAAGATGTTGAATAAGAAAACTGATACCACTGCTTATCTGTCCAAAAGCCAGTGGTGTTAGGAAGCCCAGTAATTGAAAAATGGATAGCATTGATATTTGAACCTTTTTATATAACCTTTGAAGTGTAAGCCTTTTGGGGAATAAATTGCTTTTTGTAACAAGAACAATGTCAGATCCCATATTTAGAAACCGTGCACTTAATTCATTTTCAGGCAGAGAAACTCATGTTGTCTTGTTGGGAAAAACATTGCAAAATGGATTAAGCTTCACCCTGGAGAGATGATAACCTAATATAAATAACTGCAGGCTGATCTTTATTAGTTACGGAGCAAATATTGCCAAATAGGACAGGCGACCTTCAATGGTGATTGATCTAGGATAAGTCATCGGCAACATTGTCTTTGGAGAATAACTTTGGGGCATTTTGGGATCTTTAGACTGCTCTTATTTAAGGGGACGCGATGAAGCTAATGTTCGGGAAGAGTAAGTTCATCTTATTTAATGGTAAGGATTAGAGCTCACAGCGTGCAGAATAATGACATCCGATTCCAGGGTGGGCAAACAGCTCGATGTTTGTTGAACTGATCACAACTGTGGGAGCCAGGTACTTGGCTGAAAACCTACACCCGATGAACCCTCTCAGGTTTCGGGAAACCCACCTGAGCTCTGTGTTTCACCAGTTCCGCGTTAATGAATAATTCAGTCCATGTGACGTGGGGTAGCCGGATCGTTGCTGGCCGGGGCGTGTATTGTGTTCAGAACAAGAAAGAGGTGGGGAAGATGTCAGTTATGTCTACATTATACATACAGAAACAGTCCATCCATTTGAAGAGGAAGGAAAGTGAATCAGGGACTGTTATTAAAAAAAAAATTAGAAAGAAACAGTAATCAACTTGGATGTTTTCCTGGATTTTTCTTTTCAGGTGAGGGTCTCATGCAAAGACCAGCTACACTGTTCTGTCTTCTGCTCAATTTTCTTCTTTGAACTTTTGTTTAAAATGTAAATTTCTACATTTCAAAAGCTTTGGTAACGCCTTCCTATGCCTCAGTCTTATTCGCCCAGAACAATTGGACAAAATGACACATTGCTGAGGCTGTTGATGCCCATCCTGTGTTGTGAGCTGCGTCCACGCACACCTCAGAGCCAGCACTGGAGGGGCGGCCGAGCGAGAGGCAGCACTCAGCATACGGAGAGTCCCTGTAGCATTTCTAGAGACCCTACTTTTCCAAGACAGTGATGAGTGTCCGTCCTAAAACTTCCTTCTTGTGCCTTTTCATCAGATGATCCATGGTGGAGAGACAGCTGGGCTCCAGTCTTGGTCCGTCCACCCTGATGGCGGGTGGTGTTGGCCAGTCTGGAACGCGCTGTCTCTTGTTTGGAAAGGAGCAGGTCCTTCAGGGGCTCCCCAGGGTGCCACCCTCCCAGTCTACCACCGAGCCAAACCCAACAGCAGAGGCGGTCTTGCAGAGGAAAAGGCACTGCGTGGTGTGTGCGGGAAGGCGCCTACTGGTTTGTGGAGGGATATAGGCAGGTGTGAGTGTGTATTTCTGATACCTTAGCAGGTGGTTTTCAGGGAAATTAATAAGTGGTAAATTCATCTCTTTCTCTATTACTAATGAAAATGGTGAGTCATCATGGAGTATCAATTGCTTTAGGGTGAAGTTCAGTAATTAAGTTTCTAAAAGTAAACTTTTTATTTTAGAATATTTTTAGATTTACAGAAAAACTGCAAAGATAGTACAAAGTTCCCTGTTATTAACGTCTTGTATTAGGGTGGTACATCCACCGGGGTTAGCAGCCCAATACTGGTGCATTATTACTAACTAAAGTCCATACTTGATTCAGGTTTCCGTAGTTTTTATCTGAGGCCTTTTCTCCTGTCCCAGGATCTCACCTGGGACCGCTCCTTACATCTGGTTGTCACATCTCCTTGGGCTCCTCTGGGCTGTGACATTTTCTCAGACTTCGCTTATTTTTGATGACCTTGCTAGTCTTGAGGAGGACTGGCCAGGCAGCTTCTAGGGTGGCGCTCTCTCAGGATCTGCCTGGTGCTTTTCTCAGCTGAGCCTGGGCTTATGGGTTTGCGGAGGAGGGCCACAGAGGTAAGACGCCATCTCCAACACCGCGAATCCCGTGCTGCCAACACGACCTCCCAGCGCTGAGGCTGACCTTCATCCCCTGGCCAGGCTTCTCCCCTGGGAACTCATCTGGGTCTCCCCACCCCTCTCCACACTGTATTCTTTGGAAGGAAGTCATGTGCAGCCCACACTTCCAGACTGAGAACCTCATTCTCCAGCTCCCCCTGTGAGGACAGAGGAGCTACAGAAGTTCCTTGGAATTCTGCACAGATTTGTCCGTCCGGTCCATTCCTTTGCTTATTCGATTATTCTTATCTGAATGGACTCAGGGATATTTATTATATACTTTGGGCTATAATCCAATGCTTCTTTGTTTTGTCACTCAGATTATAAAAGCTCCTTCGTTGGCTACCCTGACCTTTGACATACCCCCTGAAATATCTATCTCTGTAATATGTAGATATGTAATATACTTTCCTACTTCCTGGCAGTACAAGATACGCCCAGCCCTACAATTAGCCACGTCTCCAAGAAGCCTCGGTTCCTTTCACTGGAGAATCCGATGAGAAGCGGAGATTTGTGTGCCAGGTGAATAATTATGTTTCAATCAGAAAAAATAAAAGCAAACATGTAAATGCAGGCAGGTGGTGGGGGGCTCAGCTCCGAGTGTGTATAATTCCGCTGCAGTCACTCAGTAGCTATGAGGATGGGCAAGTTGGTTGGTCTGAGACTTCGCTTCCTTGTCGTTGAAGTGGAGATAATAGTCGCACCCGGCTCAGGGAGTTGCCCTGAGGTTTGATGACGTAAAGCCTGTGCAGCACTTGGAACAGCGGCTGGTACTCGGCGGGTGCTCAGCAAATGCAAGCTTACTCACCTGCCCGGTCTCAGCCCCAGTCCCGCCCCTCGGGGATCCTGCTCTCCACCGGCCAGTGGGCATCAGCTGATCCGTCACCTGGACCTTGCCAGTTGGCTTCTTGCGAGGATCTGCTGGTAGGGGCCACGTGTGATGTGGAAAGGCAGGGAGAGGGGAGGCTTCTTGCCCGCTGCTGCCAGTGGGTCGGTGTTGGCAGTGGCCATGGCCGCACAGGGCTGGTGGGCATCCAGAGGCCCGGTGGGGTGGGGGTTGTAGCACCTTTTCATCGGCCCGGTGCCTGGACGTTTTCCCTCTTCTGGTGACAAGGACCTGACTGTGGCGGCGGCTCTGCAGCAGGTGCACGTGGGAGCCCCGTGCAGGGTGCCAGCCTTCGGGGCCCTGAACCCGGGCATTCTTTGTGCTCCCCCGTCCCTGCTTCTCCCTTTTTCTCGCACAGAAATTTTAACACTGTGACAAGTCTTCACAAAGCTAGAGAAGTGTTGGTTCCCGGGCTGAGGAAGCACCACTATTACTCCCTTTTGCTTCATCGCCTCCAGTAGTGAATAATAAAAGGAGAGAAGCCATGGCTGCGTCTGCCCACTTGGGTTGCCGTCCCACATCTCTGCTTCCCCCGCCCGTGGACGTGCCCGCCATTGCCTGCGGGGGAGACGAGTGCTCTGGATATTTTGGCTGTCCCGAGATGAGCAGTCACCCAGCAAGACAGAAATGACAGGGACAGAGTCGCTGCCCCTTTCGTGAGGATGAGAGTTACGCGCCGTAGGACCTGGTGTTTATGGAATCAGGAGGAAGGCTGCACTGGGGTGTGACTGGCGAGCACCCCACCTCATGGGTTAGCCTCTCGGCGGGTGCAGTTTTTGCTGGGAAACCTTCCTGCTTGCAAGCGGGAAGACCCTTTGCCCAGCAGCTGTTTCCAGGGCTGTCTGGTAAATGCTACTTGAAGGTCCTACAAGAATAAAGAATGTGTCCTGCTGCCTCGGAAGACAGTGGGGGAGTCACTACGAATGTGAAGCTCATCTTTTTGGGTTTGGCAAAGATCCATTATGTTCCTTATATCTTTTTATAACTCTGAAATAAATCTCACTGAGGTCTTCCAGATGGTGCAGGGGATAAACTCTACATGAACACTTTTCTGTGTGTGTGTTCCAGGCTATATCGACATCGTGATCACAACCAGTTAAAACGTGAGTCAGTTTTTTTATTAGATTGTACAATGCCAAAAATGTTTGATTTTTAACTTGGGCCATTTGTTGAATCGCTCGAATAAATCCATTATTTTGTTCTCAATTCACAGTATTTGCTCCTCAAAATCCGTCGTGGGGTTTTATTTTCGTAGCAAGAGGAAAGCCCAGCTGCAGTGTGAGCGGGCTGGGGCTGAGGGCCCCCCGTCCGGCCGGATCTGAGCCCCCGCTCTGGCACCTGCAGACACCTGCGGGCTCTAAGTGTCCTCATCTGCAAACAGAGGACAAAAGCAGTGTCCTGAGGCCCAAACTGGTTCCAGATCTGGAGACACCACAGCGCTGGGGAGGAAGAGCCTGGAAATGGTAGCTCTACGTGAAAGCCTCCCCCCACTCCTGTGAGGACGGCTTAGTATTCAAGGGCACAAAGGTTTGTAGGAACTGAAGAGTGTGGAAGAAGGATGCAATTAAGAAAAAGCAATGCTCAGTAATTAAAAGAAAGGAAAATCAAAACAAAACAGGAATATGTAGAGGCTTTCACCAGCTGGTCAGCTGCAGAAATGAACCACTTCCTTCTCAGCAATTCAGTGAGGTCTCCTCCGCCCTCCGGCCCTTGACCCACCTCCCCTCCCTCCCCTCCCTCCCTCCCTCCCCTCCCTCCCCTCCCTCCTTCCCTCCCTCCCTTCCCTCCCCTCCCTCCCCTCCCTCTCCTCCCTCCCCCTCCCTCCCTCCTTCCCTCCCCTCCCTCCCTCCTTCCCTTTGTCCCTCCCCTCCCTCCCCTCCCTCCCTCCCTCCCCTCCCTCCCCTCCCTCCTTCCCTCCCTCCCCTCCCTCCCCTCCCTCCCCTCCCTCCCCTCCCTCCCCCTCCCTCCCTCCTTCCCTCCCCTCCCTCCCTCCTTCCCTTTGTCCCTCCCCTCCCTCCCTCCCTCCCTCCCTCCCTCCTCCTCCCTCCCTCCCCTCCCTCCCTCCTTCCCTTCCTCCCTCCCCTCCCTCCCCTCCCTCCCCTCCCTCCCTCCCTCCCTCCTCCTCCCTCCTCTCCCTCCCCTCCCTCCCTCCTTCCCTCCCTCCCTCCCCCTCCCTCCTCTCCCTCCCCTCCCTCCCCTCCCTCTCCCTCCCTCCCTCCCTCCTTCCCTTCCTCCCTCCCCTCCCTCCCTCCCTGTCCCTCCCTCCCTCCCTCCCTCCCCTCCCTCCCCTCCCCTCCCTCCCTCCCCTTCCCCTTCCTTCCCCCTCCCTTCCTTCTTCTTGTTAGGAACGGTTTCAATCTTGTAGAACAGTGCAGTAAATGATATAAGACACTTATGTAACCAACTCCAGCTTTATTAAATCTTGATATTTTCTTGTAATTTTTTGAAAGATTTCTCTTTCCTTCTTTCTTTTTCATTTTAAAATAAAAACGCAGGTACGTTCCTAGCCCCTGAGCTGCCTTCACAATTTTATTCTCTTCCTCCCAGAGTCACCTCTCCTGAAAGGGGGAGTTTCTCAATCCCAAGCACAATATCAATTTATGCTGCTTATTATTTCCATAACTGCTATAATAAATGTTTGTGTTTGTAAGTTTTCTATAAATGTGATTGTTTCATGCCTTTTCAACAAACTTGCTTTTATCATTCTATATTTAATTTTTTATATTTACCAGGTTGATACATATAGCTCTAGAACTCATTAATTTTCTACCAGAATTTCTCCATTCTGCTCTTGATAAAAATTTATGTTGTTCTCTTTATTTAAAATTAGCTGCACAGGGGTGTCTGGGCGGCTCACTTGATTAAGCCTTCAGCTCAGGTCATAATCTCAGGGTCTTGGGATCAAGTCCCACATCGGGCTCCCTACTCAGTGGAGAGTCTGCTTCTCCCTCTGCCCCTCTCCCTGCTCGTGCTCTCTCTCAAATAAATAAATAAATAAATAAAATCTTTAAAATAAAATAAAATAAAATTAGCTGCATATAAAGCTCTTATGAATGATTTTATATGCGTGTCTTTTGCATGTGGGAGAGATCATGTCTTGGTTATATAGGTAGCAGCCGCATCCCTGTTATAGCAGGGACACAATGGGTCTCCAGAAATAATGTCGAATGTCTTTTCAGAGGCTCTCACTCATATACGTGCATCACCTGATACCGTGAATAAACGTCACGTACTCTTCATTTGTTTAGATATTATAGTATTTCAAATACCATTTTATTGAGAAATCTCTTTCATATCTTGCCTTGGACTTATTCCTAGCTCCTTTATAATTTGGGATGTTATTGTAAATCAGATTTTTCAGGTTGTTTTCATTCATTGTGTGCAGTTGATGTACAGAGCTGAAGTGCCTGCCTGTGTCTAATAATTTATTTGTAGACTCTTGACCCCAAAGGTCATATCATCTCAAAATAATGTATTTTTTTCAGTTTTTCCAATTCATAGGCCTTTGCTTTGCTTTGCTTCTCCCAGTCAGCAGGTTTGCATCTTGAGAACATGCTCAAGAGGTAATAACGGGCAAGCTCATTCATCCCTGGTTTTAAAAGGAATGCTCAGGATGCTTCACAGTTAAGAATCTCCTTTGTTACAGGGATTTGGTAATTCACGATCATCAGACTAAGAACTCTTCCACTAGTTTGCTAAGTATTCTTAATTTTTAACCATCAATTCATTGAATAAAAGGTTAAATTTTGTTGAATGTTTATTGACACCTTAGTGGGTAATTTTACATTTTTCCTCCTTTATCTGTCGAAGTGGTAAATTATATGAATAGATGCTTTCATATCAAGCCATTCTTTGTTGAGACCTAACTTTGATCATCATGTAACTTCATGCAGATGGGGCTTGTTAGTGTTCTAATTCAGTTGTCTTCATGTCCGTCCAGTGCCTGAGGTTGGTGTATGACTTTGCCCTCTCCTTGTGCTTCTGTCTGAGTTTGGTAGGAAGGTCACCCCATGTTACAAGAGTGAGGACCACCCGATTCCACATTTTCCAGAGGAGACTAAGTTCACACAATTCCTTCTCTGGAATGCTTACGGGCACTTTTCTGTAAGACTGAGTCACTGGTTGTTTGGTGTGTGTTTTTGTTCTGTTTTGGGTTATTTTTGTTGTTTCAGTGGTGGATTCTTAATAGGAAATGCTATTTTTGTACTATTTTAAATCTAGTCAGATTTTCTAATTGCTTTCAAATGCCATGTGGTAAGTTATATTTTTCTTGGATGTTACCTATTTCATCTAGACTTTCAGATTTATTTCAGGTATTTACTTTATTCTTGTGAAATGGATTGAGTCCCTGCGATCAGGACATGCGGCCCCTTTCCATTCCTTCCTGCTCTGTTAGGCTTTCTTTCCTTCCCTGATTAACTGTGGCTCCGATGTGGTTCTGTAATGATCCAAAGAACTAAGCTCATAATTCTCGATTCCCCTTATTTATTTTTATTTCATTAAATTTCACTCTTCACCGTGTTATTTCTTACTTTCTTGTAATGATGCTTTTTATCACTTACATTGGACACTTCGCTTCCTCTGCTAATATAATCTGTGACATTTCCCTGAGTGTTGCTTCTGACACATACCCGAAATTTCAATACTGTTTTCACTATCATTCCTTTCTAGATGTTTTCCAGGTTCTATCACAGGGTTTTGACTTGCAAATTACTTAGAAGAGCATTTTTAAATTTCCAAATAAATGACTTTTTTTATTATCTTTAATTTCTTAGATGTTTTGATAGGACATAGTGTGTTATTTACCAATTCCACAGTAGTTTTTGAGATTTAAGCTTTGGTCGAGTGCATGATCGATATTATGAATATCCTACGTGTGCCTGAAAAGAATGTGTATCTTCTCCATTGTTGAGCACAGTGCTGTAGACATGTCTGCAATTTGTTTGATGTGTGTGTTGTCTTTTTTTTTATCATTTATTGTCATAGCATTGTGCTGGCTATTATACCTGTTATCAATAAAATGTATTGAATTATAACACTGTGATTAAAATTTTTTCCAAGTTTTCCTGGAATTCTGTTTTCTTTATATATTTGAAGCTGTTATTAGGTCGTTGAAACTTTAGTATCTTGATACCTCCCTAGTGACCCCCTGTCATTGAACAGTGGCCATGATTCATATTAATGCCCTTTGTCTGACATTAATGTGGCCCACAAGCTCTTTTTAAAATTAGAATTTCTCCCCTAGTACAGCTTTTCCCATTATTATCTTTCCAATATAATGTAGTTATACATTACATGTCTGTTTTGTGCTTATCGTAAGTATTTAAAAAGCATTCCTGATGGGACCAACTCTAAATATAAGCGATATTCCTACCTCCTTCCATCCATGTCAATCCTTAGAATTATTTAACTCTGACCATCCCTCTGGTGCTAAAGCTCATTATTCTTTAGCATTTCAATTCTCACCTCTCAGATTGGTCGTCGCTATTGTTACTATGGTTTCACATGGTTAGAGTTTACTGAGATGAACCCGTATGTCCAGGAATATTGTTACTCCTCATTCTGCTCTTTATTGCCCTATTTCATTTCTCTGGAATCAATTTCCTTCTCCATAAAACAGACTCTTGGATACTTTTCTTCTTTGAGAGTGTGTTAGTAGTAAACTATTTTAGTCCTATGAGATATATGAACTTTGGAAAATTATTTCTGGCTTTTGAACTTCAGTGTTGCCTCTATCAGGGAGTGGGGTATGAATGTACTTTCCTCATGGGGGTTCTGGAGAGGGCTGACCTAGCCGGTACGTGTGAACTCTCAGGACAGTGTCTCCACAGGCGAAGGGCACTGTCCCCGCCCCTGGCTGTCCTCGCCTATGAATGATAACTTAGCGGGTGGGTACTGGGCTGGGTGCATAGTAAATGGTTCTCAGCATTTTGGAAATACTGTTAACCTGCTTTCTGCTTTGCTGTTCCTGTTGAGAACCCAGCTGTCTGTCGCATCAAAGCATCTGTTCTTTCCCACTGTTTCAGGATCTTCTCTTGGTCTTTGATGTTCTGTGGCATCCGTGTGACTTGTCTAAGTGTAGCTTTATTTTTACTTATTCTGCCGTGCTGCAAGGATTTGCGGTCTTTCATCATTTGAAAGGAATTCTAACCCTTCATCCCCTTCAGTAATGCCCTCTTCCTTTCCAGAAATCATGTTATTTGTTTACTGGACCTTCTCATTCTATCCTCCGTGTTCTTTATGCTTCATTTAAAATGCCATTTACCCACCGCGTCTCCGCCCGGGACCCACTCTACGTTCCACTCTGGAGTTAGCAGAAGAGGGGAGAACGCAAGGTGCCCCCTCCACTGTGGCCCCAGCAGCTGCCCCCCCCAGGTCTTTGCCAGAACCAGCCGCGGGGGACGCTGGCCGGCCGCGGCGGAGAGCAGGACCTCTTTCCCTCCAGGTCGGAGCAGTGGCTCAGGGTCCCTCCTCCACCTCTAGCTCTGATAATGGGATAATGGCCTCTTGCCTTCAGTGCCAGCCCTGAGGTATTTCTTTCAGCCGAGCTAATCCTCCCATACCTGCATAGCCACGTATTAAATTCTCCTGTTGGAATATTTACTTCTGCCAGTTCTTTCCTTAATGTCTGCATGTCTTCTTCTGTTTGGTTCTTCCTCATTTCTACCAGATGATCCAGGTTTCTGCGGTTGTTGGGGAAGAGGGTTTAATTCTCCCCCTTGCTGAGACTGCTGATTCCACAGTCTGTGCATGCCTTCCTCACCAGTACCCCCTTCAGCCAGGTGTCACCTGTGGGGCATGAGTGTGGCTTGGGTTCAGAGAATGTCCCTCCAAATTCCAGTTAGTGTAACTGGTTAGGCATCATGACTTACATAAATGCGTTAGCTTGGGGTAGACTGTGTGTGGTATGAACTCGTTCCCCAAGGAATATGTGGTTCAGACTGTGGTTACAAATTCCAAATAATAATAATAATAATAATAATAATAATAATAATAATAATAATTCTCTCAATGCTGAATGGATAGATTTAATTTGTGCACATTAGTATTGAGAAATCAGCCCTTTGGAGCCCAGTTTTCACTCCTCAGCTGATAAGCACTCAGATTAATGTCCCTACCCACCTCTAGACATCACATCAGGCACCCCTACCAATCCCTGGACCTGTGGCAGGTGTAGAGCTCACCACATGCTTACTGGGCAGGGCTCCAACGCTTCTTTATTTCTTGACCCTGCCCCCATTTTGTGCAAGTGGATTTTGTTCAAGAGCATGTTGGCTATATTTTACCCAGCATGTAGATGTTTGCGGTGGGAGTATCTTCACATTATCTTGTGTTCATACTGTGGAAAGTCAAGTCCTCATCTGACCCAAAGTGTTACAGTAGATAAGATAAAGGTGGTGTATTGAAAATCTCAATCAAAGTCACCCAAAGACATAAAAGAATGACCTTTTATTTTTTAAATCAAGGAGATTTGCCTTTGAGGCAATAAACACCCCCCACACTGTTAATTATTTTTTAGACAGTGAAACACCATGTATGCATTTCTGTGTTTCCTGAGAAGTTACAACAAAGCAAACTGTGCAAGCAGTTTATTTTTAGGATGAACCAGTAGCTTAATATTGTAGGGAAAAGTATGAGGACACAATATAAATCAGACAAGTCTAATATACTTCAAAATCAGGCATGACTTGGGGGGCAACTACACGATCATTGCAGCAAGTGACAGTGTGGGGGACAGGGGCAGGGGCACTGTTGGCCACGTGAGGTCATTACAGCTTGATGAGTACTGTCCAGAGAAGAAGTCGGACATGGCCGGTCAGCAGAACACACACCTTAACTCAGATTATGTGAAATCTTCAAAACTCAATAGGGTGAAAATATGGTTTGTGGCTTTCTTTGCTCTGCAAGATAATAATAATAATAAAATTACATTAAAAATTAAATACATGTACATAGATGTGAATCCAAGGAAAATATACTATCTTGCCCAAAAGCACATGACATTTCCTCACGAGGATATAGTCCTTTACATGCTCTTTTCAAACACTGTCAAATCAGGAAGAGATGGAGTAAGGTTTGCTCTGACGGCACAAAAGCAAGACAAAACCACAACGTGAATCCTAGACAGGCTTTTGTCAAAATGTGCTCTCTTTCCATGGCATAGACAGAACCAGCGATACAAAGGCCATCCATTTCAAAGTAGTGTTGTGTGTGATATTTGTAGTAAGGTGTAATGTCCAAATTGCCAATCTCAGGGTAACTTGCAACATGTAGCCCTGGTAAGTCTAGCATTTAAGTTTTCATATTAAAGTTGGTTGATTTTCTCAATGAATGAAAGTAATGTGAATATTTCAAATAAGGGAAATCATTACACAGATTTTTGTCCTGGTTCACGTATTTGCTTGATAACCTCCCACGTGCCCATTACAAGCAGGACAGGGGAGACGGTGCAAACCAAGCAGATCCCAGACAGAATGCACTGACCGGAGGGCGGCCAGTGGGCTCACCTTGCAAAATGGTTTCCATGTTTTCAACTGTAGACAAAGTGTTAAGAATGAGATTATAACCGTGATTTCAGATGCAACATGTGGAATGTGTTTCTGTCACATGGGTGAATATCTCATAATTCACAGGAAACATTGGGAGAAGTTTACCCTCCAAATGCTAGGTTGAACAGCACCTGTTACAGACGGTGTGCGTGCTGGAACAGCCTGGTGTGGTGAGAGGTCTCAGAGTGTAAATTCCAGCAAGCTTCTCTCCCCACATTTAGAACTTTTAATCAGAGTGATCTGAGATTATAAACCAAATTGGCGAAAACATAACAAAATACTTGTAGCACTTGCATGTACTTGTTGTTATGAGCCTTAGTTTATTTCTATTATTGTTTTAGTGTCTGTGCTATAAAGACAAAATCCTGCAGGTCTGAGGAAGACATGTGTCCACAGGCTCAGATTCAAATTTTGTATTTATCAAAACAGACACATTGATTTTCATAAGAAATATAACAAAATAATTATAAAATCAAACACAAAATAACATAAAATGAAAACTAAAGAAAATAAAATATAAACTACTATGCACTTGGAAAGTTCATTTTCTGCTTTAAGAAAGGCAAATATTGATGTGTGTGGGCAACTCAGTCAGTTGAGTGTCTGACTCTTGGTTTCGGCTCAGGCGGTGATCTCTGGGTCATGAGATCAAGTGCGGAGTCTGCTTGAGATACTTTCTCTCTGCCCACCCCCCCATCTTGCACTCTCTCTCTCTCTCAAATAAATAAATAAATCTTTAAAAAAAGTAAGAAAGGTGAAGTTTCCTTTACATCTGTCAAGATTGTCATGCTCTTGAGGTCTGAACTCACATATTTGAATTTAGAAGTGATGGGCTCGATTCTCCTCTTCTAAAGAATATATACTAGTCACTAGATCTGGAATGTCTTGGCAGTTTTTCTAATAGTCATTGAATTTTCAAATATTTCACATCCTGCATATATAGTACCTACGTGACCACAAAGCCATGAACATGCCTGCACTCAATGTTCAGGTAGTAATTACACAAGTAACATGTTGGCCGGCTGCCAATGGTTAAAACACTGAGTTAGGAGGTCTTGGGTTGAAGCTGTGATCCTGACTTTTCACACATTTTTGTCTCTGGATCCATGTGGACACGCACGCACCGTGGGTGTTAGACATGCCGTGAAGAAATGTCAGAGCCCCGTGAGCATGGAATTCCGTTTTCCTAACACACACCTCATGTGATTCAGGAAGAGTGCAGCTTAGTGATTGCTCATTCACCCTACAGCTGAGCACAACACGGAGAAGGCGGGCTGTGTCTTCTGAGTGTGGGTGAGTGCGTGTGCGTGTGTGTGTGCGTGTGTGTGCACATGTGTGAAGCAAGGGTGGGAGTTTGGTAAGGTGAGGGTGTGAGGGTCATAAATCCACTTGTGGAAAATGGATAAACAATATGGCTGACTTAATATTTTGGGGGCTGTCTAATTATGGAAACAATAAAAAATCACCAGTTATTCTAAGATGCATCATCCCCCATCTCTAACATGGCCACCAACCCGTGACAACAGCAACTTTTCCAGATCCCATTTGAGAAGCAGACTGCAATTCACCTCCAAGAATGGACTATTTCACCGTTTCTTCAAGACCAGTATTTCCTCACGTGTTTTTTTTAGGGGGGTGATGTTACAGGAAAAGGTCAGGGTGATTATTTAGTGGGAAAAATTGTATTTGCTAGGACTTTATTGGTTCTCTCTTAGAAATCTGACTTATTTATGACATAAGTCATTTTAGGGCAGTTGATAGAAGTTATTTCTCTTTTATGACACTTCTTCCTTTGTGTAAAATTGTGCCATAAATGATAGTGACAGTGTCATACAGTGTACTACTGTATTTTTTGTATGTTGTAAAACTTTGCTACTTTATGGTCAAGCAAACTAAAGTTGTGACTGTCAGCTTCTCAGGAAAAAAGCGTGAGGACATTGCAAGTTTTGAAGAAAGCATTTAAGAAGTAATATATGGAGGAGAAAAATCCCATAAAAAGAAGGGTAACCCGAGCTTTTACTTTCATGTTTCCTCCTGGATGCAGAATTAGTTTTGGGTTGTATTCTGCGTTAGGGGCAATAAACATCTGGGGTCATCACGGGTTTCTTCTCGCACTTGGTTCTGCTTTAGGGATGTCCATACTCTGAGTGTTTCACACCTTGTCTTTGATGAGAGGTCTGAGTTAATGAGTTTTTCAATCTGTTTGCACACTCAGATATATGACGGCCCTCAGCTCGACAGAGGCTGCTAGAAAACTCTGCTGACTTCTGATTCAAGGAGGAGAAAGAGCTTTTTAAGTCCCCTGGGATTTCTCCCATTAATACTTTTAGCTTGGGTCACTCCAAGGTCAAGAACACCTCAGGATCTCGCTCGTGTTGACCTGAGGGGGACCAGTGGGGCTAAAGGGGCCTTTCAGATCATCTGCTTATACACACAAGTAGCTCCTTTCATTAAAAATGATTTTTTTCTGTTAGTGCGTTTTCAGTTTCCTGGTCTAAGGTAAACACATGGTGCACCATAGGAACCAGGGTAGTGAGAAGCAATCCTTGCAAATAAGAGTATCTGGTATTCATGGCAGAAAGAACGGTTTCCATAGGGTTTTCACATAACTGTGCATCTGTTGACATCTTCGCCCAGACTTGGGAAGGACAAGGGGAATTTTTAGTGGAAGGAAGAGCTGCACAGAGGTCCTGCAGTGAGAGGCCAGCAGGGCAGTGACGAAAAGCCAGACCTGAATCCAGGTGGTGTTCTTGGTCTGCCAGAAGGAATGATCTGAACCCAGGAGATACCAAACCCCAAACAGCAGCTGTGGAGATGGCCCGCATGACTCCTGAGCCTCCCAAAGTGGTGCGTGCTGGGACCGAGCCACGCGGAGGGTTCGGCTGGCGTGAGCTTTTCACTGCAGGTGAACTCCGAGTAGCGGTGGGAAACGGGAAAGATGCTTGCTTTCCTTTGTCTTGGAATCACCAAGGCAGGACTGAGTCTTCTGAGCCAGTGACAAGTCCTGCCTGCCTCTAAACTCTAAGGGTGATTTGGGAAGCCCGGTCATCGCTGGCTCCTCTGTCACCTTGGCTGCGTCCCTCCTGCAGGGCTTGTGACAGCCCCACGACCCTGCTACCATAAAGATTCCCCTTTTGCAGCAGAAGACATTGAAATGCCGAGAAGCCAGGTACGTGTTTCGGAGGATGTGACGTGTCCAGGGAGCATGGACCTGAGCTGATGGGTCTCGGCGCTCTGACTTTGGAGAAGCTGTACTGTTTGAAGAGGTGTTTGCCACAGTGCCTGGAGATAGAATTCCGGTTTGACTGACATCCGCACAAATCCATGAATGATTGTGGATGTGTTTGTGTCCCGGTTGCCTCTGGCCTTTTGGAAACGCTGCTTTCTCTGGAGGTGCATGCAGGTGTGTGCGGGACTTTGATCTGTCTAGGCCCTCGTTAGTTTGTCCTCGCAGCTCTGGACCAGTCACACCCAGAGAAGATGGGCTTGCCGACTGTGCTGGCCAGACAGCATTCCTCCGTCCAAACCGTCGCTCTCATGGGTCAGCCCTAAAACCGCCCCAGCGGTTCCCAGTGGTGCCGGGGGTTCTCTGAGGGTTCCCGACGATGCAGATGTGCATGCAAGTGATACTTGGCAGTTAAACAACAAGGAACAGAAACTTGCATCCCTAGGCTTGGAGAGTGCACAGAGATGCTATGTCTTGGCTTGGCAGTCATCTCTCGCTGATGGTAAGATGCCACCAGCAATTCTATCTCTGTGCCTGACAAAATGGAGAGATTACATGACGTTTTAATTCATAAACACAGGTCGTTCAGTAGACAAAAGTCTTCCAAATCATGAAAACATGAGCAAGTTGTAGAGTTTGAACCCACTAGCTTTCAAATTTCATTGAACACATGCAGTCATGCAGTCAGAGTTCAAGCAAATTTTTTTGCAGAAAGAATTTATTCAGAATGGCGTGCCATGATTTCTACCTAGGAAGGGTGTAAGGCAGGCGGGGGCTGGGGGCTCCTTCTGAAGCCTCCTTCTGTGGTGAAGGAGTATGTTCCTGGTGGTTGGTATGAGAATGAATGCAGACGTGCCGCTCATCCTGGCTCTGCCCTGGCCCTTGGAGAGGGCCTGAGGTCTGTGGCACCTGCAAGCCTGGTAACCCCCCAACCCCAGAGACCCGCTCAGTTAGGGCAACTGACTCACACTTGGAAACCCAGCTCTGCCACCTTGGGGTACATAGTTTCCCTTTCTGTGTCTCCTTGTCCACATGAGTTTTATGAAAATATATGCCTTGCATGTTCCTGATGAATGAAATAGTAGATCTGAGATCTGTAGTGGCGAGTAATCCTGGAGGGCTCCCCATGCGGCAGGGGCACAGACTTGGGGTTCACAGTGAGCCTTCCCTGCCTGGGAAGTTACAGGACAGCCCTGTCGCTGTCCTGTCGCTGCACCCATGGGGACTGGGGATGCTGGCCTCCCTGGGTACGGTTGAGACCTGGGAGCCGATCTCAGCGGTGCTTGGAGTGGTGGACCTGCTACTGTTCTCTGCAACCGATGGGTGATCATTAAACTGAGTTTCCTTTACCGTGAATTCAGAATTCCTATGATTTATAGTATGTCTGCTCTGGCAAGGAAGAGCATAAATTTATTTTTCTATGAATTTTTGTAGGATCAACTTTCCCACTTCTCCTTTATCATCCATTTATTAAATTCCACAAGAAAATTTTGTGCTAGGCACGAAGTGTGCAGAATGTGAAGCATGAGAAGAGGGACAAAGGGGACGCCTGGGTGGCTCAGATGGTTAAGCGTCTGCCTTCGGCTCAGGTCGTGGTCCTGGAGACCCGGGATCGAGTCCTGGGATCGAGTCCCGTATCGGGCTCCCTGCTCACTGGGAGCCTGCTTCTCCCTCTGCCTCTCTCTCTCTGTCTCTCATGAATAAATAAATAAAATCTTAAAAAAAAAAAAAAGAAGAGGGACAAAGGGAAACAGAAAACTTGGCCATGCTCGGCCAACACCGCGTATCCTGAGTCGGCCTGCGTGGGTCCTCGGCCCCCGCATGCATGTGGCGGGGGGCACGCTGGGAGCCCTCCACCTGCTGCCCAAGCTCCACGCAGCAACTCCTGCCTGCACCCCCTCTGCTGCCGTCCCCGCTCGGAAGAGGAGGCTGTCCGGGAAAGCAGGACACTTCCCACACCCGATCATGGCTCCTTGACTGATTTGTTTCCCTCCTGCACAGTAGACGTTCTAAGGAGCTGGTGCTCCTGGAGCCCACGTAGGGATGCCTCCTCCAGGCCTGTGTCCGGCTTCCCCGGCCCCACGGAGCAAGGAAAGGTGATGCTCTACCACAACCCTGCACACAGACTCATTCTGATTTGTCATTTCCTATGTTCACTGCATTTTTAAATGCTGAACTCAGCTTTTTAAATAAAATAGTATTTACAATTTTTAAAAGTTATATGTGTGGTGAGAGAAGATTTTGTAAGACAAAATGCCCAGGTTTCTTCTTTTAACTATGAAAAATAAAGCAGTTACATGGAGTTTCTGCAGGCCTGTTGTTTGTTAATAATATTTCAATGAACATCATTATCTAAATTTACTGTGTGGCAATAAATAAGCTCTGTTTTCCAGTGTCTTCAGGTGTTTAATTCAGGGTGGGTTAGGGTGTGGGATGTATGATGCAGGCAGAGATCACCAGGACACCGGGGCTGTGGCTGGGCCTCAGTTCTGTTGCTCAGTGCAGGGCTGGGAAATCAGGTTGGCAGGAGAATTTCCACCAGAAGGCGATGATAGAGAGCACGGTATGGCTGGCCGCCGGCCCCTGAAACAGTGTTTGTTCCTCTCAGGCCTGGAGAGTGGTGCCGATTGACTTCTATTCCATGGGAGTGTGCGTTTGCATGCATGTCTGTGCCTGTGTGTGCGTGCATGTGTGAGTGCCTGCGTCCACATGTGTACGCTTGTGTGTATGTAGATGTGTGTGCACGCATGTGTACCTGCAGGCATGGGTATGCACGTGTGCACGCACGTGTGCACGCATGTGCAGCTGCTCGTGTGTGTGCACACATGTGTGCCTGTTTGCATATGTGTGCATGTGTTGTGTGTGTGCCTGTGTGCGTGTGTGTATGTGTGTGTGCATGTGTGTGTGCGCGTCCCAAGGGAGGTGGTGGAGGGAGGCAGGTTCCTCTGACAGAAGGAAGAAGGGGGGAGGGAGGGGGGAGAGACAGAGACATGGAGAGACAGAGACAGAAGGACACGGAGGCAGAGGACAGCCACCAGCTATGCCGTCTCCCGGTGCCACATGCCGTCCCTCGCCGTAGGACCTGTCCCCGAGGCCGGGCCGGCCGCCCCGCTCGGAGCCAAGTGCCAGCCCGGCAGCCCGAGCAGCCAGGGGAGGCGCCGTCTCCTAATGGCTGCCTTTCATCGTGGAGCTCCCCGAGAGCCCCAGTGGCAGATTGTAGACTCAATTACTCTCGTGTCAGGTGATTATCCTAGGTTTTAACGTAATCTCCCATTCACACATACCATATTTCAATTACGGCGCAGCTATGAAACAAGCTGTGTATTCAAATCGCCAATCACCTTATCACTGCTGAGCAATGTCAACTGTAAAAAACACCAGCTGAAGGCAATTACACATGTGTTGAGAACCGATTATGATTACTCTCTGTGGTATTTGTGATGAGCTGGGGAATGTTCTGAAAATTTAATTTAATGACAATATGCTTGCTGTACAATCCATAATACCTCCAGAATCCAGCACGGGGCTATTAAAGCTGATAGGAGCATATTACCGCCGAAAGGCTGGGCCGGGCGGCTGCTGGATGCCTCTACGGGGACTGAGGTAATTTCTCCACACGTTTCTAACGGCCCAGCCACACGGCTTCCCGCACCAGCTGCACCCGGAAGGTGGGCCCTCTGCACGCTGACGGAAGGTGTTTTCTCTGTGCCGTGGCTGCAGGGCCGGGGGGCTCGGGACCTAGCTGCTCCCCAGGGCTGGACGGCTGGTGAGGGGCGTCCACATTCTTCCTGGAAAGCAAGCCATCAGCAGACCCTGCTCCAGCCAAGTGCCGGTGCCCCGGATGCCCCCTGCCTTCCCAGGCACACCAGTGTGTCCCCGTCTGCCAGTGTCATGCCCCATCTCAGAAATCCCGTAGAGCAATCGCCCCACCGAGGGAACCCTGACAGTGGGTGGCCAGAATGAGTCCAAACATGTTCAGATGGCCAATGGCAATGGCCCAGTCAAGGACATCCAAGGGAGGGCAAGGTCACACCCCCGTGGTCCCCACTGGGCAGCCAGACCTTGCTCCCTGCTCAGACAATGGCCCCTGCACAGTGTATTCCGACCTGGGATGTGTGTGCTGTTGGATGGAGGAGTCCGGCAGGCTGGGACGGGACAATGAGGAGGCGGAATGGGACCCCAGAGGCCAGGCGGGGGCAGCAGAGGGAAGGTGGGGACACCTGCTCCCGCGGTGACCCGCATGGCGAGAAGCGGGTGGTGTGCACGTGCGCTGGACCTGTTTCAGAGTCATCGCACACAAGGAGCGGGCCGTGGGTATGCGGCCAAAGCCAGTTTGACACAAAGCCACATTCTGCTCCGTATCTTGAGCAGCAGCGACCCGGCTCACTCAAGAAGAATGCAACCTTCGAGCCTCCATTAGTTTGTTAATTGAAGCTAAGGGCAATGTCATCATTACTGAAAGAGTGAAGGAGTTTCTCTCTTTAGGAATTCCCTGATATAGGTGAGAGTTGATTGCAGGCGACGAGAGCATCGTTCAGTCGTGATTTTTTGAAGTTACAAACTTTGGGGTATGTGAAGTTGAAGATTCTTTTTTAAAGTGAGCTTACCAGTGGAAGAACGTCCGGGTCTGGTGCTCTGCTGTGCCTCGTCAGAACAATTTCAGTTGCTTGTTATGATAAATGGGACGTATCTCTTAATATCGTGAGTTTCTTTAGGAGAATGTATTTCTTAAAATTAAAGTGTCCTAGTATTCAATTCCTTTAATGAAAACCTCATTATGACAAACACCATGCACAATCTCAGACTCTTTCCTGCTGAAGATGTCTCTCCACCGTGTTATCACCAGATCACATTGTAAATATGCTGCTGCTTATTGATTGTGTTTATTATTTGTCTCCCTTTCCAGGATTTAAGCAGCATGAAGATGGGTATTTTTGTCTGGTTTTTCATTACTGACATGTAGACATCCACTCAATGTTTGCAGAATGGACGTGGGAATCTTTAAATTTGAGTGCTTGCTGTTTGCCTACATGGTCTTTGTGTTCTGGTTCATGCAATGCAGATTTCGTTGGGTATGAGATTTTTCACTTGCTAAATAATCCCCCAAATTATTCTTACTAAAGTGCTGTGAAAACAGATACAGTACTTTTAAAACCTGAAGGGAGAGGAGTAACTAGTACTTCTAGTTCTGTCCTGAGATTATCCTTAGAATTGGAGGGTGGAGAGGCAGGGAGTGCCGCAGGTGCCTAACGATCCCCCTGAATTTATGGTCAGGATGCTGAGGCCAGGCAGGCCCAGCAGTGGGTGCCGGGGGTCAGCCCAGAGGCAGTCCGGGATCCGGAGCTTTCACTCCCTCGCGCGGACTGATGAATGAACTCATCACAAAGCGCTTCCAGCCATCTGCCTCTGTCCGGGAGCCCTGACCCCAGCCCCGGCCACGGCCGGGTTACAGAGGGGGTGGTGACGCTCTCTGGGATCGTACACAGGCCTGTGGTGCAAGGCGGGCGGTCTGCTGGGGCTCTTCTTGGACTGCGGGGCGACAGGGATGCGTGGTCCTGTCAGTGCGGCCACTTCTGTGGGGATACCTCCACGGTCAGTGATGGAGCAGTGTGTGTTTCCTCCTGACTTTGTAAGACGGAATCTCCACCATTAATGGGAACACAGCGAGGCAGGGAGGAAGAAGCCGCAGACGTGGGCTCCCTCTCCAGCATCCTGGCATTCTCCCGGGAGCTGTCCTCGCCACCCCAGGTCAGGGACAATGTCCATCCCACGGCCACGCCGCACAGCAGAGGTCCCCGGTGGGTGATTGGGCCCCCACGACGTTGGGCAGCGGCCACAGACAGTTTTTGGTGTCATGTTGGGGGTGGGGCCGTGCTTGTGGCTTGGGGGATGGGGGCGAGTCAGGGGTGCTCCCGGATACCCCACAGTCGATGGATCCTCACTGGTGAGAAAGGCAAACCTAGTTCTCAGAGGAGAAAGCTGCTTCGTCAGTTTCGCTTTCAGCAATATTGGGACAGACCCTCAAAGTCTTTACAATATTCTTTCACAGTCACTATTTTTTATACCTTTCTTGCAGTGAATTCTATTTTCTGATCTGTTACACATTTTTTTTCTCTGCTGCTACTTGTCTTACCAATCTGTGTGTATTTTCGCACGTGGAGGGAGGGCAGTGTGTGTGTGTGTGTGTGTGTGTGCGTACGGGGTCTGCTCCCAGAGAGCTTTCCCATGGGGGCGGCGACTGCAGGAGGGGGCGCTGATTCGTGCTGTGTCCCCATGATCCTGAACTCGCCAGAAAGCACAACCACCTGGGCGATCGTGAAGGTTCACGTCAGTGCTGCTGAGCCACACACCGTCCACAGGGAGCCCCGTGGGGAAGCGGCGGGGCGGCGCCCACCCCCAGTCACGGGATGTGCAGGCCGATGGCTGTGGGATATGCCCCCAAAGTCAGACCTGCGGCGTGTGTCCAGGTGAGAACAACGTGCAGCATCTGAACACTTAACCATAAGCCGTGGGCCTTGCTCAGTGTCAAATATTTAAATAGCGTTCATGTTTAAACCTATGTGTTAATGGATGTTGCCCCAGCCTCCTGGCCCAAACAGTGTTTTATAATATTTTACAGAAGTAGTCTCGAGAACATTTTGAGATAAAAAGCAAGAAGAACCAGATAGACCCAAGACAGCAGACTTCCCGGTCGCTAGGCGTTCCCGTTCCCTCTGCTGCAAAGCTTACAGGTGAACTAATCTTGCCTAACATAAAGGCTCCAAAAGCAATCACTTGACTTCGGCATCGTTTGAATTTGCAAATGTTATTGTTTTCAAAATTTTGTTGCAAGTATTATTATACTGGTACTTACCATCTATCATATTTTATAAATGTAAGAGTAAAAACAGGCTGTCTTCACATCTATGTATAGCTTAGCTATTAACCTTTCAAAATGAAATATATAAAATGTGCTAATTACAGGATGGAGTGCAGTGACTGTACTTATTTGCATGTCTTTTAATCACACGAAGAAAACAGGCATTTGCACTTAAATATGATTATATTTTCGAAGACAAGCAGTTGAACCACAAATCAATGTGCGGGACCTTTTCAGCAACCCGGATTGCTAGCTGTTTTTCTTCATGTATAATTCTTTACTCAGAAAAAAAAACGCTATCTGATTACAAATTATGTACCTATTCTTAACTTCTTTTGCCCAAGGCAGCAGTTAATTTTTGCCATAGGTCATAGAGGATAAAGCCCCAAAGATCCGGGAGCTTCTTAATTGCATTGCATACAACTAGCTGTCGGCACGCAACTCAAAGGAATTATTGCACCTTGAAGATAATGCCCTTTCCCTGAAAGCCATGAAATGGATTCTCCCTCTATTGCTATATTAATTAGACTTCAAGGTTGTTAGAAAAATTATAGCTTACGCTTCTGCTCAAAAATTTAGGCAATATTATAGGAGAAATCTTGCCAGAACTTACAGGGCAATGAATTAACCTTGAGGCTTTCTTGTTTTGGAAAGAAAAGGAGGAAGGGGCCCCCCATGACTCCCAGCCCCCGTCCCCTGCAACAATATATAAGTTTTGATAGAATTCCAGGTTAAGTTGGTCAATTCTGGTGTTGTAAAAACGGAATGAACCGGCGCGACCTGTGGAAGTCTCAGGGAGCGCTGGAAATCTGCGGTGCGGGCCATATATCACGTGTACAGTGAAGAAAGGGGAAGCAAAAACGAAGGGCAAAAGGCGAAATGGTTTGTGTCCATTTAAGAAAAAATCAATAATAGCATAAAATTGATTTAGTGCTTGTCATAAAACATAAGTAAGTGCTGGAAAATAGAGAAAATTGAGTCTCAATTTAATCTGCACAAAAGCCGCACTGTACTGATGAAGTGTCTGGGGGAGGGGCGCGCCATAAAACCTAAAGACAGATACGTAATTGTCATATTAAGGACTCTTTTCGGGCTGCAGCAGTCGAGGGGTAGGACCCATTAATCATGTGGATAAGGGGCATTGAAATCAAATCTCAATTAAAATCTGTTCAATAATGTCTCTAATATGTTTTTCAAGCATTAATTTTTCCCATCGATTCCACACCCCATAAATCAGATATGTTGCTGTGCATGTAATAGTTTATGGAAGAGAGGATTATGGCTTTATGAAGTTAATGCAGCAGAACCATGTAATTTACACAGGCTAAAGTTTTATGTCTGTTGTTCATTTCTATTAGTTTCTTCAGCTGAAAATTATTTGGACTATAAAACTAAAACCCAAGTTCATTTTTTTCCCAAACATCTATACACTTAGCAACCAGATTCCAGATTCCTTTCTCCAAATTTAGCTGGGAAATGACACTTGGAAGCTCAGAAAGCTGAATTCTGTGTGCCGAGGGTTAGCGTGCAGGGTTGCCTGTGCCTGTGGAGACAGGGGCCTTTGTGCCCGTTCTTACAGGGCTTCGGACAGATTTAATAGAAACTCCAATAGCTTCTTCATCTCGGCTTCTGAATGTTCTCAGGCACTTTGGAAGGGTTTGTGCTTTCTGATCCCGTATTTTCCTCCATTGCTGTTCTATTGGTGGGCTGTTGAAGTGAAGGTATTTGTTTTTAAACCAATTACATCGATTTGTTGTTGTCACCAACAAATGCACAGAGCCTTTCCAAACAGAGGTGAAATTTCCCGATTTCCTGTGACACTGGCCCTCCCTTAAAACCCTTTTCCAAATTGCAAGTGGTTTAGGAAAGATGGGGAAGCAAGCCAAGGGTTCTGAGATGCTAGCTCACACAACACGGAAAAGGGCGAGCAAGAGCGGTGTGGGCTCAGCCCCCCACCCCCCTGCCCCTGGGCCATGCGAGAATTCAGCCGACTGCTGACCCCGTCTCCTCACCTGTGAAGTCGGGGTTCAACCTGGTGATCTTTGTGGGCTCCCAGCTCTCTGAGCCCACCACCAACTGTGTTGAGAAATGGCTTCTGCGATTTCCTTGGCTTTGAAATTCTTACAACTCTGTCTTCCCAAGGATATTTGAAAACTTATTGGAATGCTTAAATTTCTGCTTGATGAATTCATCCCCCTGTATGCTATGCCACTGTGAGTTTGAATTTAAGTCATACTGTCTAAACTGGGATACAAATATACCCAAATGGTTTTCTTCTAAATCATCCTTCAGACCGTTAGTGGAGATTGCCGTCTGAGGCAGGTAGGGCTTCAGCCCTGTGCACTGCAAGCCCCTGACCCAGGCTGACAGCACCCCCCATCCACCTGTGCCCCAAACCATCCTGCACCCCGCTGTGAAGACTTCCCAACGGACTATTTGTACGGAGCCACTCGAGACCTCTTTCCCTAGTGTACAAGGCCCTCTATGTGTCCCATAGTTAACTTTTTAAAAAACGACTTTATTTTAGAATAGCTCTAGTTTGGCAGAAACAGTATGAACTTCAGAGAGCTACCGTAGATCTCACACCCAGTCTCCCTTGTTAGTAAAGCTCTCACGTTTTTCTGTTCCTGGATCCCGTCCAGGACCCCACATTACATCTAGTTGTCATGTCTTCTTAGGCTCTCCTGCTCTGGGACTGTTTCTCAGACTTTTCTTATTCTGCATGTTATCCATTTTGAGTACCACTGGTCCAGAAGTGTGTATATCATCCCTCTGTGGGGATTTGCCTAGTGTTTTTCTATGATGAGCCAGGGGACCTGAATTTTGAGGTAAAAAACCACAGAGGTAAGATTTCATTTATGTGGCATCTTATCAAGGTCCATCCATCAACCTGGCTTTGACTGTTGATGCTGACCTTCACTGCCTGGTGAAGGTGACGTCCGTCAGGCCTCCCTGTCCATATGCTGTCCCCATCGGAAGAAGGACACGGTGAGCAAACACGTGTCACCACTGATGCGTTATGCCCTACCTCTCGAGGGCAGAGTGTCTACTGAAATTACTTGGAATCTTTCTGCATGGTATAGTTGTCTCTTCTCTTCCATTTATTTGCTTATTCAATCATTTGTTCTCATCAATATGACTTATGGAAATTTATCCACTGGGTGGTTTTATTTATTCCCTTGCTAAAATTGTTCCAGCTTTGGCCACGGGGAGCTCTTTCAGCTGGTTGCTGTGTGCTTCTGACGCCTTATTTTCGGGCACCTCCTTACTCTCTAGCACTGCAAGATGCTCCCAGCTCCTCTTGTGTATTCCCCCCCACCCCGTTCTTAATGAGTCATTTCTCCAAGGACTGCTGGGTCCTGTTGCTGGAGAATTGTATCTGAAACCAAGATCTGGGCAGGGCACCAGGAGCGAGACTCTCTCAGCTGACCTACAATGAAATGCACGTGTGTGTACTGACCCTGTCTATACCAGCACCCTAACTACTTCTACATGGATGGGTCTGTATCCATACTGACCGGTACACGAGTTTCCACTTCTAATCCACCCCCATGTGGGTCATGTGCAACTGCCCCCCCCAGTAGGGGAGCCTGGCTCCCACCACCCCTGTCCCCCACACACGTACAGCTGCATCACAACTATTAACACAGACGCCCTCCCTACGGGCTTTCAGGGCTGCTTCACTTTGACCCCACAAGGCAAGACTCGCTCTCACCTTCCCCCCTTCCGAGACCTATGGCCGGGCTTGAGCCAGGCCCACGATTTCTGTGCCTCCCAGAGCGGCCGGCTCTGTGCAGCCTTGTTCAGCCTCACAGGTTGTGCACAGGGATATACCTGGCGCCCCCTGGATGTGTGCAGTGAGTAATCAGAAGCACTCTGTCTCTCTGGCATGTAGAGTTTTTTCCCAGAATAGATGATTACCGTCATCTCCGCATTAATTCTTTACATTAACTTCTTAAGGGTTTTTATGCTTAATTTTAAGAAGAGATTCAAAATAACATTCAGGTAATACTATCTATCACTGTCGTAACTGACGGGTCAAACTGCCAGGCGGACAAGGATGGGCGGGTTTGGTAGCACCAAGTCTGGCGTGCTCACGCAGTGGGTGCAGGGCAGGGTGAAAGCCACGGGCAGACACGGCTCTGGAGCTTGGGGCGCCTGGAGGAGCCGGGCAGAGGGGCCAAGGCTGGTATTCTGGGCAGAAAATGACCCCAGGCCAGTCTGGAGCTGAGACGACGAATTCAAAATCCCACTGATAGGACACAGGGGCATCGCTCACTTGGATTCCTGGGCTCCCTAAAATTAGTGAAGAAATAGGAATTCACGTCAGTGTTTTAGGTCAGGATTGCCGGGTTCTGGCTTCTTGGGCCTGGCGTGATGGGGGCAGTGTCCCTCGCCAGCGCCGGGGGGTAACTGCGGGGCCGCCCAAGGGCCCCCGGCTCTGGCTCAGAACCGGCCGCCACGCAGAGCACACAGACCGTAGCCCACGTCTTCGTGCTTCCCATCAATAAAGCCTCACCTCCCCGGCATTCGTCGCAATAAAACCAATCACAATGGAATCATTTGATATGTATGTGACTCACAAATATCTTTCCCCAAGCCACCGTTCTAAGTTAGTAGTAGTTAAGCACCCATTGATGGAAGCTTAAAATAAAGTGTTACCCAATGGGCCCCACCTCGCCCCATGATCCCTAGGAAGCAGAGAGACTTTCAGAGGGTCTGCCATAAACTGCATGCATTTGGGACGGTGCCAGAAATATTTGGGGGGATCTATTCACTCTTTCCCTTCCTGCAATGATATAATGATGTCTGTCACAAGGGCATTTTTATGCCAACAAATCCTGATGTCACACATGGGCCTTAGAGAAGCTGGAGGGTTTTTTCTTCTCCTTTCTTTTCTTCTTTGAGTCTTTTCAGACTAGAACACTGAAGACTGAATTAGATGCAAACGGATTCTTTCAGACCTTCTCTGTGACAATGCGAGCTTGAAAGGAACATATTTGAAAGCTCAAACTGCTCCAGTTTTCTTGCAAAAAGGCTTAGGTCCCCTGAGTAGGCCAATTATAAATTATAGTGTAGGTGAGCGCTTTCTCTCCCATTCACTAGGGCTGATTCTGTGTCATTAATGTTACTACGCTGATATCTTGCAAGTAGAGAAAAGGCTTTTCATATCTCATTAACATTACAGAGAACCGAAATGAATTATGTGATGGATGAGTGCTACGTAGGTAGAGCTAATTCAGCTCCTACATCTTAATGAGCACTGTGCCAGACCTCTCCTGCTCCAAAGAGCCTTCTAATCCTCCCTGGTGCTTTGCACTGACCTCGCTGGCACAAGGATGCCATTGGCCGCGATTCCGGCACCATGACGCTTAAGTCAGCTGGTGTGAAATTCTAGTGAATTCTAGAGGAGTGCTCCGTGCCAACGCAAGGCTTCAACGCCCTCACCCTTTCCTCACCAAGCACTGGGGCACCACGGACACTGGAAGTGGGGCCCCGACTAGGAAGCTCCTGGTGCGACCCCTGAGATCTTCAGAGGAAAACACGTGCGTTTACAGCAGCACGAGGTCAAACTAATTTTTCTAATTTCTTTCCAAAAACACATAATTTAAAAAACCAAACAAACCAAAACAACACCCACTCATCTGGAAGAATATTTACTTCGGTCACTCACAGGCATCCCCTCTGGACTGCTGAGACGTACATTGTCACAATTAAAAATGAGGTCAGGCTGGCTTTGAGGCTGCCCTTGAGGGGTTAACGATGCACTGCCTTTATCATGAGAACGCAGTTGCCATGCATTTCTGTTTTAGCAAGTGTTTATCCAGATGAGGCAAGGTCAGCTAACACATGCGCTTCCCTTCTGTGTGGCCGGTGTGGCCAGTTACTCATCATTGGCCATAAGTGAGTAGAAAAAGTGTTGCAAATCAAAAATGCGGATGTTCATGGCTTAAATGCAAATTTAAACTTTCTTTTACAAAAATATCCACAAGTAATAATAATTCAGAGAATTAAATAAGAAAATAGCAAACAAATAAACAAAATAAAAACCAAACCAAAAAAAGCTCACACCTATCACTAAGCGATAGCCATATTTTCTGAGTCCATGGTACTTAAAAATATAATTGTTTACTTCATATAATTAATTCATCCCTCAGAAACCAGCGGGGTAAACACCTGACTAAAATCTACCTGCAACTGTTATATTAGGGCAGGAGAATTGTCTCGTCATGGCTGCGCCCACAAATAGCAAATTGTTCCCCTCTGTTGAGGCTTGATTAATTAAATTAATTTAGAGACGTGGTCCCTTTACATTAAAATTAGCCTGTCACATTAGAGATTTCTCTTCTGTCCCCAGCCTCTGCGGCCCTGCCACCGTGCTTCAGTTAGCCCGAACCCTGCTGCCCCCCGCACACCCACCTCCCTGCTTCCCCGGTGACACCCTGTCCAGGCACATAGAGAAGACACAGTCCCACATGCAACTGCGTTTCCTCCCCTAGGGTCACAGAACTGTCACTGTCCCGTGTTTCTGCAGCACAACTTCCAAACATGGAAACGTTTTCAATCCATAGGTAATTCTGTCTCCTAGAATCTGCAGACACTAAATTCTGCCCTCTGGATGCTTACATCTAAGGAAGGCAAATTTTTTTCAGCATTGACTTTATTTTTTGTATGCATGGGAGTCATTGGAAACTTCCGTAGCCAAAACTGTGCTCTCCATGCAGGTGAGGATTAGCAGAGTCATGAAGCCATCCGACTCCCCAAATACATTTCAAGGTAGACAGTTCTCCAAGCATGGTGAGTTTTTGAAAATGTTCTAATAAAAGCTAAAAGTAAAATAAAGTCTTATGGAAAAGCAGGGAGGCATCAACAGATAAAAGCTGTATTTCCTTAGCACAGATGTGTCATCCTCAGCTGTGTCCTCACTGTTGGGACCAGTAGGAGGGTCAAGCTTATTGTCAGCCAGCCTGGGGAGGGAGGTTGGGGAAAGAAGGGACATTGTGCCACAAAAGCTCAATTTAATAGTAATGGTCAGATATGGAGTCAATGAAGGGCCGGCAATGGTAAACCTGACACATTACTGCTAAAAATGCTAGCTGACATATTTTTAAAAAATTTTAAATGCGGGGCGCCTGGGTGGCTCAGTTGTTTGGGCGACTGCCTTCGGCTCAGGTCATGATCCTGGAGTCCCAGGATCGAGTCCCGCATCTGGCTCCCTGCTCAGCGGGGAGTCTGCTTCTCCCTCTGACCCTCCCCCCTCTTGAGCTCTCTCTCTCTCACTCTCTCTCAAATAAATTAAAAAAAAAATTTCAAAAAAAAAGTATTAAAAAATTTTAAATGCATGGTTGAGGGATCAGAAGAGGGAATTCCTTGGAGGCCACAAATTGTGAGAAAGGAGAAATCCAGGGGTTGAACAATCTTTTCACAGTGGCTGTGGATTCTGTACTGAGGCCATGGGCAGGAAAAGTCCACTTCAGAGACGAACTGACCACCTGCATTTGCATCTGGGGAAAAAAATTTCACACTGACTTTGTGGGCTAAACTGCAAGCTACAATTTTCTTTTTTTAAATCTTTTTTTTTTAAAGATTTTTATTTATTTATTTGAGAGAGAGAGAATGAGAGATAGAAAGCACGAGAGGGAAAAGGGTCAGAGGGAGAAGCAGACTCCCCGCCGAGCAGGGAGCCCGATGCGGGACTCGATCCTGGGACTCCAGGATCATGACCTGAGCCGAAGGCAGTCGCCTAACCAACTGAGCCACCCAGGCGCCCTACAATTTTCTTTTTTAATTGTCCATTTGGTGGTGCTGTCGTGGGAAGAAAATGGGGAATAAATTTGGACCTAGGATTCAAGACTTTGCGTGGAGCAGTTCTGAGAAACAGGAATTCAAAACCAAAGTCACTAAATAGATGACAGAGCTACTGACCACGAGCCACAGACAGCAGGACCTTCATAAACCCAGACTCCAAGCAGTGCAGGTGCTGAGACTGTCAGGGACAGAATATAGAGTGAGCACATTTGGTACATTTCAAAGGAAAAATTGGGGATAAAAAGAAGCAACAAGAGGCTACCAAAATGGACCAGGTTAAGTTAGAAAAAAATCACACAAAGCTTAGAGAATAGAATTTAAACTAGAAAACTATTCATGGATTAAACAATGATCAGCCAGAGCTGAAGACGGAATGAGCCAGAAGGTGGAGAAGATTAGACACTGCGAAAGATGTATTTGAAAACATGGAAGACAGAGTGAGAAAGGACAATAGGTGCCTGATCAGGCTCCAGGCAGGGGTGCTCAGGAATGAGAGGGAGGCGAGCACGTAACACACACAGCTGAGAATCTGAATTAATAACAGGCACCAGCACTCAGATCGGGGAGGTCCCATGGATTCCAAGCAGGATGTCAGAAGCACTTAACCATATTCTCATCAAACCAAGGCACTGCGGTTATGAAGAAAAGCTTTAAAAAGCAGCCCCAGAGAAAAGAAAGTTGGGCCACCCAGAAGTAACAGCCTTGTAACCAGCTTCTGGGTCACAGCAGAAAGAGCCGAATGCTGCCGGTGACGTTCAGATGGGAGAGAAACGTCCCACGTCTGTCTTTCCAGATCAAGGGCACAGCGATTGTTCAGGAAGGCAAAACCTGAAACCCTTTCTCCCATCTGGGGCTCACAAAAGCAAATGCTAATGGATGAGCCCAGGAATACAGAAAATAACTTTAGGAGGAGGATCTGAGTGGAAGATGACTTGTTAGTAAAGAAAGTGTCCATGACCCTCTCTATCCAGGGACACATGCCTGGGTGGAATCCTCACAAAACTTAATCCATGGCTCAGAAGATGAAATGGTGTGAAAAATGTTAGCAGCATCCGATGGAGGTAGCCGAAGGGGGCTCCCCCTCCCAGCCCACTCCCGGGTGGTGCACCCGTCCCTGACAGGTGCTCAGTGCCACCCTGTGGGACAGGAGGTGAGCAGAGGGGCACGTCCCCATGCTGGCGTTATCTGCTGTCCAGCGATGGTGCCCGCACTGCTCCCAGGGTGTGGGCAGAAATCAGGACCTTGCTGACCTCTGGTGTATGGAGGAGCTTTTCTCAGCCTCCATCAAGTCGCTCCCACCCTGCAGCCCCTCCCACCCTGCAGCAGGACAGGAGGACACTGTTGTGTGCACATGCACATGCATGCACACACATGCATATATAAAACATATGCACACAAACAGGCAATCCTAACCATCGTCGGGGAAGGGTTTGGAGAGGAAGGACGGAGTGCTCAGCAGCCAGCCTGGAGAACACCTATGTAGATTTAGGTGCGGTCGGCAGAGTCAGGATGGGCTCAGAAGAGCCTGGGGGAGGGCAGAGCAGGGAAGGAGGGCGCGTGCAAACAAGGACGTCTTGTGTGCTGCCGGCCGGTCAGAGAAGACAGGACCTGGAAAGTGTCCACTGCAATTAGCAACATGCCCATTCCTGCTGATCTTGGCTGAAGCAGTTTCAAAAGTGAGTAGGTTCAAGGAAAAAAAAAAAAAGGTAATACATCATGACCAAGTGAGGGAATGAGAATGCAAGGGTGGTTCAACACTTAGAAACAAATCAGCACAATTCACTCTGTAAACAAGCTAAACGGATTAACTCTGTGATTATCTCAATATATTAAGACAATCATCTGATTAAATTCAACACCCATTTGGGATAAAAAGTTCCCATGTACTAGGAATGAGCTGTAGCTTTTGTAGGAAAATGGCGTTGTAAAATACTGCAGCTAACATACACTAAATCATTCCTCTCTGAGAATAAGAAAAAGCCCGTGATGCACATTCTCTCCACTTCCAGGAAACATCACCCCAGATGTTGTGGCTGGAGCAACAGGGCAACCAGAAGAAATAAAAGGCCCCCTAATGCAGAGCCCAAGATAGAACCATGTTTATTTGAAGATGACATAGAGTCTGTAGAAAATCCTAAGGAATTAAAAAGCCATCAGGGCTAATAAATAAATTCAGCAAATTTCCAGGGTACGAGATCAATGTACAAAAGTTACCTGTATTTCTATATATTAGCAATAAACAGTTGGAAATTGAACTTAAAATATTATTTAGAGTAGTATCAAAAAGTATAAGAAACTATTAAGTAAATATAACAAAATATGTGTAAGACCTATATACTGAAAACTATAAAATATTGCTGAGAGAAGTTAAGGAAATCCTAAATATGTGGAGAAGGTGTCATCAAGATGACTCAGTGTTAGGAAGATGTCCATTCTTCCCCAATCCATCTATAGACTCAATGCAATCTCAATGTACAGTTTCTTTCTTTTGTACAAATTGAAAAGCGGATTCTCCCGTTTATGTGACAAGAGAGCCACTTACACCAGGCTGTGGGCGGCGCCGTGGGCATCAGAGGACATGGTGTGGGGCTGTGCCAGGGGCTGCAGAAGAGCTGCCACTGAGGGTATGCGAGGCTGTGTCCTCCAGTTCAGCAGGAAATGGCCGGTATCAGGCGAGGTGGGCTAATCTCTAGTCCCAAGGATGGCAGGGCGGAAAGCGGACCCAAACCATCAACATGTGGGCACTTAAAGGCCACCTCCCTTCAGTGTCATGAGTTGGGGACAATGGGGATCTTTGGGAAGCACACTCATGGAGGCAGGGGCCCAGGTCATGGGAAAGCATGCTGAAGACTGGAGACTGGTCTCAATTATTAGACCACATTCCGAATAAAGCACAGTTAGCTGGATAAACACAAGACCATCGGGAGGTTCATGCCCAGCCCAGGACTGCAAAACTTACTCTGTGAGCATGGAAGACAGTCTCTGAAAATTAAAGCTTTGAGATTAGAAGAGCTTCTTTTCAGAAGCTGGATGCTTCTGAGACCAATTCAGGGGCCACTGAAAAGTCCAAATGGAAGGATCTAGAAAGGGCAGATATTCCTGTGCTCTGTGTTGCATATCATGAGCACTCAAAGAACACCAAACAGCTTACACTGTGTTGATACCATTTTACAGATTCACGATTCAAGTGCAAGTTTCAACAAAGGGTAAAATAAATCCTTTAAGGCTTAATACTATGTGTTTCTTCTCTAAGCACACCAGAGTGTGGGCTCCCGGCAGACTGCCGATCCCAAAGGTGGATCCAGTTATAAACAGAGCAGAGAGCTAGCTTCCACAACGGCACCCACAAACAAGGCACGCAAACATTGGGACATCGGTCAGCTCTCCTGGGTCAACCACAAAGGGACTCCATCTCATTTGGCAGGGACTTTCAAAGGGGACTTCGGGTCCAGCTTGTGGGAAGGACCTGCATGCCTCTCTGACGGCTGTCAAGGGAGCTCTCCCAGAAATTGGGATTTATAAATCCTGTGTGATGACAAAAATAAAGACTCGTCATTCTGCTGGGAAGACTATTTGTGGACATGGGGCTGAGAGCTTCCCATCAGGGCGATTCACTCCTAAATTATTATTTTCTGTAAGCTTTAGTGTTCCAGAAAGATTTTATCATAATGTAAAGTGCCTGATTCTGCAGTCGTCAGGAAGGCAATAACTTTTCATTAACTTCATTTTTCATTTTTATCTTTCTTCGAGTGTTGCAGAACATAGCATATGATTTTGAATGTCATGTAATAACAACTCTCTAAAATTATCTGTCCTTCCTTCCATTTGACACTAATATTTGATATGTTAAGTTAAGCAGATCTACAAATGTAGATCCACATCATTGTGCCTTGGGTGATAATAAGAGCTGTCAGTTTTACATTTCCTCATTGAATTCATGTTGATAATAACTACTGATTTTTTCTTATTAAAAAAATATATGTAGTGTGTATGTTGAGAGACACATAGGGAGAGACACAGAGACACAGAGACAGAGACAGACAGAGGGAGAAATGAGAGAATGAATTTCAAAAAAGGGAAAAAGCAGTATTTCATATGTTTGATTTGTTTAAATGATTTAGATTTTGCAGAAAGGATTCAAAGTGCTCACAAATTAAAACAAAAGTGACTTACTTTCACTTCAAAAACGAATGTGGACGACAGAGAAGTTTCATGCATTTACAAAAGCTGTATGTTGAATCCTTCCACAACTCTGTGTCCCCGGAGGGCTCCTCACCGTGCCCACTCCTCCCCACACCTAGCCTGCTCTCAAGGGAACCCGGACCTTATGGTAGCGCTGACATGCTGACCCTGGCCGGCCTCTGTGATGGCGCCCCCTCCCCTGCAGTTGCTCAGGACACTTCCTTTGTCACCTTGGGGACGCACTGGTTTCCTGCTTTGTCAGTTACCGGTGTTTCTTAGCTGCCTGCTTCTTAAGAGGGTCTCAGAGCCTGTGAGATATAATGTTTTATGAGAAATACGTATTTGGTTGTTCAGATGATCAAAATATACCTGATGTATTTGGTCTTTATCCAGTTCCTGGAAACGCTCTGTCCCAGAAAGGTGACATGGTCTTAATGAAGGTGACTTTGGGACCCCACCCCAGGGCGAGGTGGGCTGCCAGGAGGACCGACCTTGTGATCAGAGGTTGGAAGTTTCAGCCCCATCCCTGACCTCTGGGGAGAGGACGGAGGTTGACTCCGCCAGTGGCCAATGATTTCATCAATCCCAGCTACACAATGAAGCCTCCATAAAACCCAAGAGGTCAGCTTTTTGGTCCTTTCTGGAGACCTTCCACGCTTAGGGAACCAGAACTCTTCTACGATGAGCCGGCCCCAAGCTCCATGACGACAGAAACTCAGTTGTCTGGCACCTCACTCTTCGTGTCCTTTATCATATCCTTTAAGGAACTGGGAAGCACAAGGCAGTGCCCCCGAGGTCTGTGAGCTGCTCTGGTGACTTTGAAGAACCTAAGGAGGAGGTGGTTGGAAACTCCAATCGGCCAGTGGGTCAGAAGCACAGGGAGCGGGGGCGCCTGTGACTGGTGTTGGAAGGTTTGCGGGACGGAGCAGGAGGACCACCCTGACCTCAGCCCCACTGAACCGTCCGGCCAGGGCCCTCCGTGCACACCCGTCTGCCGACTCGGTGCAGACCATCCCGGGCTGCCTGGTGGAGTCCCCGGAGCCCAACAGAGGCTGGAGAATCAGCAAGGCCAGTGGAGGAGACAGGAGGGGTTCTGAGTTTGAGCAGGACTTACAGCTCTGGCTGGCTCTCGAGGTCATGGGGCTGTTCCGGGTGCACAGGTGACAACTCCCAGCCAGCAGCAGGGGGGCAGGACCCCAGCCCCACACCACACGCAGTCCATGATGGTGTGGCCTGAAGCTGACTGACCCCAGAGCCTCCAACAGGCTTGGCCACAGCTCTGGCTTTGGGCCCCGTAGGGCCCAGCACACACACTGCTGGCCAGGGACTCGGCCCCCGCAGACCCGTGCTCTAAGCAGGCGCGGCTGAGTTCCTGCGGAGCAGTTGATTCGGGCTGGGGGATGGTTGCACCCTCGCACGCCTGGTCTTCCTGGAAGCCAGACCTCTCTGGAATTGGGAGGCCCGCTGTGCCGCTGCAGACCCCCACCATCCCCCACCTTGGCCCCACTGAACTGCCCGGCCAGGGACCTCCGTGCGCACCCGCTTGCTGACTCGTCACGGGTGCTGCTGGGCTTTGGCTCTCCCGTCCTCCTGGTGCCCTGTGGTAAGCGCACCTTCATGTGCTTCTCGCCAGGGTCACAGAGAGTTCAGCAGGGAGCGGGGATGACATGCTTGCCCTGCCACCTCAAACCCAAAGTCCAAATGGCATATTTTAAAATTTTAGTGGTGAGGCTAAGGATTCTGGATTCGAATAATCCCGTTTCCTCAAAACTGACAAAATAGAATGTGAAATGGGTGTATTTAGAAATAGTGAATTCCAACGTCTGGCAGAAGGGATGGGGTCCGCAGCTCAGGGGCTGGGGGACTGGTTTCCTCACCTGCATGGCAGAGGCACCTGTAGGAACAGGGGATGCTGCGCCAGTGTCTGCTGACAGGTGAGCAGGCCCTGTAGAAAAAAGCGTTTTGCACCCCACGCCTCTATCTGATGCTGGTGTGCACAGACGGGGCGGCTCGCTGTCCCGTTCTGCCATGGGGAGGCCGGGCCAGGAGCTCACTCGGGCTAAGCGTTCCCTTGGCTAGATCATTTCTTGGGGCCACACCACATCACAGAGTGTTGACTCATTCCCCAGGTGGGCAGAGTCCGAGCTGAGCTGTCCAAGAATAACGGAGAGAGAGAGAGACAGTCTCATCTCTCCTCTGAGAAACAAACTATTTGATGAGATCAGCATGGGTCACCACGGGCTCCCTCCTCGTCCCCATGGTCAGGGGATGGGGTGAAGGAAGGAAAGTCAGGTGAGCTGGTCAGTGAATATGGGAGGCCTGCCACAGCTCCGCGTATCCCAGCGCTAGGTTGTCTCTGCCTGGTCGTCTGCGTCTGCCCCTCTCTGGGTCTCTCTCAGGCACATGAAACCCATCTCCCCTCTCATGAAAACGCCCGGGGTCCCCGTCCTTCCTCCGTAGTGGTAACAGAAATTCAGCACAGGTTGGGATACATAATTGGCTTCTCTTCTAGTGAGGTGAACACATTGGGATCGCCTAAAACAACGCTCATGGGGGTGGGTGTTAACGTCACCTTTGGACTGACTGGCAGTTTATGGTGGCCAATACCCTTCACCAGGAAAAGCTGGAGCGGAGATTCGCACCCAGGCCTGCTGCCCCATGCCACGCTGTCCCTGTGCATCCCGGAGGCCAGGCTATGTCACACCTGCGACTCTGTGACCTGGGACAGCATTCTCATCCTCGGGGAGCCTCAGTCTCTTCACGGTTAGAGGAGGGGTAATAGCCCCCACAATGCTGGTGTAGACAGCCATCAGTAAACACCAGTCTGTCCCTGCTACTCCTCCTGCCGCAGGAAAGACACTTTGTGCCGTATCTGATGAGGCAGGGCCCACCCTAGGCCTCCCGTGGCCCCACATGTCTGGTGCTTGCCTGCTCTGCTTTCTTATCACTGGAGGATGCGTGGGCTACAGAGAATGCAGGTACTCCTCAGAGTCACCCTGCTGACCCTGGGACAGAGGTGGGACGAAGTCTGTTTAAAGTTCGTGACTTCAAATCCATGCAGACAGTGGCGACCATAATCAGCTCCACGAGGGCATATGTGGAGCACAGACACAGGAGACTGTAGAGAATACGTCTACACTTGTGTGCATGTGTGTGTGCACGTGTGAGTGTGTGCATGTTGGCCTGTGCAAGTATGTTGTGCGTGCGTGTGCAAATATGTGTATGGTGCACGTGAGTGTGTGCACATGTGGGTGACTGTGCATTGAGCATGTGTGAGTGTGAGCACGCGTGTGTGCAAGTGTGCGTGAGAGCACGTGTATGTGCAAATATGTCTATGGTGCATGCGAGTGTGCACATGTGGGTGACTGTGTGCACTTGTGAGCATGTGTGAGTGAGTGTGTGCACGTGTGAGCACGTGTGTGTGCACGAGAGCACGTGTGTGCACAAATATGTGTATGGTGCATGTGAGTGTGTGCACATGTGGGTGACTGTGTGTGCATGTGAGCATGTATGAGTGTGTGTGTGTGTGTGTGGGGTGAGTGTATGTGTGTGTGTGTGTAGCTCTTCTATTTCAGCTGTGGTTTTTTTCTCTGTATAGATTTTGAGGTTTTTTTTAGTGCAGAGAAATGCACTAGGCATGATAAAACCCTTTCACAAGCAGAGAGAAATAAATACTTCCCACAAAGCGAATCATGAAGTATATTTTTCCCAAGGAGCTCCATTATTTTAAAAACAGTTGCTTTTCTTTTTTTTTCATTTTTATTTTAAGGGCCAGGCCAGCCGAGCTGCTGCGCAGGGTCTCAGCCTGTGTGACGGCCGTCCCCGGCCATCACTCATTTTCAGTGGGCGAGGGGGAGCACTTGGGCGCATCAAAGCCTCATCAAGCCAACCAGCCCTGACATTCTTTAAAGAGGAGATGGATGGTCAGTCGGCTCCCACGGAAAATATTCTCCCAGCAAGTTCTCCGGATACCAGACTGCTTCTCTCTTTTTCTTTTGAATGGGAGCTGTGTGATCACCTCATATTCCTGAGGGTCACCCTCTGGGGGCGGGCTTTGCTGGGGGCCCCGAGGAGCCGGACAGAGGACCCTCGTGCAGGATGTGAGCCCGTGGGAGTGCGCGGGCTCTCCTCCTCACTTTGTCCCAGGCCTGGAACGCAGAGCAGTTTCACGCATGTCCCTGAGGAAAGGGAGGGAAGGAGCCCATCTCCTGCTCACAGTACTCTCATTATTGGTAAATCTCGGCAAGACAGACACAGAACAGAAATCCTTGCTGGCAGTGAGAATGCGGCACAGCCATTCTCTCTGCTTCTGTGAAATGGGCACAGTGCCTTCCTAAACAGAAGACAGAGGAACCCAAGCCCCTGCCGAGGGGGCAGATGAGACACTCGCCTGATGCTTGTCTTGCTAGGACGCCTGGAAGAAGCTACTGCAAACCAGGGGCTTTAAGCGATAACTTATCGTCCCACAGCCCTGGAGGCCAGGAGTCGGAAATCAACGGGGTCTCTGAGGTTTCCAGGGAAGCGTCCTCCTGCCTATTGCAGCTGCTAGTGGCTCTGGGCTGACAGTGGCCGCGTCCCTCTGATGGCTTCATCGTCCCCGGTGTCCTCGCGAACCTGCTCCCAACTTCCTGCTCCTCATAAGGACACCAGTCTTTGGATTCAGGGCCCACCGGAACCTAGAACCATTTCCTCTCAAGTCCATTGTTTGCAAAAACCATGTTTCCAAGTAAACTCACGGTCAGAGGAACTGGGCACTTCCTTCTGGGAGATGGGGTTCATCTGCCTCTCTGAGCAACCATGAGTGTCTGTCTCCCCATGCAGGTTCCCGTTTGATTCATGCACACACCCCTCTTCTTCCAGCCACACGAAGCGTCATGATTAGACTCACCATCTTAAATGTCAAAAAGTAGGGGGCGACGTGTTGAGTTGCCTGTCATGCCCGGTGACCCAGCCTCTGCCAGGACGTGAGCATGAGCTGCGGTGGCTCAGAGAGCCCCACGACCAGCCTCCTCGGGCCTCTCGGATCAGGAGCAGTTCTGTCTCTCTGAGGCTAAGAAATGCCTTTCTCCTCTTGGCATTGCTCCTAGTTACTTGTCCCCTCCTGTCTGATCAGATGCCTTTAAAAGAGGTACTTAATACCTTTTATGTACCTAATACCTTAATACCTTTTAGGTACATAAGCTCAGAATTTGGCACTGCATTGCTTTGGGCAACCCACCACTTCACGCCAACCTCATTCTAAGTAATTTTGTTAGTCTCCCACCGCGGGAGACTTTAACCCAGACCCGCGGTTGGCGAGCACCTGTTTCAGTGATGATATCGGAGCTCTGTGAGGGCGAGTCAGCCAGCGGAGGGTCACCAGTCCCCGTGTGCCCCCCCCCCCCCCCGCCCCAGAGCTGCCACCGTGTCTCCCGAGCGTGGAGAAAACCCTCAGGGAGGCCGGTGGGCCAGTGAGGAGGAAAACTGCATTTATCCAGCAGAAGAGTACGAATCTGAGATAAAACCCATCACTTAGTCTTCTCTCTAATCTCACCCGAGATTGACTGATCCCGATTCAGATTTGTTTTGGCTGAAGCAGCAGCGGCATCTTCTTCAAGGTCCCTTCCCCGCTGCCCACACAGGCCTGGAGCCCGTCCTCTGGAGCGCCACCTTCACTTACCAGTTTGTGGCAGCTGCAGAGATGGGCGGGGGCCCTGCTCACGCATCCTAGAGCCCTCGACGCCTGACGGTAGAGCTCTTCATAGTCGGCGGAGCACCTTTCCGTGCTGCGCGGGCATCGGGGACGCTGCCTGGGGTCCGGCTCGGTCAGTTCAGGCAACAGTCGGTCCCCGGCTTGCTGATGGCGGTCGGTTTTGTCTCAGAAGCCACGGGGGTCCGATGTGCCAGCTCGCGTTGGAGGGGTGGATGGGCCTGGCGCCGTGCCACCCCGATCATCCCACCAGCTGGGGGCTGCACAGCCAGGCCCCCTCTTTGACATTCACGCTCTCCGAGACTATAATGATGTATTTGTAAGTCCTGTGAGATAAAGCTACATGAAGGGAGCAGGAAAGGACCCCTGATAGCCCCACGCAGCAGGTCTTGTACCCCAGGCTCTGCATGTGTCTCCCCAATCTTCCTTCCAAATGACCCAAGGTCAGGGATGGGGGCTCGGTGAAGGCTGCTCCCTGCTCAGGGCAGAAGTGATGGAGGGATGGCAGTCCGCCGGGGGAGCGCGGAGCTTCCCCGTGCTGGGCCCTGGAGAGGCTTGGCATCCAGACCCCATGAGAAGTCTCCTTTCTGCTTTATTTCTGCCTCAACTTTGTACTTTCTGCTCTCAAGCTCACCGCCGCAGGATCTATTATCAACAGTCGCCTTGCTTTGCATGCCCTGAATCCGACAATAGTAACAGACGGCTCTGTAGCCAAGGCCGTATTTTGTAACGAAGAAACCACGGCTCCATTCACCAGAACACTGCCGAATAAGGAACAGGAAGCAGAGAACGGGTGACTGGGGAAGTGGCCCAACGTCTTGATTTCCATCCACGTGATGCTGCTTATACCCTCAGGGACAAGAGGTACTGGTTTCATTCCCCTTAGCTTAAAAAATACTTTATTGGGGCGTCTGGGCAGCTCAGTCAAAGGTCTGACTCTTGGTTTCAGTTTGGGTCGTGATCTCAGGTCATGAGATGGAGCCCCGCGTCTGGCTCCGAGCTCAGCGGGGAGTCTGCTTGAGATTCGGTCTCTCTGCCCCTCCCCCAGCTCTTTCTCTAAAATAAATGAATAAACAAATCTTTAAAAAAAAGAAAAGACCTCGTTCATTCTCAAAATCAAACCTGCTTGTAACTATTACACAGTGGAGGCTGTGTGAATACAAACTTAGGTTTGGAAAATATTTGGAGAAGTCATCAGTATTTTTCTTGCTACCTGAAGTATTTTGTTGTATTCCAAAGGCAGGCCACACTTTCCGACCAGTAGTACATTGTGATGCTTTACATGGATGTAGGGACAAAAATAGTATTTTTGCAAAAATTAATGCAACTGAATTTCCATGGAAATAATTAATCAATTATTTCCATATAATGGAAATACCAACAACTAAAGGGAAAAGGGGGACATTGTCACTTTTTGAAAGTGGCTGAAATTTAAGAAATGCTTGATGAAATCAAATCACATATAAAACCTAAGGAGAATGGTGTCTTTTTAAATTAAATGCCACCCTGAAAACTTATAAACATGGATGAAGATACTGGTATCATCAACCAAGTTCATGCCAAACCCAGTGAGACGCTCCTAGCTCCTTGTGCCTTCCAAACAACCATGTCATTGTCAGAAACATGCCAGAGAACGGGTCAAGAATTTTCCTACTGTTTGAAAGTCTACTTCTGATTTTCGCTGAATGCCAAAAGTTTCTTATTATAACAAATATATCCTCTAATTATTCAATTTAAAAAATGTGTTGCATGTTTACTTTCCATGTGTCAACATATTGGAGTTTGAATACCAGCCCAGGGACCTTAGTTCCATGACATATTTTAATCAGTATGGGAAGGTTATGCTTGATTTTGAGAAAAGGTTACAATTGTCTTATAGTATTTGGATTTTAGTTTGTCATGAATAACTTCTTGTGAACAACGTACACGTTTTCTCCTGTTTACAAAACTTGGAGTATCATGTAGGGGAATTTTGCGTTTTTCCTAGTTTGCATTTATTTTTCAGTGGTGGAGGCTGGCGCGTCTCCTCTAGGACGTGGTGGGTGCCACTCGGGGTTGTCCTGAGCCTTGTGAGCTTTCCATGCACACACCTCCCAGGTGGAGGTGATCAGGCTCCTCTTGGGACTGTGGGAGCCCTTCCAGGTCCACAGGGATGGGCAGGAGGTGTACAATAAAAACAGAGGCCATATGAAATATAAGTTACCGTTTAAAAGTGGACAGTCTAAGGGTTCTCTGTAAAATATAATGTCCAGAGTTTGTGGAGGGTACCACAGGGCATGACATGGGCACAAATGACATTCATTTAGGGGTATCAAGGTTTTCAAGATCAAACCTGTGCTCACTGATTAATGTATTTTGGGGTTTGATTTTCAAACATAGTCCTTAAGGCCGTCTACACCATGCTTCGAATGGGACACATCCCTGTATTGTGGGGGTGCCACTGAGGACCAAGCCCAGAGTGAAGCCAGCAGGACCAGAGGGCAGACCAGACCCCAAGTGGGTTCTATCCCGGCAATGATGTTTCTCCCAGGAACCACACCTTTTGATAGAATTTGTCTGCTGAACAGCATATGCTAAATAATCATCTACTTTATTAAAATGAATACACGAATATTTAACAGGATAGAAGCATATGCATACATGTGTACGCATTTCCCATCTTCCAATCAACCTGAAATCACCACCTCAGTGTAGCTGTGTTGCTTAAGTTCTGACGTATTTTCTTTTCCCCTCTTCCCTTCCATAACTTGCCACTCCAAATCCATGGGGCCAAGCAAGGTAGGTGTCTCCGCAGGGTGGAGGGGTGGGAGGTGCAGCCCAGCTTGGGGGTCCTGCTCAGGGTGTTGCTCGGGGTGTAGCAAGCTGAGGGAAAGAGCACCTCACAGTCGCTTAAGACAACAGAAGTGTGTGTTTTCACTCATGCAAAGTCCACTGCAGATCCACGTGGCTGTTGATGTCACGTGTCCTCCACGTGGCGCTCGGCATCAAGGCTCCTTCGGTCTTGGGGGTTGCCTCAACATGCAGGTGCATCCCTGACTTTTCAGTGCCTCTGCCTGCTAGTGGCACATGTCACTTCTGCCCACACGTCTTCGGCCAAAGCAAGTCATACGTGTGTCCTCACTTCCAGGGGGCCGAGGAGCAGAAGCCCTGTGCACCCAGAAGGGAGAAAAGAACCAGACAAACTGATGGATGCTGGCAAGACCCACCACGCCCTCCAGAGTGCGCAGTAGCAGATGACGGAAATACTCATTTCACAGAGGAAGGAAGTCAAGGTTGTTACACAGGCAACTAAAATATAACATGCTTGATCAAATAGCTAGGAAATTGCAGATCCAGGACCCAAACCCGTTTTTTTGTTCTTTTCATGAACGATACAGCTGACGACAGTTCATGTTGCTTTGGTAAATGCCAGCCTAACAACGCAGAGAAGAACCCTGGAGACCCGACAAAGACAAAGGTTGGCGAGGGCGGCATGCCAGGCTGCAGGAATGGTTGGTGAGTGGACACGGCGGGGATAGCGGCTTGTTCAGGAAGAGTTGGCAGAGTGAAGGGAGGAGACTGTAAATAGAGGGGGATGTGAGGTTGCAGGAGATTTTGCTTTACTAGGTCTTGTTACGTTCTTAAGATGGCAGAAAATCAAAGCTGTTTATACTAAGGATAACTGATACCCTGGGTTCCTGGAGTCCTTTTAACTCTAAAGAACAATAATGAGGAAAAGTGATGAGCTATGTTTAATAACCCAGGAAGCTCGGGTCCTCATCAGCTCTACCAGCGTTTTGTCTTTGGGCGATAAGCAGAGGAACTGCTGTCCCAGGGGCGTTGGTGACTCTGTAGAGGGGAGGAGAGGAGACAGGCACCCTGAGCTGGAAAGCTCTAAATGTGATTCCAGGACAAGCAGCATGTCCTTGGGACCCAGTGCTTGGCAATCAGCAAGAAGTAGATGGAAGCCAACCCTGCAGTGATGCATGAACCACATCCAGGCAAAGGAGAAAAGCTGCCATAACACGAGAAAGCCTAAGCAACAAGTAGAGGTGCCTGCAGGGTGGCGGATCAGGGCCACCAGCTCCCAGCCAACACCAACTTTCCGGCTGCATGGCGCCATCTTGGAACAGATCTCCCAGTGCCGGCTGAACATCACCAGCTGACACACAGGCAGAGTAGACTCTCTGAGTCCTGCCAAACTGCAAAATCATGAACAAATGAATGACTGTTATGGTTTTCAGCCACTAAGGTTTGAAGTGATCTGAAACTTGCAGCACAAAGCAACCGAAACAAACCTTATTCATATAGTCTTTCCTAAAACAAACATTCACTAAGTAATTCCTTGGGAAAGACAAGATTGTAGGTATTAGGGATTCAAATGATAAGACACAGTCTCTTCTCTCCCTTCTCCTGCAACCTATGATCTCGTTGTGCGCGAAGGGAGGTGATAGAGCTAAATGCAAGTAATAACTGAATTTGTAAACCAAACTTCTGCTTGCCTCGCTCTGCTTTTCACGGGCCCCTGACCCTAGCATGCCTGATGCACAGGGTGCCCGGAGTGTCATCCCCGATCCCCATGGGTCTCAGGTCACCCCTGTGGTCTCCAGGACCGCCAGGACCTGTGTACATCCTGCTGCGCTATAGTCAGGTGTCCGTGGCTCACACCACACGCCCCTGTGGCCCCACAAGGGATCTTAACACAGGACAGAGTCTCTGGGTAAGTCAAGTGCTGAACAGTCTCTAAAGGTAGTTTTTGTTCTGGCTCGGTCTGAGCTCCTTCCTCTTCCTTCAGGACGCCTCCCGCGGGGCGGCTGCTGGCTATCGGGAGTGATGCCCAAACGCACACAAGTGGTGCGAGCCGCTCTGGGCACGCCCTCATCGGGAAGGGCCTCTCCAGTGGGGTGATCACCGTAACAGCTCCTGGCTCCGGGCCCGTGACTCCCCACAAGACCATCTTCCTGGCCCTGCCCACAACAGCAGTGACCACCCCGCCCCACCGGAGGGTCAGCCTGGGGGCGCCTCGGCCTCCCCCCTGCCCACAGGTGTCTCAATGGGTCCTGCTGCTTCTGTGCCCCCATCCCTGACCACGTCCACTGCCACCACCCTTGTCCACATGCACCTGCGCTTCCTGACCCGCGGCACCCTGGGACGTGGCCTCCCTGCCATCGGCACCCCACGCGGCAGCCAGTGACGTATTTATTTCTGA